>NC_081182.1:211699198-212009056 GCF_029867415.1 Vicia villosa | reverse complement strand
GTAACTATCAGCAACATCCAGACATATCAAGGAATAGAATAGTCAACATCTCAATAAGCTTTTCTTCAGACTTTCATTCTGATTTTGAGATGATGGATGCCATAGTCTGTACCTATAGAGGAGATTCCCTCATTTAGGTTTCTGGAACAAACTTAGTTATGGCATAACACTGAATTAGTCAGATTCTTCTGAGCCATCTGACTTCCTTGATTCTAAATAACACTACCCTTTCTGGATAACTACTAGGGCAGTCAACATTCGTGACCATATTCCACAGTGGTTGAGACACAGTATTCAGCTCCAACAACTACTCTATGGTTATGAAAGAAAATCCACATTTCTGGTTCCTTTGATCAGAAGAAGATACAAGATATAAGCTCATCTTGATTTAAACATAAAGGATCAGAAAGTAATACCTTCATGAGTCTTCTTTATCACTGAGATTTTACTTCTAAACTCCCATAAATTAAGATTTGGAGTAGAATTGCATGTTGATCGTGTCCTGATCAACTTATAATCAGATGTCTCCTCTTCCCGATCAGGAGTAGGTTCCAAACCAATGTACTCACACTGCATTAGTTTAGCACCATAACATCTGTTCTTCAACTGGTAGTTGCATGCCAGTACTAATGTCCCAACATCCAGTAGGACATCTGTTCCTCCTTCTAGGAACACTTCAGCCTTGAAACGCTTCAAGGTTCACACTTGCAGATGATTATGAATATCATTGATCAGTTGACATTCATCAGCTCTAATAAACCATGCCATTATGAGTGGACTTGAGAGATTACTCAAGTATCTTTGACACTTTAATTATAGCTGTAAGGTTCTGCCATACATTCTGTTGAATATAAATAACCCTAGAATATTTCTTTTACAATAGGGGTTGTACCAGAGGCTATGCAGCGGAAAAATAGCCATACTTCAACAGAATTCACACATTGCTTACTCCATAATTTAATTGTAAGCATGAAATCCATGGATTGAAAGTAAATCAACCCTACAATATGCTTGCTTCTCCATCAAGCAACATTCTAGACCCTACTCCAAACATCAAATCCTGATCATAAACCTTAACTACAGAGGTTACCTTATCAGAGTCTTCACTCCCGCATAAAGCTTTTGATAATACTTTTCTCTGTGTATAATGATTGAACAATGCAATCCAAAATCCTCACTCCCGTATGAAATTTCTGAATATAATCTTCTTCTCCAAGCATCATTATCTTCTTTCATCAAGAAGGTACAACAACTCTGGTCAGGTTGGTCTAGTCTTCCACAAATAGGTTCATCCTCCACTTCAAGGGACCATACAATATGAACACTCCTTGTTCAAAAAATCTTCTACCTTGTACACAACCAGAAAGTATCCCCCATGGATCTCATCCAGAAACAGACAGGATGCCTACTCTGATACCAATTGAAATTCTGGTAAGACAGAACTCAGATGTCATATATGGATGTCATAACATCTGATTTGACATTGTAAAAACAGACAAGGTAGGAATACAAATAACAGTGCAGAAAAGCAATAAAAACACAATAGAATTGTTCACCCAGTTCGGTTCAATCAACCTACTCTGGGGGCTACCAAGTCAGGGATGAAGTCCACTATTAGCAGTATCAATTCAAAGCTAAACTCCCAGTAGTTCGATTCCTGCGGGAGGCAAAAACAATATTTTCTGGGCAGCCGGTAAGCGGACCTAGGGGGAGTATTGATTAAGCTGGTGACATGCTCGGTTAGCCGACACGGTTGATGTGTGTAGCGGATATCGGGGTGTTACAGGGAGTATCCTAGCGTATAAAGTAAAAGCTAAGGAAAAGAACAATCTAACCAAGCAAGAAGCCAACACTTGACATTAAGAAGTCAACGTAGAACTCCCATCCTTTGGATTAACCAACCAAACAAGCACAATACCAAGATATTAGATGATAGCGTCTCCATATGTATAACTTGCACAAAGCTTTGGAAATACACCATAAGAACTGGAGATAAAAATTGGGTAGAGTAACAGTTGTGTATAAATGAATTCTCAATCACAATGCCTTGGTATTAAACCTCAAGGAATTTATATAGAATAACCTGCACACACAAATAAAAAATAACCCAATGCCTTGGAGTTTACTCCAAGGACTTCCAGAATATCAACAGAAAAACAACCAATGTATCAAGGTCTCAGTCCAATAGTCCATCCTCCAAGCTCAGGGTATAGTAACCAAAGTCCAAGTCATCATTAAGTTTTTTAGAGTTCAAGTTGATTATAAATGTTTTAAGAACAAGATAAAGGTCCAAGTGGACAAAGAAAAAAGAGCGCATAAACATAAACATAAACATGATAATGGATGATGAATGGTAATATAAAGCATAAAGCAAAATAAGAAATAAAAGAAAGAAAAATAATAAATGAAGCATAAGATAAATTTAGATGTTAATAATTAGTGGTTGGAAGTTGATTCTCAAAGTTAATGATCAATAATGGTTGAAAGATGAACCTAGGTCAAAGTTAATAAAAACTCATCAGAGGATTGATAGAATCAAAACCTCTACACAACAAGTTTTCAAAGGTCTTGAACCAATTATCAAATAATCAATCATCCTTGGGCTTATAAACATAGGTTTAGGCCATGAATAATCAGTTTCCCATACAGGACAAATTTAGCACTATGTTAAGCAATCTCCAAGTAACTTATATAGAAGTCACACTCGGTCAATAATAATTTATGTGTTTAAGAACAAGTTAGAAAAATGATATTGAAGATCATTCTCCAAAAACTTACAACACATGTAAAATGATAAACAAAAACAAGAATGGGAATAAGATGAAAGGGAGGGAATGGATTGACATTAAAACCAAATGTCCAAATGAATTCCTTTTAATTTTTATCGAATTTCATCTCAACGATCAATCAGGGGATTGATAAAATCAAAACCTTTACACAATGGATCTTCAAGACTTACACCCACAAATCAAAAAGAAAAGAGATGGAGGGAGAAAATCAAATCAAATATCAAACAAATATTAAAAGATTTAAAAAAAAAAGAAAATAAGAAGTAAAAATCAAATCAAACATCTACATCAAATAAATTCAAACCAAAGATCACCATAAGTCAAGGACTATCATTGGATCATCTCCAAAAAATTCAGAATATTAAGACACTTAAAAACATTTTTAAACCAATTAAAACTCACAGAAAAAGAGAGAAAATATTAAAAACATTAAATGATAAAATAAGTCAAAGAATTTTTGGTATTTTTTAAATAATTTTTGAAATTAAAATGAAAAAGATATGAATTTTTGAAGTTAAAACAATTAAAAAGAAAATAAAATGAAAAACAGAAAAAACAAGGAACGTTGGATCTAATTTATTAAATTATGTGGCTAGATCCAAAGGCTCGGAGATGCGCGTCTATGATGTTCTTCGATCAAAACAAGTGCATCATGGATTAAAAGGTCAAACCAATAGAATTAAAACAAATGCCACACTATCACTGGTTGAATGATGACACCTCATCATCTTCAACCTCAAGCTTCTTCGTTTCAAAGGAAAATGCAGAAAATCTTGGATTATTCAAACTGTAAAATGATACACTCATGGTTGTATCATTATGCTCGTCTCTCTTGGACGATCTCAACCATATCCTCGTGAAACATTTATTCAAAACATAGCTTACTCGATTTAAAAAAAAAGAGTTTAAAACTGAAATTCTGAGAAACATGTGCATCAAACTAAAGCAAACCTTAAAATTAATTGTGCAATGAGTATCAGTGAGTCAAGAACTTCATGTTAGCCACAAATTTGAGTTAATTTGGTAAAGATTTCTACCTGAATGAATTCCACCAAGAAGGTTCTGAAAACTGAACTGAAGAGCTTCAATGGAGACACGATTTGAGTTGCTAATGGTCTGGTTACCTTCAATGAAGGTCAAGGAAGCTGACTGAGTGAAGGATTTGAGTGTTTGAGGTCTGGAAATGAAAAAATGAATTACAAGCTTAAGAGTTAGAATGAGATCTTAGCAGGGATATTTTGGCTCTCAAAAGCTTGGGAAATGAATGAGTAATGATCCTTACTTATAGCTGATGGTGATGCAATGTTCAAACGTGTGACAAGGATCCAAAATTCTTGAATTAGTGTGAACTTGTAAAGGTGAAAAGTGTGACTTGGAATCTTAGCAAAACGCATCCAAAACTTAAGTTTTATTGATCAAACTTATTCTGAACACTTCACTAATCAGGTTTAGGCTCAAAATGCACCTCAATTTGGCTTGTAATTTGAATTAGAGTGATAATGCAAAACTGATTGTGTAACAAAATTCAGGGTTGAGGTACCATGTTTGAACCGAGGCCATTTGAAATTGGCTCCTATGTTTCTTGATTTTATTTGAGCCAAATACTCTCCTTGTCATGAAGAACACAATGGAAAAAGAATGGAAGCAAATGGATGCTTAAGGAGGAAGATATGATCATAAGGTTTTGAGGGAAAAAACCTGAAATTCTAGGCTATGCCTTGCATCAAACAGTTCATGCCCAATTTTTATGCACAAAGGGCTTGCAACTTTTGAATGTCTTAGAGCATGAATTTGGCTTGGACCTTTGAAGATGAAATGTTCTTCTATTCAAGATGAACATTTGGCAAAAAGAATCGCCCAAAAATGTTGAAAATCGAGAGAGTTATGCACTTTTGAAGATTAGCATGCCATACTTGAAAATTCCACTAAGTCCACAAGATGATCTATAATGTTTAACATTCTTTCATGGTATTCTACTTATATTTTACTCTTGATCTTAAAAGACAGATTGAAGTAGACTCATTCAAGATTATTATGCAAAAATAATGGGCTCTAAATGATAAAAAAAATGAGCAAGTTCTGATCCTTTGAAGTGGACTTACAATTCCTTGAACTTTCAAAGGGAGACCTATGATATCTTTTCACTTTTCATGACTTTATTTATAAAATTTTCTATTGACTTGTGAAGAGAAGTTATTTATGATTTCAAGGAGAATGATTTTCAAAAAGAAGCATTAAAAAATGTTGAAAATTGAAGGAGTTATGCCCTTGTAATCATAGAATCAAGAATTTGTCAAATTAGGTCAAACTTCTTGAATCAACTTTGAATTTCTTGAACTTTTCTTGCATGATAAAGCAAGGGGAGGCATATAAGTGTAGCAACCTGCCTAAAAATTGAAAGGTTTAGAGTCGCCACCTATTCTGAAGGGCGAATAGGAAACCCTACGTAGATACGAGATTCGGGGTAAGTTATTATAATCAGGTTGAGGGAAGGTGTTAGGCACCCTCAACCCTTTCCTAAAGGCTAACATTGTAAAGATAGGTTTATGGCAAGAAATAAAGTTTATAGCTAATAAAATGAAAAGGGTAAAAAATTAAGATTTAAAAAATGAATTGAGATTTTGAGGGGGGAGACTCGCCTTGTTACCAAGTGCCTACGTACCTCCTTATGGAGGATCAGAGTCCACGTAGTTCGGGGACAAGGTTGTACGCCTTATGGTTGAATTTGTGATGAATTTGTGATTTGAAATTGTTTTTAGAGGCTTTTTGGATAGCCTATCGTAGTTGAATTTGATTTGAAGGGTGAACGTGTTTTGAGGTTGGCGTACAACCTTGATTTAATTTGTTACTGTTAGATGCGATGATCGATAGATTCGACCAGTATAGCTAACAGATTGATGGGCATCACTGGTTACTCAGATCGATAGATTCGATCATCGCGGGCAGCGAATTAATTGTGTTTTAGTTTGTATATTTTTATCTCTCGTCTAAAGCGACTGATAGTTTCAATCGGGTCGAGGAGAGAATTATTGAGGGCAAGTAAATTGTAAATTAATCAGAACAATTTTATTTCTCGTCTAATACGACCAATATATTTAGTCGGTTTGAGGAGAAATTAGGCTAAGTTGTAAAATATATAAATAATCAACTTATCAATATTTTTAGAAGTTTATTAAATTTAATTAATTAACATTTAGCAAAATTTATAAATATTAATAATTTATAAGAAACTAACATATTTTAATTAATCAATTACTTAATAAATTATTAAACTAACAAAATTAACTAATTAAGTTTTTACATTTTTTATTGTTTTATTTATAAAAAAAAAGGGTGTGTTTTATTATAGGTTAGTAATTCTGGAGGGTGTTAAAAGTTACTGGGCTGAGCCCATTAAGTTTAGGGATCCGTTGGATTCAGTGTGGGTGAGGGCGCATGGTGTACGGTACGCTTCAGGATTAAGGACGCTTGGATCAGATCCTAGTATGATCAAAGGCCTGCATGTATTGTTGGTGGAGGGTGCATAGAATGAAGACACACTGAATCACGTTCAGTGATGCCATGCCAAGTGTCCATGGAAGGACAGATGGCGACTACTCGGCTATCCAGGAGAGATCAACACAGGGGTTCCACGGATCCCACTCTCATTTCTCTCCGTTTTTTCTCTCTCTTCACTCTTGTTCTCTCTCTAAACTCTCTCTTTTATTCTTCCTTTCCACCAACAAACCCAGAAAAAAAAACCCTTTAAACCACCGTTAACCACCCCTTACCGTCGTGAATCCTGCCGCGAACCACCCCTAATCCTAGAAAACCGATGAAGATCATATGATCTTCATCTTCCTAACGCACCCTCTAACAACTCTTTACCCAGAAATACCAAAAACATACGAACCCTAACAATCTTTATGAACCCTAAACCCCAAATATAAACCCTAACCCCAATTGCGTACCCAGATTCAAACAATAATCAATAACGGCGCATGCAAATCAAGATCCTAAGCTAAGTTTCGTTTTAGAGTTACCTTATGTCTTGAGTTTCTGGATCGTGTTAGCTCCCTCCCTCTAATCTCTTTCTTCTTCTCTATTTCGCAGGTACGGAATGAAAATGCAAGCGGCGGCGCGGAAGGGTTCTCTCTGCAAAGATTTTTCCGATCCTTTCTCCTTCTTTTCTTTTCTGATTTATAGACTTAGGTTTAGATTATTTTTAGGAATGTTTAGATTTGATTAGATTATGATTTGGTTGTAAATTGATTCGTTGATTAATGGAAAAATTGATTTTATTTCCGATTTGATTTCGTTGTTGATTGAGATTCTGATTTGATTATGTTATGATTTGATTTGCGTTTCAATCTTGTTTGCGTTTTGATTGCGTTTGGGCCTGGGCGGAGATTGAACTAGGGTTAGTGAGGTTGAAGGTGGCGGCCGCCGCTGGAGGTGAGCTAGGGTTTGCAAGGTTGGGGATGGTGAATAGTGGAGCGGGTTCAATCCGGTTCGGTCCATGACCCGTCTTGGTGTTGACCCGGCCCACGCGTGAACCGGTCCATTGCATCCTTGGCCCAATATACACTTGAGTCCAAAAAAAATGAACAAAAACCATTAAAACCCAATTAATTTCATTAACCAAATAATCCCTCATTAATCTTATAATAATTAGTTATTAACGCTAATATCAGTCTACATGGTAGATAAAAAAAATAGAAAGATTAGTTTTGATTATTTTTCAAATTAGATTACATAAGATTTTAAATAAATACTCATTTGTTGAAAAATTAATATTTATAGGAAATTTTAGAAAATCCGAATGGGCCTAATGTTGAACCCAATTTTCTTATTCCTCAAAAGACACCCCCCCTTATCTTTCTTTTTTTCAAGGAGCAATTTAGGAATGGGCCAAGTATCAATTGGATTTAGAAGGGTTTTGTTATTTACACCCTCTCTTTTATCTTAAACCAATTTATACAGGAGTTTTTATAGGAGAGCGAGTTTAATAATAGATATATCAAACCCTATGGCTCCTAATTTTTAACTCCCTTAATAAATTGAAAAATGAGAATTAAACCGGGTAAATTATGGGGTATGACAGCTGCCCCTATTTAATTATCTTAGATTGAACAGCGTGAGAATACGCCGGCCTCACGCTTTTCGAATCGAAGAGTTATTAAATAATGGAAGACCCCTGAATTTACTTTGTGTTTGAGTGTGAGCGAGATGATCGTCCTGCTAAAGCCTGAGTCTTACATAGCAAGGACTTTCTGTTGGTTGTGTGGACCCCAATAGGATTGCTTGTTATAGCTCTAACAAGTTCACCTGCACCAATAGGATTATTTGCGAGGGTGATGATTTGGATTGAAGTTGAAGGTGCCATTATCACTGCCAAGGGACTAACATGATAAGACGTAACGCGAGGGTTACGATTTGGTTTGAAATTGCCGTTATCACTGCCGTGATAAGACGCAACGCGAGGGTTACGATTTGGTTTGAAATTGCCGTTATCACTGCCGTGATAAGACGTAACGCGAGGGTTACGATTTGGTTTGAAATTGCCGTTATCACTGCCGTGATAAGACGTAACGCGAGGGTTACGATTTGGTTTGAAATTGCCGTTATCACTGTCGTGATAAGACGTAACGCGAGGGTTACGATTTGGTTTGAAATTGCCGTTATCACTGCCGTGATAAGACGTAACGCGAGGGCTACGATTTGTTTTGAACTTGCCGTTATCACTGCCGTGATAAGACGTAACGCGAGGGCTACGATTTGTTTTGAAATTGCCGTTATCACTGCCGTGATAAGACGTAACGCGAGGGTTACGATTTGGTTTGAAATTGATCATAGAGTTTGAAATGGGGTTCAAGAGAAACCCAGCTTTATCTGTAAAATGATGCTCTGCGAATGTATATGCTTATGACTTATTGCAGATGCATGCATGCTTATGCAGATGGCACATATGTGAGTGTATATGAATATGGGTATGTATGATGATTTTGACGTATCATCTCTTGTCACCCATTGGATTTGTTTAGCTTTCCGAACGGCTTTGCAGGTCTCAACTCAGATCGTCTGAAGTTAGTCTACTGGGATAATGCTTTCGGGGCCAGGTGTATATCGACTACCGGAGATGTCGTGGTTTTCGCCCCCTTTATTTTAGTCTGGTAGTTTGTAAGTTTCTTGTTTTAAGTTCAAAGTTTTAAATTTATGAGAAATAAATTATTCTTTGCATTTGGTATTGATATGACGAGATATGCAGTGTGAAAGGAAAAAGCTTTTATTGATTACTGCCTTAAATTGGCGAATGTACTTAAGGTATGAGAGAAAAAAAAATGACAAATAGAAATGACATTAATACTGCTATCGCTCTTTTTTTATCAAGGGTCCCAGTAATCCTTCGACCTTAGAAGCAGATGATTGCACGAATCCCTATCCTTCGTAGTTTGTCTTCAGCTTACGACCAATAATTCTGCCTTTGTTAGGCGTAATATTTCTTGACCGCGTCGGAGTTGATTGAGTGCGGTAGCTCGTCTCCATCCATTGTAGTGAGAACTAATGCTCCTCCTGAGAACACTGTTTTTACAATATATGGACCTTCGTAGTTAGGTGTCCACTTTCCACGGGCGTCAAGTCGAGGTAATAGTATTTTCTTGAGAACAATATCACCTTCTTTGTAAGTTCGAGGGCGGACCTTTTTGTCGAATGCCCTTTTCATTCTCTTCTGATAGAGCTGTCCATGACACAAAGCCGTCAGCCGCTTTTCTTCAATGAGATTAAGCTGATCAAAACGGGTTTTTACCCATTCCGATTCTTCTAACTTTGTGTCGGCTAGGACTCTTAAGGATGGGATCTCTACTTCAATAGGGAGGACTGCTTCCATACCATAGACCAGGGAGAAAGGGGTTGCCCCTGTGGATGTGCGCACTGAAGTTCTGTAGCCGTGCAGGGCGAAGGGAAGCATTTCATGCCAGTCCTTGTACGTCTTCACCATTTTCTGTATTATCTTTTTGATATTTTTGTTTGCGGCCTCAACAGCGCCATTCATCTTAGGCCTGTATGGTGAAGAATTATGATGTTCAATTTTGAATTCTTCGCACAGTTCCTTCATCATGTTATTGTTCAGGTTCGACCCATTGTCAGTAATGATCCGGCTTGGAATCCCATATCGACAGATGAGGTTATGCTTGATAAACCGGGTAACCACTTGTCTTGTTACATTGGTGTAGGAGGCAGCTTCAACCCACTTAGTGAAATAGTCGATGGCCACCAATATGAATCGGTGTCCATTAGAGGCTTTGGGTTCGATCATCCCTATCATATCAATTCCCCACATCGCAAATGGCCATGGTGAGCTTAGTACATTCAGTGGATTTGGCGGTACGTGTACCTTGTCAGCGTATATTTGGCATTTATGACATGTTCTTGCGTGTTGGAAACAATCAGCTTCCATTGTTAACCAGTAGTAACCGGCTCTTAGTATCTTTCTTGCCATTGAATGTCCATTCGCATGAGTCCCAAAGGTTCCTTCATGGACCTCCTTGATGATTTCTTTAGCCTCATTCTTATCCACACACCTTAGTAACACCGAATCGTAGTTTCGCTTGTATAGGATGTTACCGTTTAGGAAGAACTTAGATGCCAACCTTCTTAGTGTCTTTTTGTCAATTGTGGAGGCATTTTCTGGATACTCTTGTTTTTCCAGGTATTCCTTAATATCATGGTACCAGGGTTTGTCATCAGCTTGTTTCTCGATTGTGAGACAATAAGCAGGCTCATCAAAGTGTCTAACCGTTATTCGTGGCTCGTGGTTTGGCCAGGTCACTTTGAACATAGAGGAAAGTGTTGCAAATGCGTCAGCCATTTGATTTTCTTCCCTTGGGATATGAGTAAAAGTGACTGTCTCAAACTCAGCCATTAACTCCAGTATAAGGTCACGATATGGGATTAGCTTTGAATCTCGAGTATCCCATTCTTTGTTGACTTGGTGGATTACCAGTGCTGAATCCCCGTACACCTCAAGCAGTTTAATCCTTAAATCGATTGCCGCTTCTAACCCCAGTATGCATGCTTCATATTCTGCAATATTGTTGGTGCAGTCAAAGCATAATCTTGCAGTGAAGGGTAAGTGTCGATTGTCAGGAGACGTCAAGACTGCCCCTATACCATGTCCATATGCATTTGAGGCCCCATCGAACGTAAGGGTCCACACCAATCCTGGTTCGGGTCCTTCATCGGGCCCAGGTATTTCATAGTCTCTTACCAACATAATGTCCTCATCAGGGAAGTCGAATTTCATAGACTGATACTCTTCAATGGGCTGATGATCTAGATGTTCTGCCAGTACACTCCCTTTTATTGCTTTTTGGGTGACGTATTGAATGTCGTATTCTGACAGCAGCATTTGCCATCTAGCGATTCTTCCTGTAAGAGCCTGTTTTTCGAACACATATTTGAGAGGATCCATCCTCGATATTAACCATGTGGAATGGTTCAGCATATATTGCCTTAGACGTTTGGAGGCCCATGCTAGGGCGCAACATGTCTTTTCCAACGGTGAATATCGGGATTTGCAATCGGTGAATTTCTTGCTAAGATAGTAGATAGCATGTTCTTTCCTGCCTGTTTCATCTTGCTGTCCCAGTACACACCCCATAGACCTTTCGAGTACTGTGAGGTACATGATTAGTGGCCTTCCGGGTACAGGAGGTAAGAGTATAGGTGGTTCTTGCAAGTAGTTCTTTATGGTTTCGAAGGCTACTTGACAGTCATCATTCCACTTGATGGGTTGATCCTTCCTGAGTAGTTTGAATATAGGCTCGCATGTAGCTGTTAGATGCGAAATGAACCTTGAGATGTAATTCAATCGACCCAGGAAACCTCGTACCTCTTTTTCTGTTTTTGGAACAGGCATCGCTTGTATGGCTCTTACTTTGTCAGGATCAACCTCTATGCCTCGCTGGCTTACAATGAATCCCAACAGCTTTCCCGATCTTACACCAAACGTACACTTGTTCGGGTTTAACCTTAGCTTGTACTTCTTTAGACGTTCAAACAACTTATGTAGATTTGTAATATGTTCTTCTTCTGTGCGAGACTTAGCAATCATATCATCTACATATACTTCGATCTCTTTATGAATCATATCATGGAAAAGTGTGACCATGGCTCTTTGATATGTTGCCCCTGCGTTTCGTAACCCAAAAGGCATTACTTTGTAGCAGAAAGTGCCCCAGGATGTCATGAAGGTCGTCTTTTCCATATCTTCGGGAGCCATCTTGATCTGATTATACCCAGAGAACCCATCCATGAAGGAAAACCACGAAGCTTGTGCTGTATTATCCACCAAGATATCTATATGCGGTAGTGGAAAATCGTCTTTTGGACTTGCTTTGTTCAGGTCTCTGTAATCTACGCACATGCGTACCTTCCCGTCCTTCTTAGGAACTGGCACTATGTTGGCAATCCAGGGTGGATAGTCAACTACAGCAAGAAATCCGGCGTCAAATTGTTTGAGCACCTCTTCCCTAATCTTACTATCCATATCTGGTCGAACCCTTCTGCGCTTTTGCCTGACCGGCGCACATCCTTCTTTGAGAGGTAACCTGTGTACCACGATGTCTGTATCCAACCCCGGCATGTCACGGTATGACCAAGCAAAAATCTCTGCATACTCATGGAGGAGCTTGATTAGCGTTGCTTTTACGTCCTTACCTAGCGTTGCCCCAATCTTAATGTTCTTAGGTTCTTCATCCGTTCCCAAGTTTATGATTTCAATGGCCTCTTGTGGGGGGAGCATGCTCTTGGATTCCTTATCCACTAGCCTTGACAACTCTTCCGGAAGTTCATCGTCTTCCTCATTCCCTTCTTCAGCCTGATTAGCGAGAGCCTCGAGTTTGTATAGAGTCTCAGCAGTATTATTATCGGTGGTGTCAGAAGGTGATCTGCACATGTTTTATGTTTTGTTTTCTTTTAGTATGCAGATGTGAAAGTGCTTTGTTTGTGCAAGAAATTTATTTGTCATTTTCGGAAATGGAAAAGGAATAAATGCGAAAAAGAAAAAAGGCGATGTTTTCAATACCAAAATGCAAAGCCAATTTTATTAATAAACTTCGAACTTGAAAGTAAATGGGGCCCTTACAAACTAACTCTATGCTTCGGGCGAGGCATGAGTGTTATTGTCTTTCTTTATTAAAAAGGGAAATAAAACACACAATAGGAAATTACTTTGAAATGAAAACTATCTCCGGTATCTCCAGGCTTGTCCAATTCTGAAGCTGTTCTCCTGGCCTAATCATCCGGATAAAATTGGACGTTCCCTCCATGCTAGATATCATGGATACATGCTCATATCCACCTGTCACAAAAGTTTGTGCGATCGGAGGGAATCGTTGCTCTTCCTTTGCAGCCTTCTTTGTTGGTTGGTATCCTAACCCCAGACGATCTTTCTTCTTTTGTACTTCTGGAATTTTTCCCCAGCCTTCTATCTTTGTGTCTTGCAGGTCTCTCCAGGATGTCACCGCCCTTCGTGTTTTCTCAATTGGTAGTGTGACAGCAGTGGCAATCTCTAGTGCTTGGAACGAAGTCTCTAATGCCTTTTTCCCAGCCTCAATGTATCGGTATGAGTCTAGATTGCTGACAAATATGTCCTCCTCCCCACTGACGGTTACTATAGAGTTTCCATCCACAAATTTCACCTTTTGATGCAGAGTAGAGGTAACTGCCCCAGCAGCATGGATCCAAGGGCGTCCCAATAAACACGTATAGGCAGGCTCAATCTCCATCACTTGGAAATTGATGCAGAAAGTGTGAGGGCCTATTACCACAGGGAGGTCCACCTCTCCAAACACCGGGCTTTGCGACCCATCAAAGGCTTTGACCACTAGACGGCTTGGTCTTATTACCAGTCCTTCCAAATCTATCTTGTCTAAGGTGGCCTTTGGCATCACATTTAATGACGATCCTGTGTCGATCAGCACTCTAGACAGATGAGCTTTCCCACATTGTATGGAGATATGCAGGGCTTTGTTATGCTCTTTCCCTTGTGAGGGCAACTCGTGGTCACTGAAGCTTAAGCATGCCCCAGCAGTAAGATTAGCCACCATTCCATCAAATTGATTTACAGTGATGTCTTTGGTTACATGGGCAGCACTCAAGATCTTCATCAGGGTGTCTCGATGTTTTTCTGAATGGATTAACAGCGAGAGGAGTGATATCCTGGATGGAGTTTGGTGCAACTGATCCACTACCTTATAATCACTTTTCTTGATTAATGTCAAGAATTCTTCGGCATCTTTGTTAGTGATCTCCTTGTCTATGGGTGTGCTTCTTTCAGTAGGGACCACAGTAGCTTGATCATTTGCTTGTGCTGAATTCTCTTTTGATTTAGCAGTATTGAATATGCGACCGCTACGAGTCATACCCCCAGGCCCGACGATGTTTGTCACATCGGTACTAGCATTAGACTCATATTCCCATGGAACTGCTTTCATCTTGTCCACAGGATATGGATCCCTGACTGGGATAATCCTAGTGTGTACTTGTGCGGGTATCAGCAGTGTGGCTTTGGCGCAAGGGATGATCAACGTCTTCCTTACCCCTTGTCTTGGTATCATTAACGGTTCATTCCTGTCCAGCATGGCCACATACTCTTCCTCAGGATATTCTTTAAACTGAACTACCCCTTGATTCACGAGTCTTTGCAAGGTTGTCTTAAAGGCTTCGTTATGTTCGAGGACGAACCCCTTTGCAAGTAGATACCTCTTAAGGGCATCTATGGGGGAGCTCCGCTGTTGAACAAACTCTTGCTCGGTGACTACCTCTATTGCATTGACTGTGCCATCATGACGGGGCATAGGGTTTGTCTTCACATTAGGTTTGTCAAAAGCAATTGCTCCTGACTCTATCAGGTCCTGAACCTTGTGCCTAAAGGCCCAACATTTATCCAATGTATGCCCCGGAGAATTGGCGTGGAATTCACACCTCTCATTAGCTTTGAAATTGGGCATAGTCTTTCCGGGAATCGGAGGTGGCATAGGCCTGAGTTCCACTAACTGCTCGTTTAATAGATGCTTCAGTATCTCGCTTTTAGAAGTGGGCAAAGGGTCGAACTTCCTCGGAGGGCCTTGGAATCTTGGTTGAGGTGAGTATGTCATAGGAGGTCTAAACTCTTGATGCACTACTGCGTTGGTCTCCCCTTCCTTCTTTTTAGCGAAGGTTGAGGTGGGCCTCTTTGAGTGATAAGAGTTAGATGATACTCCTTGTATTTTCCCACTCTTAATTCCGTCTTCTATCCTTTCACCAATAACCACTAAATCTGAAAACCCTGAGGACACACTCCCTACCATTTTATCGTAGTATGGCCCTTGTAATGTAGCCATAAACATTTTTACGAGTTCCTTTTCCAACAGGGGAGGTTGGACTCGGGAAGCCATTTCCCTCCACCTCTGTGCATACTCCTTGAACGATTCCTCTTTCTTTTGTGACAAATTTTGGAGTTGCATCCGATCGGGTGCCATGTCCAAATTGTATTTATATTGCTTTAGGAACGTATTAGCAAGGTCGGTCCAGCTTCGGATGTGAGACTTCTCTAATTGCATATACCAGTCAACCGATGCTCCACTCAAGCTATCTTGGAAAAAATGCATCATCAACTTTTGATCATGAGCATAAGCAGCCATTTTTCGTACATACATGCGCAAGTGACTCTTCGGACATGAGAGTCCCTTGTACTTTTCAAAGTCGGGTATCTTGAATTTATGAGGAATAGTCAAATCTGGCACCAAGCTCATTTCATAGGTATCCACATCGAAGACATCATATCCTTCCATTGCTTTCATCCTTTCTTCCAGCGCCTTGATTTGTTCACTCTCCTTGGAATTCTCTCCAGAATCAGCAGAGGTCAGCTTTGGTTGAGGGACTTGATCTGTGTCATTAGTGTCCCCATACTGTAGATCCAAGTAGTCCTCATCCCTAAGCGGATTATTGATTGGAATGCGAACTGTGCGAGACGTCCCTTCTTTCTGAGTAGTAGGGATAAATCCTTCTTGAGAGGCCTCTCCCTCTTCATGGGTCGTGGTGACCCTTTTAGATGTGTGAGCATTCGTTTTGTGAGGGTCATGGCCTCGAACATATCCTAACAATGGGTTGCCATCTTTAGGTATCTCTTCATACTGATCATGAACTTCCTTAGCTTTGTCTTGCTTATCTTTGAGGTCTTTCATGAAGCTCAGCACTTGGGCCATTCCTCCCTGGAGGTCTTCAACAGTACCCTTTAGTTGGGTCATTTCCTCACGAAGGGCGGCTTGGTTCTGCTCTAGTTGCTCCATTGCTTTCTTCTTCTGCGCTCTGGTCTGGATGAGTGATCGGGTTGCAATGGCGTGACTGGAGATGAAGACAGTTTTCCTTTTAATGTGTTGAAAAGAAATGCCATGCTATGCGTGCTATGAATGATATGCAAATGCCATGCTCATGTCTTATCCACATTGTTATTATAATATATTTATATATATTTATATATTAACATATATGTCTGTATATATATATATATATATATATATATATATATATATATATATATTATTTTTTGTAGTAGGAACCTTTTCTTTCTCTTTTTTTGAATAATTCTTTTTGGTGAATAATTGCGAAGAAGTTGAATAATGCGGAAATAAACACACTTTATTAATTCAAAAAACTTGAAAGAAAGTACAATTTAAATTGTTTAACATTGCGAAAGGAAATAAACATCAATAGAAATAAGACTTTTAAATTTAAAGTAAGAATTAATAAATATCTAAGAACGCCTATGAATGTCCTCCTTGAATTTGTCCACCATGCTCCTACAAAGCTCCAAGAACTCATTCACTTCTTTGGGAAGGATGATGGGAGAAGACTCCGCTTTTTCTAAACCCTTCGGAATGTCTAGAATTAAATCATTGCACAAGTAGACTAGCTTGTCATAATTCTCACGACACTTCTCATATTCTTCAAGCATTTTGGGAACCATGCTCACATGCTCATTTGCCGTAGAAACAATTGTGTACTGTCTTTTCCAATGGTCTCTTTCGTTCAGGGTTGCCTCGTGTACCTCTCTTTGTCTTATGAATATTTCCCTAAGTGATACCATGGCTTGGAATGCTCTATTGTACTCATCGGTGCGTTGTAAAAGTGCTTCTTCCGTGGTTAATCTCCTTGCGCGCTCTTGTTGTCCAGAATTGCGAGCTTCTTGAAGATCATATTTGAGGTTCCTTATTTCCTCCTCTTGATCTTTAGTCCTATCAGTTAATTCAAAGACCACAGCTTCTAGATTTTTCTCAGATTCAGCTTTGTCATGGGAAGCTTTCTCATAGCGCCTTTTCCACCTTGCAATTTCTATGCCCGCTTGTTCCAACCTTTCATTGTGTGCAATTAAATCAAAGTTAGCACTTAGAACTCCTTCGGTTGCTCGCTTCCTTTTATTCCTTTGTCTATCATTCTCTTCCTTAGCAGCTTGAAGCTCCTGGTTCTTTTCCTTAAGATCGAAGCGTAGTTGGCTTTTTTCGTTGGAAAGTCGATGTATGTCAAGCTCTAATTTTTCCTTTTCCTTACGGGACGCCTCTAGGGCAGCCTTGATTCCTTCTATCTCTTCGATGGATAGAGAAATAGGATTAGGAGAATCGGGCTTGTACGCGGGATCCACAACAAAAGGTAGCAAAATTTTCCCAACTCTCTCTTGAACCCATCTAGTGTAAGGTTCCTTAGCAACAATATTCTTCGGTCCATAATTCTTTGTTTGAACATGTTTCCAAGCTTGAATGATTTTCTTTAGTGTCCTTGGATCTCCTTTCCCATTGTCACTTAAGAACATTTCTTCCACTTGTTGATCGGAAGGCTCACAATCCATAGAATGACCCAATTGGCGCAATGCAAGCACGGGATTATAATTGATGCAACCCAAAGTTCCCATTAAAGGCACATTATTAAATTCTCCACATTTATAAATAATTCTTTCAGAATTTAATTTTCTCGCAAACCAAAGAATAGAATCCGCATTGAGAGCCCTTAGTTTTTGAGACCATTCATGCCTAGTCAAGTCTTTGATTAAGTAGCTAGCCTTGTAAAGATGAGAAGTCAAC
Organism: Vicia villosa; assembly: GCF_029867415.1. Taxonomy (NCBI): domain Eukaryota; kingdom Viridiplantae; phylum Streptophyta; class Magnoliopsida; order Fabales; family Fabaceae; genus Vicia; species Vicia villosa. The sequence continues at coordinate 211,991,169 of NC_081182.1, read as the reverse complement.
CAAGAATACAATAGATGAAGACAACAAGATATTGCTCCCCTTTTCTTTTCATACCGATCATGGATAGTATAGTAAATATTAGCAAGAATGGTAGGAGTTGGATCCTCTTTTGAATTTCTGAAGGAAGTAAAGACATGGATAGCAGCATCATCAACATATTCCGCCTTATTAGGAAGTAAAACAACACCAAAAATTAAAAGAGCCAAAAAATGTCCACAAATGTCCCATTGTTTCTTTTGAGCATAAGACATAGCTTGAGCTTCTAAGTAAGTTCTTTTAATTCCTTGTATTCCTTCATCGGTTTTGTGATTAGCTTCTAAATCCGCAACGGGCACTTCCAAAGCTTTGGCTAAATCAGACATCTCAGCCCTTTTTCCAGCACCTGTATAAAATACTTTTTTAATTCTTGAAAACCCAAGCATAGCATCCATCTCCTCCAAAGTAGGAGTCAACTGAAAATCCTGAAAGGTGAAACATCTGAGCGGCGGATCATAAAACTGGATCAAAGCGGTGATTGCTTCTTCTTGAACCTTAACCTTGAGCAAGTCCAAAATATCTCCATAACGGCCTTCAAACCTGTTCAAAGCAGTTGATGACATCTTATCCCTTATATTTCTCAATTTCTTGATGTCAGGCACTGAGACGGTGAGGTGGACAATAGGCTTCTTAGCATTCATTTTTCCTGAATTTTCACCAAAAAGAATTATTATTATTTTTTTATTCTTCTTTTTATTCTTTTTTTTTTCCACCTGTGGATAAGACATGATAAAAAAATATGCATATGATGTATGATGCATGCAAATAATTATAAAAACATAATATTATAATAAGCATATATTCAACATATAATCACATAGGCCCTAAGTTCATAGGTTCGACATAACGGCTCGGGAGCCTACCCTTCCCATGGGAAAGTTCTAGAAGGTCTCTTGGGATCATTCGTAGCCGCCGAGACTTTTTGTCTCTTTGGATTTTAGAACAACTCATTGGTCCATGAGGTTCGAATTTTAGGGGTTGGTTCCCAGAGAGATCAGCTAACTACCCAGTCCACCCCTCAACAAGGTCGAGCCTCGTATCAGAACTTTCCGAATATTTAACCCACTCTGAGTGGAATTATAATAGGACTCGTAGGCGATGTAATTCCCCTCTGGTCATTATTATAATCCCCACGCTTAGGCTTAACAGCAGTGAAATATACCCAATAATACAAATTATATAACAATTAACATTTAATGCAAATATGGCAAATAAATATTTAATAAAAACGATAAATAAATAAATAATTAAAAAAAAACCATTACTAAAAAGATAAACCTTCCCCCAAACCCTAAACGTGGCAGGTTTGCCAAACCCTAAAATGCGCCACAAACCCTAAACCACAAACCTAAACCTAAACCCTCTTAAGCCTTAGGAGCATAATAATTCACCATTAGTTTTTCCCCAGCAGAGTCGCCAGCTGTAGCAACCTGCCTAAAAATTGAAAGGTTTAGAGTCGCCACCTATTCTGAAGGGCGAATAGGAAACCCTACGTAGATACGAGATTCGGGGTAAGTTATTATAATCAGGTTGAGGGAAGGTGTTAGGCACCCTCAACCCTTTCCTAAAGGCTAACATTGTAAAGATAGGTTTATGGCAAGAAATAAAGTTTATAGCTAATAAAATGAAAAGGGTAAAAAATTAAGATTTAAAAAATGAATTGAGATTTTGAGGGGGGAGACTCGCCTTGTTACCAAGTGCCTACGTACCTCCTTATGGAGGATCAGAGTCCACGTAGTTCGGGGACAAGGTTGTACGCCTTATGGTTGAATTTGTGATGAATTTGTGATTTGAAATTGTTTTTAGAGGCTTTTTGGATAGCCTATCGTAGTTGAATTTGATTTGAAGGGTGAACGTGTTTTGAGGTTGGCGTACAACCTTGATTTAATTTGTTACTGTTAGATGCGATGATCGATAGATTCGACCAGTATAGCTAACAGATTGATGGGCATCACTGGTTACTCAGATCGATAGATTCGATCATCGCGGGCAGCGAATTAATTGTGTTTTAGTTTGTATATTTTTATCTCTCGTCTAAAGCGACTGATAGTTTCAATCGGGTCGAGGAGAGAATTATTGAGGGCAAGTAAATTGTAAATTAATCAGAACAATTTTATTTCTCGTCTAATACGACCAATATATTTAGTCGGTTTGAGGAGAAATTAGGCTAAGTTGTAAAATATATAAATAATCAACTTATCAATATTTTTAGAAGTTTATTAAATTTAATTAATTAACATTTAGCAAAATTTATAAATATTAATAATTTATAAGAAACTAACATATTTTAATTAATCAATTACTTAATAAATTATTAAACTAACAAAATTAACTAATTAAGTTTTTACATTTTTTATTGTTTTATTTATAAAAAAAAAAGGGTGTGTTTTATTATAGGTTAGTAATTCTGGAGGGTGTTAAAAGTTACTGGGCTGAGCCCATTAAGTTTAGGGATCCGTTGGATTCAGTGTGGGTGAGGGCGCATGGTGTACGGTACGCTTCAGGATTAAGGACGCTTGGATCAGATCCTAGTATGATCAAAGGCCTGCATGTATTGTTGGTGGAGGGTGCATAGAATGAAGACACACTGAATCACGTTCAGTGATGCCATGCCAAGTGTCCATGGAAGGACAGATGGCGACTACTCGGCTATCCAGGAGAGATCAACACAGGGGTTCCACGGATCCCACTCTCATTTCTCTCCGTTTTTTCTCTCTCTTCATTCTTGTTCTCTCTCTAAACTCTCTCTTTTATTCTTCCTTTCCACCAACAAACCTAGAAAAAAAACCCTTTAAACCACCGTTAACCACCCCTTACCGTCGTGAATCCTGCCGCGAACCACCCCTAATCCTAGAAAACCGATGAAGATCATATGATCTTCATCTTCCTAACGCACCCTCTAACAACTCTTTACCCAGAAATACCAAAAACATACGAACCCTAACAATCTTTATGAACCCTAAACCCCAAATATAAACCCTAACCCCAATTGCGTACCCAGATTCAAACAATAATCAATAACGGCGCATGCAAATCAAGATCCTAAGCTAAGTTTCGTTTTAGAGTTACCTTATGTCTTGAGTTTCTGGATCGTGTTAGCTCCCTCCCTCTAATCTCTTTCTTCTTCTCTATTTCGCAGGTACGGAATGAAAATGCAAGCGGCGGCGCGGAAGGGTTCTCTCTGCAAAGATTTTTCCGATCCTTTCTCCTTCTTTTCTTTTCTGATTTATAGACTTAGGTTTAGATTATTTTTAGGAATGTTTAGATTTGATTAGATTATGATTTGGTTGTAAATTGATTCGTTGATTAATGGAAAAATTGATTTTATTTCCGATTTGATTTCGTTGTTGATTGAGATTCTGATTTGATTATGTTATGATTTGATTTGCGTTTCAATCTTGTTTGCGTTTTGATTGCGTTTGGGCCTGGGCGGAGATTGAACTAGGGTTAGTGAGGTTGAAGGTGGCGGCCGCCGCTGGAGGTGAGCTAGGGTTTGCAAGGTTGGGGATGGTGAATAGTGGAGCGGGTTCAATCCGGTTCGGTCCATGACCCGTCTTGGTGTTGACCCGGCCCACGCGTGAACCGGTCCATTGCATCCTTGGCCCAATATACACTTGAGTCCAAAAAAAATGAACAAAAACCATTAAAACCCAATTAATTTCATTAACCAAATAATCCCTCATTAATCTTATAATAATTAGTTATTAACGCTAATATCAGTCTACATGGTAGATAAAAAAAATAGAAAGATTAGTTTTGATTATTTTTCAAATTAGATTACATAAGATTTTAAATAAATACTCATTTGTTGAAAAATTAATATTTATAGGAAATTTTAGAAAATCCGAATGGGCCTAATGTTGAACCCAATTTTCTTATTCCTCAAAAGACACCCCCCCTTATCTTTCTTTTTTTCAAGGAGCAATTTAGGAATGGGCCAAGTATCAATTGGATTTAGAAGGGTTTTGTTATTTACACCCTCTCTTTTATCTTAAACCAATTTATACAGGAGTTTTTATAGGAGAGCGAGTTTAATAATAGATATATCAAACCCTATGGCTCCTAATTTTTAACTCCCTTAATAAATTGAAAAATGAGAATTAAACCGGGTAAATTATGGGGTATGACAATAAGACCTTGAAATGATGTCCTCTCGAAGCACATTTGATTATGAGGCTCATGGCTTGATGAAACTTGTTGAAAAAGGCATGGAAACAAACACATGAACCCGTGAAGTTTCTTGATGAATTAACCACATGATTTTGGGATAAACTTGATCAAATGAAATTTAGATATGCTTATAACATGGCATTTGATGATAGGGATATCTCTCTTGAAGTTACAATCATTTATCTTCCAAGAATGATCAATTGATTGAGGGTCGATCCTCCAAACCCTATCTTTAGGAGAGGTGTGGATGCACTTGATTCAATCACCTACAATGTAAAGTTTGAAATACAAAACATATTTTTGTATTTTAGTTAGTATAACATAACACATGAGTATTTATAAACATGGATGCTTAGTGATTCCCCAAAGTTGAGGTGGCATAAAGCTAAAGGTTGAATCTCAAGATTGTAATCTTGATTAATGTTTGGGATGCAAATGATTAAGGAATCTTAGGATCAAAAATTGGGGAATGACATATCCATATAGAATAATTTTGCACCCAAAATTTGATCTTCCCCAAGACTCAATAATTCAAAGATTTATAATCTAGATCTTTAAGAAATTTGATTTTTATCTAGATCTCTAGGGAATTTGATTTTTATTTTAATAATGTGTGTAAATAATGTAATAATCTGGGTAAACGATGTAATAATTGTTTTTTAAAAAAGAAATAATCTTACCCCCTCGATTTTCTAGATAAACTGGGATATAAGATAAGCTAGTTTTGAAATTAATAAAAGTGTTGTTGTTGGGGTTCGAATCCATGTGCATATAACTTTACCCCTTGGGTTTTAAATCACCGAGGTGTTAAGTGACAAATTTTCATAACGCCTTAGGTTACCTTACTCCTTTAGCCAAGGTGAAACGCATTTTGCATCCGTGGTGTTATGTGTTTTTTGTAGTAGTGGTGTGTTTCTTCTCCTGTTGATCTTTTATGGTATGCTGCTTGTGTGCTCAGTTTTGTGGTTGGTTAGTGAAGTTTTTTTTTCACATCTTGTTAGAATTATAAGAGTTGTTTTAGCCAAAATTTGGAAAAGGGGAGATTATTGTTCTTTTGATTGAATGCTTTTGGTAAAACAATATGAGTAGTACAAGATGTTTGGTTATTCTGATGCATCAAGTGAGACAATATATTCCAGCATGAGTGCAGCATCTGGCACAAAATGCAGGCCAAGTTTTTCTGTGTGATCAATATGCGTTTCTATTATTATCCATGGAAATATGTTGTTTATGACTTATATCTTTTAGCAAAGATATGATAAGAAAGAATTGATAAAAGATTGTCCAAATCCAAATCAATTTAAATTGAATGAAGATCAAATTAAATCTCTTAATGGATATGTTTAGAAAATCAAACATGCATCCAAATCATATCTAGTTAGTCTCAAATCAATCTCCCAATGGAGAAAAGCCCAACATATGGATTGTTATTTAATAAGACTCATTCCTACCTTTGAAATTACGAGCAAGAGTTGAAGATTCCTAGCGTTAGGATTTTGTTAATTGAGTCTTTGTATTTGTTTCTATGTGTGCATCTCTATAGCTCATATAGTTTCATACCTAAGGTATAGAGGTTGTGTGTTTTGATAGAGTTGTAATTCACAAGCATTATTTTTTATGTTTCATCACTAAGGTTAGTGATAAAGGGAAAGTGAGAGGGGTTCTCATATTTAGGACGAGTCCTAAATAGAAAGACACATGTAGTATTAAAAAGAGGGTCATTGAATTAGAGTTTGTTCATATAAGACATTTTGTACTAATACTATTAAGAGTGGATTTATTTTCTTAGGTTGGAAGTCCCCTAGACGTAGGTGTGGTTGCACCGAAATGGGTTACCAATTCCTTTGTGTTCTTTATTGTTGTATGACTTATCATCTTGTCTATATTAAACTGTCATAAGTTTGTGTTGCATAATTGTCTCAGGTATTGTGTCTAAGATATATCCCTGCACTAGAACAAAATTTCACGGTTGTTTAGAGGTTATGCTCATGTGAGGTGATAGACTCTGTTATTGAATGGCGTGCTTAGGTATAAGGGTATGTGGGGTGTGATATGTATCAGTTAAGATATGTCATTTCTCCCCCTGGATGAGAGGTATTTATATAGATCTTTTAAGGCCTAGGGTTTCCTTGGAAAGTTCGCCGCCTACCCAATCAAATGGTGGACTGTTGAATTCCTATTTCCAAGGAGACGTGAGTCAATTACTGGTCCTCACTTCTCTCGTCCCCAAAAACATCTTATCTCACGTTTCTCCTAATGGTGCGATAGGGAAGTATCCTGTGGGCGAGGTGTTCATCCATAAGGGTGACATATTAGCATCTCCTTTTAAGGGCGACATAATGACGTTGTTAGATACTTTCCATTTACAAATATAACACTATAGGGTCCATGAGACCATGCAACCTTCAATAATTGGGTGCAGAGTCACTAATGATTATATCATCCCATAATAATGCAAGTTACAGTTCACATTCAGTTATCATGACACACCTCTTTATAGGACATAACCTTAAGGGAAGTTAGCTATACTTGGTAGAAAATAAAGGCGATAATTTCTATTGAAGTCTTATCGCGCTTTGATAACAAAAAAGTAAAGAAATTGAAGAAAAAACATTAACAACCAACGCAGACTCCAATACTGATTCTCCTAAGTAAAACCAACTTTGAGAGTGTGTAGTCTAGTACATGCTGAAAAGAACAAATTGGACTAAAAATCCACGTCTTGGCTATGATGGTCCATATTGGGGGATATTATTTTGGAATGGGCCAAACCCCATTCCATGCAAAACCAATAAGGAAACAAGCCCAACCAAAGGAAGGCCCAAATGTCTCAGGAAGCAAACTCGAACTTTGGATCAAAGTAAAAGAAGATATGAGAACATTCCTTCTCCGAGACATGTATCTTAAAGAGAAGGTTCTAGAGACTCAAACCCCTAAAACCTAAAGTATAAAGCCTAACAAATGATCCATTTTCAAGTACATATTATTCTAACTCTAAATTCTCTCACTTTCGATCGTTCACAGCTTGAGCTTTAGAGTTTACAGTTGCCTCTGCTGTCAGGCAGAAACATCGAAACATCACAATTTTCAAAAGAAATCACTATTGAATCTTAGTTTACTCCCTCATTTGTGAATTGGGTACATGTGATGAGATAATAAACTTGTTTTCAATAAAAAAAATTAAAATAAATTTGCTTTTTTTTTAATAAAGGGGAAAATACACTCGCCTCTTTTAAGATTTATTGAATTGACATTGATTTTTTTTATTAAATTAGCATAAATTTTTATTGAGAAAAAAATCATTTATAGATATGTTTTTTGGTTGTTACTAAAAATAGAAAGGAATGTTTGTATAATTAAACCATAGAAAAGATAAGTGTATATTTTAAAACTTTAAAACTATGAAGCGTAAATATCATTTAATAGATATTGGAGGAGTGAGTGTAATTTTTTTAAAAACAAAACAATAAAAAAAAAAAAAAAAAAACTATTTCATTTTATGTACATTATCATTTAATTTTATAACAATTTAGTTGGTAAGCTCAAACAAACTTGTGGATAAATAAAAATAAAAATGATCAATCAAGTTTCAAAAGTAATTGGGAAATTCAATAATTTTTTTTTAATAAGCAATTTAAACTTAGCGGGTTTCGAATCTGTGACCTTGAGAGAAGCATATTCTCAGGACCCAAATATTTCACCGCTAAATCACACAGACGCACACTGGGAAATCCAATACTTACTTGGCACCTGTAACAAAAATAACTTACAATAGAATTCAATGCCTTAGTTGTCATGAATATTTCTTCAAACAAACGCAGTAGACTTACAATAATGTCTCTATTGTTGTTTTTCTCCATGGACTACAAGAAATAATAAACTAACATAGCTACAAAATGATACCAATAATTTTCCTTTTTTCCTTTTACTTTTTGCTTTTTAGATAGGGCATAAGCTTTGTTGGCGGAGTTATAAATGATTATAGAAAAGTTTAGGAAACAAATGTGTCACATATGAACAAAAAAGGACGGAGAAAGAAATGAGTAAGAAAAATATATAATAGAAGAAAAGAATAAAAGTGGTTTTCTCTAACACAAGTAAAGTACATTTTATATCTTTTCCTTAAGTTTAAAGGCAAAGAATTTGTATAAATTTGGTGAAGATGAATCACTATTATATAGTTTTGTTAGAAATATTAATGGTGCTAAGGTAGTGTTGTGTAGATGTAATACAAAAATGGAAACAAATTTGGGGTTAGTTGCTGGCTCTCACAACAATAATGAATTCATTATCATACGTCAAGATGGAGATTTTGGTGTAAGTAATAACATCTCTTTATTCATCATAATCATCTCTTGCATATATATATATATATATATATATATATATATATATATATATATATATATATATATATATATATATATATATATATATATATATATATATATATATATATATATATATATATATATATATATATATATATATATATATATATATATATATATATATATATATATATATATATATATATATATATATATATAAGAAAACAATTAAATTAACTTTTAATTTTTTTCTCTAATAATGTTTTAAAAAATGGTTGCGGACTCACGTAACAATTTTGATCGGTACAGATGTTGCAATACTGACTGCCCTTGTCGCGATCTGAATTAGCCCGACATTATTCTTTGACATAAAAACAGTGAATAACAATATTATGATCGACACCTGCCAATACTGTTTCGTAATTATCGTTTTGGTATTTGCGGACTATTTTTTATAACCTTGCTAATACTTTAAGCAAGGAAATAATATACAAATTTTATGTAAATTTCCATCACTAATTCAATTTTTGCTAGTAGTATATACTAGCTTCCTCCAATATTTATGTGCTAATTCAATTTTATTCCTATTTAATTGTTGTTTTTAAAGTTCAATACAAAAAATTTAATTATTATTGTTGTGGTTTATATAATTGTAGAGGAGAGAGTTGCAAGAGTACAATGGTGAAAGATGCCAACTATGTGGAGAAGATATTGATGTAAATGAAGATGGTGACACTTTTGTGGCTTGCAATGAGTGTGCTTTTCCTGTTTGTAGAAGTTGTTATGAATATGAACGTAGGGAGGGACACCAAGTTTGTCCTCAATGCAAAACCAGATTCAAGCGTCTCAAAGGTACTTATGCATATTATATGTATATAAGACTAGTAGCTATATAATATAAATATATTTTTTATTAATTCTTAAAATATATTAATTTATAATATGAACTCCTACAAATTGTTGTGAATATAAGTATATAATTTGGTGTGGCATGTGTTTTTAAGGGTGTGCTAGAGTTGAAGGGGATGAAGAAGAAGATGACATTGATGATTTGGAGAATGAGTTTGATTTTGATGGACAAAATGAAGAACAAGATATTCAAATCCCCATGTCTCCTCAAGTAATGTTTCTAAATCTTAGTTTGTTGTAGTTTTTTTCTAACCTAGGTGGAAAATGGTATGCTCGTCTCGATTAGACTCTCTCTGCAAAAACTCGTAAAAATTGTATAAACATGGTAAAGAGAGCGTCATGGTAGGTCTTGCACCCCTAAAATCTAAATTTTACAACAACTCATAACTATCATATAATAATGATCGCGTTTGAAGAAAAAAATAGGATAAAACAGAGAGAATATAGTAAAAGGCATGAGTCTAAAACCGTGACTCAGCCAAACAAAAAATCTAGGCAAAATGTATTCAACCCATTTTGTCACCCTTAATACTAACCTTACTATTTTACTAAGTGCTTAGCATTTGCGAGTTGATGAAAACTTGAAATATAATAATATGTTTTCTTAATGTCTTAAGTTTGAATCTCACAAATATCAATAATATTTGTGTTGGATATGTTTATTTAGAATTAAGCATCAGTTTCAATCGATTCTCGCTAATTTGATCTAAGATCGGATACCTATACCAGATTTTTTTTTAAAAAAAAGTTATTACTATTTTACATGCAATACATGTCAAAAAAATATCATTTTATTATAAGTTCCTTATATGCTCTATGTTTTGCATGCATGCACTTATTGTAACAGGGTGAGGAACTATCTGAAGAGAATAATGCTATAGTTCCTTTAAGTTCACCAATATTAAGAAAAGAGACAACTTTATTGCAAGCAAGACCTATGGATCCTTCCAAGGACCTAGCTGCTTATGGTTATGGAAGTATTGCTTGGAAGGAGAGGATGGAGAAATGGAAGCAAAGACAAAGCAAAATTGGTAACATGAGAAAAGAAAATAATGATCATGAAGAATCAGATAAGGTTGTGGATGATGATGACAATGAATTTCCTTTGTAAGCATCTCTCTCTCTAAAACTTAGCATTAAAATGTAGATTATACTTGGTCATATATAGAAGTAAAATTAACCATTCAATCTTAGATTTCAGTTTTTTTTTTTCATATTTTTTCAAAAATATCTATAACAAAGGGAAAAAAAATCCTTAAAATAGCTATTAAAAAAAACCGATAAAAAAGACTAATATTAAATCGTACACAAACATAATAGTGTGAGTCTGAGAATTCAAATTTAAAACGATTCAAATAAAAATTGTAAACCCATCTAAAAAATTGAAAAATTGTGAAAAAATCTTAGATATGTTTGAATTTTATTTTATAAAAAATTTCATATTGATTTTGCAAAACTGAACTGCATACATATATTTTAATTTTTTTATTTTTTGCGTTAATTTATTATTTGTCTATATTTAATTTCTTTTGATATTAATTATTAATTTAATTTATCTATTTATTTCCAATAATTCATTTTTTTATAATTTTCAATAATTCATTTGTTTTATAATTTTAAAATATTATATATTATATGTTTATCTATTTCTTTTGATCATTCTCATTTTATAATTTTAATTTTAAAATATTATATCTTATACATTAGTTCAAATATATTATTTTACAATATTGTAAAATATTAATATAAATTAAAAGAAAGTTATAATGTCTAATTTGGTTTAAAAAAATTATCCAAATTTAACTACATTAAATTGAATCGCTCGAATTGTATTTTTTAATGAATTATTTTAAACTAAATCAAATTATAAATAATTTTATCTTTGAATCTAATGGATTTTTTTTCAAAATCGATTCATTTTGTTTTTTTTTGGAAAAACTATTTTATTCAATTTATACAAACATACATACATGCATACACACAATATTGTTTTTCTTATGATTGATATTTTTTTCCATTTTCTTGTGACAATTAACAGAATGGATGAATCAAGGCAACCATTATCAAGGAAATTGTCAATTCCATCAAGCCAAATAAATCCATATCGTATGATCATAATATTAAGATTAATTGTTCTTGGATTCTTCTTTCACTATAGAATCATGCATCCAGTAGAAAATGCTTATGCTTTGTGGCTTGTGTCAGTAATATGTGAAATTTGGTTCACTCTTTCATGGATTCTTGATCAATTCTCAAAGTGGTTTCCTGTCATCAGAGTAACCTATCTAGATAGACTTTCATTAAGGCAAGTGATTCACAAATTGTTTTATTTACCATAGGTTCAAATATGTTTTTTAATTTTAATTTCATAAAATTATTAAATGGCTATTTTTAATCTTTACAAAATTATCTTATAAATAATTTTAGTCTTTAATACTAAGTTAACATATATTTTTAAATGAAATTTTTTGTTGATACTTTAAATGATATAAAAAGTTCATCGACAAAAATTAAATTGTTTTAAAAAAAATATTAATTATGAATTTTAAAAAAACTTAAAATATCAAGATAAAAATTACAGAAAGTTGAATTTAGAAATCAAATTTTAAACTTTTTTTTTACCAATTTTTTATAATATTCAAAATATACTTGCAAAAATAATTATTAAAAATGTATCTTTTTGAAAGAAATTATTTAAAAATGTGTTGACTTAATAATATGGATTAGAACAATTTAAAATAATTGTATTGACATTTAAAAAATTTTGAAATTTTAATTGGAACAAAAAAAATTATAATTTTATAGACACCAAAAAAAAACATATTTAACCCATTATATTATAATGTGTTAAATATTTTCACTATTAGAAAATCAAACCAAAGTAAATTGGCCTATAATTTGTTTGTTTGCAATACTTAAAAGACAAAATTTGAAAAAAAATATATATTAATTGCTATAATATACTTTTCTTTACATTGTCAAAAAATTATACTTTTAGTGTATAAAAATTAAATTCAATTAAAAACAGATTAATTTTGCTAGTTTCTGATTTTTGTCAATATTTCAACATTTTTTAATTGTACTATATTTTCTTTTCATGTATATGCTTATTATCAATAATTTTTTCCCTATTCAAATAGGTATGAAAAGGAAGGTGAACCATCACATCTTAGTCCGATTGATATATTTGTGACAACAATTGATCCATTAAAAGAGTCACCTCTAGTGACAGCAAACACAGTTCTATCAATTCTAGCAATAGATTACCCTGCTCAAAAGGTGTCATGTTATGTCTCTGATGATGATGCATCAATGTTAACATTTGAAGCATTATCTGAAACTTGTGAATTTGCAAGGAAATGGGTTCCTTTTTGTAAGAAATTCAAGATTGAACCTAGGGCTCCAGAATGGTATTTTGCTGAGAAAATCAATTATCTTAAGGATAAGGTTCATTCATCATTTGTGAAAGAAAGAAGAGCAATGAAGGTAATTAAGATGTGTCTATCTCTTAGTTTATTGCTTTAAATTCAGGATTAAGTCTAATTAAATAGTTAACTCAATTTAAATATCTAATTAATTAGAGTTGATAAATTTACTTAGTTATAATAATGTGTCGTGACTTCTATTTTGGCCTAATATCAGTAACCTAATTGTCGGAATTTTGTCCCTTAGAATTGAATAAGTAGTAGGATGTCACGGATTCGAACTTATACTTCTGCAATCAAATGTCCTTGCACGGCTATTTGAGTTGATATAACGGGACTATGTCATGACTCATTAAGTATCTACCGAACACATTTAATCATAATATTAATCATAATTTTTAGGTGTTTATTTGAACATAAAATTGTGATTAATGAATATCAGTTATATTTGAGCATAAAATCATGATTAACTTTTAAGTGTATATATAAATTATGGTTAACGATATTCAAATTCGTGAAATGTGGTGTGTCACTTTGTTATGTCGATTCACAGTTCATTTAGGGAGCATAATTAATCACACATTTGATTTTTAATTCTATTTAGGGATCAGTTTCTTTTGTATTTCATAATTGTCGTATTCATAAATTTAGTATATCTGTAATTATTGGATCAAGTTCGCACGGTTCAAATTTCAAATTTAATATTTATTATTTTAAAATAAATTGAAAATTACATTAAATTTTGACCGTCTAAACTTGATCCAACAATTGCGAATATTCTGAATGGGACAAACAAATATAAATATAGATTTTAATTTCTTTTATTATCCAATTTGTTATTGAAATTTGAATATCAAAATATCCTTAGTTGATCTTCAAAATATATGATAAAAACTTATTCATGATAATGTAGAGAGAATATGAAGAATTTAGAGTTAGAATAAATTGTCTAGTTGCAAAAGCTAAGAAGATTCCAGAAGATGGATGGACAATGCAAGATGGAACACCATGGCCAGGAAATAATATTCATGATCATCCAGGAATGATACAAGTAAGTAATCAACAAAAAAACATCATGCATAATATATAGTTTAATTTACAATATACCTTATGATTTAAAATTTCAATCCTTCTCACAGGTTTTTCTAGGTGAAAATGGTGGATGCGACATGGATGGAAACGAATTACCACGTTTGGTATATGTTTCTAGAGAAAAGAAACCTAACTTCAATCATCAAAGAAAAGCGGGCGCACTAAATGCGTTGGTAAGCATCAGAGTCTTATATTTAGAGACGGAGGTAGTATATTATTACCGACATTTTTAATATATTTTATTGTTGACAATTTGATTAAACAGGCAAGAGTATCTGCTGTGCTTTCCAATGCACCATTTGTGTTGAACTTAGACTATAATCACTACATCAACAATAGCAAAGCAATAAGAGAAGCAATGTGTTTCATGATGGAACCATTATTAGGAAAAAGTGTATGTTTTATTCAATTCTCCCAAAGGTTTGATGCTATGGACACTAGTGACCAATTTTCCAACCAAACAAACACATTTGTTGATGTATGTAAACTCTTCTCACACTCTCTTAAAACTTTTGAGTTTAAATTATAATAAACTAGCTCTCTACCCTTGTAGATAAACATGAAGGGTTTGGATGGAATTCAAGGACCTACATATGTTGGGACAGGATGTGTGTTTAGAAGACAAGCACTTTATGGTTTTGATGCTCCAAGGAAGAAGAAGTCACCAAACAAGACATGTAATTGTTGGTTAAAGTGTTGTTGTTTTGGATTGTGTTGCATGGAAAAGAGAAAGAAGAAGAAGATGAAGAAGAAGAAACCTAAGTATGAAATGATGGAAAGTAGTCATAGAAAAGCAAATTCTGAATCATCGATTGTTGAAAGTACTATAGGTAAATTTTAAGCATATAGTATTTGCTACGTATTAGTATTCAATTTTAGGGTGGCAAAACGGATCTGACCCGCTGAACATGCCTTTTTGTTTGTATTTTTTCGCACATCAACCATAGGTTTGAAGTCTGCATCCTCTCAACTATGTCCGCTCCACACTGATTTTTTCGGATGTGGACATTAACGGGCCAGACATAAATTTTTATAATTTTTAGGCTTTAAGACTGCAGGGCCAGTCGGATCCGCCCAACATCATATTTTCGCGGGAGATGACAAAGTTTTAGATATGTATCCTCTATTATGTCTATCCCATTCCACTTTTTTGTCAATTTTTATGGGACGGGACTAAAGAGATCAGACATGTCCATTTGCCACTACTATTCAACTCTTTAAGACTTAAATATTATATAAAGATGCTACTCGGAAGCATTGTTCTAGAATCGGAAACAGTTGAACCGGTTGAATTAGTCTCTGTCATTTAATATAAACTTGTAAAATCTCAAATGTAGGAAATGAAGATGTCTTTTCTCCAATCTTAAATCAAAAGTTTGTCAAGAAATTTGGACAATCTCCTATTTTCATTTCATCTACTCAATTTGTTGATGGTGAGAAACTAAATCATGGCAAGCTTGCTTCTCAAGTTACCGAAGCCATACATGTCATTAGTTGTGGCTATGAAGAGAAAACAGAATGGGGCAAAGAGGTAAACAATTTCTTCCCATTACTTTTCTCTTCTAAGATCATCTTTAAGATAAACAATTTTCTTAAGTATTTATGGTCTATGAAGCAGAAACACCAGAAACACGACACAGATGACACATACACACATTTTATTTTATCATATAAATACTTGTGTATAAGTTATTTCATCGTGAGTCAGGTCGGATGGATCTACGGTTCGGTTACGGAAGACATCTTAACCGGTTTCAAAATGCATTGTCATGGATGGAGATCAATATATTGTATACCTGAAAGGCCAGCATTCAAAGTATCTTCACCAACAAACCTTTCTAATGGTTTACAACAAGTTTTTCAATGGGCCCTTGGATCCATTGACATATTCATGAGCAAACATTGCCCTATTTGGTATGGATATAAAGGAGGATTGAAGTTCTTAGAGAGAATTTCTTACATCAATGCAATTGTATATCCATGGACATCAATACCTTTGGTTGCTTATTGTACTCTTCCTGCTGTTTGCTTGCTTACCGGAAAATTCATCATTCCTGAGGTATGAAGCTTTTTTAATTTATTATTAGGTTTATCGAAACTTTGATACCTTAAAGTAAAGTTTTGGATTCGAGCTTTGTATACATGAATAAACCTTAAAATCCAATGTTATAATTGGAATCATGCATGGATCTCTATTTAGATCCATGTGGCCTCTCTATCTAAATCTGGACTAATCTAATAACTAAGAGAATTATTCTTCTATTTCGGTCGTTAGATTAATTCAATAGTCAGGGTTTAAATGAAGAGGTTGCAAAGATCGATAGAAGTGTTAAAAAATAAAAAATAAAAAATTGAACCAAATTGGTAAACTAAAATGAACAGCATTGAAAAGAATTGAACTGACCATTTGTCCGAAAACTATTTGACATAGTTTAGTTCTATTTGATTCAGTTTTTTTTTTTTTAAGATAGTCATAATATTCGATCCGGTTAAGTTTATAGTTTGTTTATAACAATTTTGTTTACTAGTAAATAATAGCAATTTTGTTTACTACTAAATATAAAGAACGTTTAGATCAGTTCGGTTCAGTTCAGTTATACCGAATTATTGAAAACTATAATTTGGTTTTTTTTCATGCTTATCAATATTATTTTTTGTAATGGCAGCTTAATAATACAGCTGGCATGTGGTTTATTGCACTATTCTTTTGCATTTTCACAACAAGTGTATTAGAAATGAGGTGGAGTGGAGTTACAATACATGAATGGTGGAGAAATGAACAATTTTGGGTAATAGGGGGTGTATCAGCAAATCTATATGCAGTATTTATAGGCCTATTCAAGCTCCTAACAGGTGTAAATAGCAATTTCATTTCATCATCAAAATCAACAACAAGAGAAGATGAAGACAAACAACATTATGGTACAATGATGTTTGGTTTGAAGTGGACAACATTGTTAATCATACCAACAACATTACTTATACTAAACATAATTGCTATGGTTGCTGGATTGTCACATGCAATTAACAATGGTTTTGTGGCATGGGGTCCTTTGTTTGGGAAATTGTTGTTCTCATTTTGGGTTATTGTTCATTTGTATCCATTTCTTAAGGGGATGGTTGGAAGGAATAATAGGACTCCTACTATTGTTCTTGTTTGGTCAATCTTGCTTGCAAGTTTTTTTAGTGTTTTGTGGGTCAAAATTGATCCTTTTTTGCCTAAGTCAAATGGTCCTATTTTAGAAGAATGTGGATTGGATTGTAATTAGATTCAAAATTTGGTTATAGTAGTAGGGATGGATAAAGTTTGATCTTGTTTTGTTGTGAGTTATAAGAAAGATTGTATAACTTATTTGTAATGATTGATTTACTTGTTTCTAAGGGAAAAAGTTTGGATTTGTAAAATATTTGTATATGGAATTATATTTTGCTATTTGAAAGTTGAGAATTTAACCTGTCACCCCAAAATTTAAATCAGGCACCCCTAATATTTTTATGATGTCAAAAATATTTTTGATTAAAAAAAGAACAAAATTGCCTAACAAAGTTTTTGGTAGTCGTTTAAAATTTCAAGTACGCATGAAATTTTCGATAGAAAATCAAGAGTTTTTACCAGAAAATTCAAAATTTTTGATAAAAACACGCACATTTTCAAATTGCTGGTAAAAATTGCATAAATTTTTATCGAAAATTTCAAAATATTTAATTTTTTTTTCAAAATTTTCAGTATAGTTATTGAAATTTTTGGTGAAAACTCATGAAAATTATGATCTTTTTTTTGGAAATTCCAAAATTTTTTATATTATTCAAATTTTCTAATATAGTTTTGAAATTTCCATTAAAAACTTTATGTTTTGAAGTTTAATAACTTTAGACAAAGGTATAATGACAAATGCATGCAATATTAAGGGGTGTCATGTATAAATGAGAGGGTGGCAAGGTAATTCCTCTTGAAACTATTATGTATGCATGCGAAACAAACAAGGTCCTAAATTCACCAAATCGATGCTCATAAAAATCGGTCGATCATCCGACAAACCATGCATTAGTGCATGTTACACGCAGTTCAGTCAAACCTCGCACCACTTGTCAGACAGTAAAAATGAACATAATTATCATTTGCAGATTCAAACAATTACAATTACAAAAAAAAAATGAAAAATGAACAATAATGACAGATAAGAACTTGCCCAACTTGGAGAAATACACCACATTTATTTTTACTACATTCATGACTCAAGGTGAGAAAATGAAGAGAAAGAAAAAGCCTATATATATTTTCTGCTATCTTTCTTGAGTACAACATTTTTTTATGTGCTGACTCTATATACATTAAAATGATGATATGTCTATGCTTCTCCAAGGACAGTTGTAGCTCTAAGTCCTTGCTTGATTCTTTGATAAATTTATGATCAAAATAAGAGCTTAATAATAAAGTCACATTTGGAGAAGATTATTCACAGTAACCGTGACAGAATTCGTCCGCTGCAAGTCCTGCACAATATCAAAAGCTTTCGGTTCAATATAATACATCAAACATGCATCTTTTCGTAATCAATATTATCGATGGAAGATGGCGATCCACGGCAGCGAGCCAAAATCCCGTTATACCAGTCGCATTGTTGAGCCGTCATAGTTGATTATGGCGGAAAAATCAGCAATATTGACCGATATTTACCATTGCGGCGAGCTCAAATAGGGGTTGGCCTGTTGGTGAAGGCTTGAGTCCTGAGAGTGTGCTCCTCTCAAGGTCTCGGGTTTGAATCCCGCTAGGTGTTAACAATTTCTGTGTTTGGCCAAGTTCTTACAGAGCTTTGTTCTGGCTTTAAATGGGGCTCCCACAAATGGACTGTGGGATCGTCCCGCAAGTCGCTTTAAATGGGGCTCCCCCGCAAATGGACGGTGGGATCGTCCCGCAAGTCGGATGCCAAGCTTTAAAAAAAAGTATATAATGTAAAAAAGTCGAAAATACCTGTAATATCATGTCATCTGGAATATGAGGTAGAACCTCCCGGACGGTCTCGGCCATAGCAAGTACGTTTGCTACGTTATCATTTGTGGGTCGTGAATTGGTTCTTATATGTAAACCACCATTTCCTCCGGGCAATCTTACACCAGGGGAAGGAAGGGTCGTCGGAGTTGGAGCACTCGCGGAAGCCTGAGATGGGTTAATAGGCCAAAGGTTCCAAGAAGAATCGTCAAAGGTGGTCTGAGCATAGGTTTCTCCAACAGATGCAAGATGTCTCATCATCATTTGAACTCTTCCGAGACCTACTGTTCTGATAGCGGTAGATGGACCAGCTCCATCAACACCCGGATTCGGCCAAGAATGTAACCACCCTGAGTCCATTCCTGCACCCCTAGATACGGAAAAGTAAAATGAGCAAAAACGAATGCATCAATACAACTCACAAAAAAACCAAGGATAAAAGAAAGAAGGCCGAGTAGCATGGAGTTTGAAGATTGCACCTCCAAGGAGCGCCTTCGGCATTGTTCGGTGTCTGATTTGGAAACAATCCTGCTGGCATGTTATGTCTAGCAGAGTTTTGACGATCAAATCCTGCACTCATTTGGCGTGCAAGTTGCTCGTCACTAGATATTACCCCTGTACTTGAATTTGTTTCAGTTTCAGATCGGCCTGCAAAAAGCGGCTTTCGGCATGTTGGACAAGTATACATCTCAGTCAGGCCTTGATCCAACCTAGAATCAATTTAAAAACAAGTCGTAACTAACTAAAACGAACACAAAATAGAAACAAATAAGAGCTTATAAAATTGAAACATACCAAGATCTCAAACACGCAAGATGGAAGAGGTGATTGCAGTTTAGCTTTTTCGCCTTAGCCATTGATTCCTGTCATAATCACATTAACATATTACTCGAAACTCGAAAGTATATCCAACCAACACCAAGATTAATCAGAAAAACAGAGATTCAGCAAACAAGCATACTCTACAAATAGCACATTCATCGTCGTATGCTCTTAGCTCCTCGGCGGTTGCATCGGGAAGAGCTGCATGAAGTGATCCTAGAGCTATCCTTAGCCTAATAAATCCTTTTACACGATTTATTATTGCACTAAGCAAGGCCTGCTCACAAAAAATAAATGAGTACGACGGTAAAATTTATGTCAAATTAAGAATGAGAGATATGCAATAAATATTTACACGTATATTTAAAAATAGCACTGCGTCTACAAGATGGAAAGCCATGCCATGAAGCCGCCATATATACAAGTAATGACCAAGTGCCATGAGAAACGTTGCCATGTCAAGGAAAAAACCCAAGTTCCGGATAAGAACTCCCTTCCATTCCAATAACGAACCTACAGTTACACCACTTTATTAGGACACTCGGATGGAAAAGTCAATAGACATTCGATAGAAAATGAGCAAAACAGGAGTTCGCATATTCTTAATACCATATAATCCGATTTTTATGCAAATTACCTGCAGTTAATGTGTCAAGCAGTTTAGGTGGTCGGAAATCACTACTACTGCAAGCCGAATGATGAATCCATATGTCAAGCAACTGGAATCCATGTACTAAAATGGCCTACAATTCATATCACACCATAAACAATTTCATTAAACAACGCATGATGCGAGCAGATCTCAAATCTACAAAGATGCATTTGAAATACCTGTAGGGTTTCGAAAGCAATACTTAAAGGCTCAAAGAACAGTAACAGAAACATAGACGACTCATGTGTTGTATATATTGAAAGACAGAGCCGTATCCTAGGAGCGTAAAAAGGGAAGTGTCAGAAGCATTCGAAGATATAAAATTACAATAACAAAAGCATGAGCCTAAATTACTATGGCGTAAGATGAATATCCATTATGATAATGATAATAGCAAAGTTAAACAAGCTTGTATTGAAAAGGAGTTAGAAGTACCAGAGAACGTCAACTAAGAAAATGAATAACAATGCTGAATATACACGAAGATATGTCCATGGTGTGGCGGATGGTGATGCATTCAGCCGCTCTAATCGATCTCTAGCCAGAGCTTGAAACATCTACGGAAAATATGTAAATCATGAACATTTTGTACATATAAAATCTCAACGGAATAATTTCAATATGGTTCTTCTAGGATAATATAAATACCTTTAAAGAACAAAGCACGGCCAACCAAGCTGTCCAAAGACCTGCCTGATAAAGTGTCGGTGGTACAATCAACGGAAGAAATGTTCCCTGTTCATGCACCAGCACGTAATAAATAAGAATAAAGTTTGCAGGGAGACGCATTTTATAAAACCACAGAAATTCAAAAGCACTAACCTTGTAGATGACATAATTAACAAGACGTTCAACCAATTTACGAGATTCAGAAGGATACAACTCGGCGAAAAACATAGCCTGCATGTGATAAGAAGGACCATGAACAGAAAGAACAACGTCGATAAAAGAAAAACTTATTTATACTACCATCGGAAAAAAAATCGCGGACATCCTTGTCCTGCTAAATTACTTACAAAGTAAAAAAAAAAAAGACGGGAATGTAGAGCATTATTGAAACTGTTTTCAATTAAAAAAAAACTGTGCATGCAGTAAAAACATGTTATAATAATTGACTATCACGACTTTTGTGAACTTATTTCTTTTATATGAAGAACTATAGATATCAGACATGACACTAACACCTAGACACAGATAATAATTGGAGAAAAAAGAATAAGTAATGTAACCACGTGTCTCGGCGTCCTGATGGTTGGTGTCAGACACTAACACCTGTCGGACACCAGACATACCTTCAAATTGAAGTGTCGGTGCTACATATAGCAACTCTAAGAGAATGAAAATCACACTCAAGCACTTGGCTATTCTACTTCGAGAGACTACTTGTTTTCCCCTCTATCTTAGTTTGAAATAAATCATGAAAAACTCTACAAATAATATTAAAATACGCATCATTTGCCAAACATATTGAACCCGCAAACCACACCGCATTATCAACATGTCGCATAATTTATAAATACTTTATATTAGTAGCTAGTGGTAGTGACCACTATTCCACAACAAACTCACCTTGAGACAAAGATTGAGAAGGACAAATACATTGATCAAGCAATTCGTAAGTAACCCTATGGTGGTATACAATCCCAAAGGCAACTCAACGTCCTGGTCGACATTATCCAAGTGAATTGAATTCCATCCAACCAGTCCATCTGATTTAAACTTATCTAACGACAAATCTGTGCAAAACTGAAGACCTACAAAACTTAACACTGTCGAAACCGCCGAAATAGCTATAAACTTCAAAGCCATTAGTACTAATAATAATAACAACTTCACCCTCTCTACTAACACCAATCTCCTGGATTTTCATCTGACTTCAATCATTGCCGCCCTTTGTCCATAACGAATATACTCCAACATCAAATGGAACCAGAGGGCAAAGTTTCTGAAATCAGCTTAAATCGCCACCGTCATTCAGTTACCATCTCAGGTCTCCAAAAGAAATAAGATACCCTACCAAGTGATCAGCAAAAAATTAAATTGTAATGTCAAATTTTCAATTTTCAACCACTAAATCAAATGCAGAAATCAGAGTTACAACATAAGAATATGAATTTTCCAAAATCAATTTTTTTTTCTAATTCAATACATACACAGAGAAAAAATCAAAATTGATACAACCCAATTTCTCCAAAATACAAAATTCACCTACCCATCATTGAAATTTCAACTAATCAAGTTCCCAATAATAAGAACCCTAAAATCATACACTAAAGAGGATTGATAATATGAAACAAAATTAGAAAAACCCAACAACCGAAATCAATCAGAAAACTCAAAGGGTGATCGAGGAACAAATAAAAATCGTTTTTTTTTCAAATGAATAAATGCAAAAAAGCTAAAACAAATTGAGAATTGAAAAATGAATAGAACCTGAGTCGATCTAGAAGGTGGGTGGGGTAAGGAGGGTTGGGGTTTCTGCAATTATCATTCGCAATTGAGAATCGAGACAAAGACCGAACACAGAGAGAGAAAATTTAGGCAGAAAGAAAAAAGAAAGACTATATATATCGAGTCAATACTTTTGAAAGGTAAAAATAATAAGTATAGGTTAAAAATTTATCATTAACTTTTGTGAATATTAAATTAATTTGTATGGTAAAGATTAGAATATATAACTACTCATATACTCTAATCTTTTTTAAAAAGTATAAGTTATAAATTAATATTTTTTTATATTAGATTAGATGTTGTTTGATATATATATATATATATATATGGTTAAATAAGTTTTTGGTCCCTATAAAATTACCAAATTTCGTTTTAAGTCCCTTCAAAATTTTCTTTCAAATTTCAGTCCTTACAAAATTTTCCGTCTTAAAAAATGGTCCCTGACGTTAAAAGCCACTAACGGCTGCTGATGTGTCAAGACAGGTGGAAATTTTGTAAACCAATTGTTAATTGTTTTAATCCAGCGTGTTATTAAAAGGACCACTCATCA
Organism: Vicia villosa; assembly: GCF_029867415.1. NCBI lineage: Eukaryota > Viridiplantae > Streptophyta > Magnoliopsida > Fabales > Fabaceae > Vicia > Vicia villosa. The sequence continues at coordinate 211,967,741 of NC_081182.1, read as the reverse complement.
TTCCTTTGCCCTAATTCATCTTCTTCATCTTCTGCCTCCATCGTGACCTATTTCCTCTTCTTCTTTTGCCCTAATTCTTCATTCAGTGTCACTTTGTGCTTCTTCTTCGTTCTTTCGTTTTAGTTCTTCTTCGTTCATCTGCACCTATGTCGTCTGTTTCAGTGAAATCGCGATTTGGTGGTAGGTTTTGTGGGTGTCAAGCTCGGATGGTGATGTATCAATGTCACAATGGGCCAAATAAGGGGAGGTTGTTTTGGAGATGTCCTTACTGGAAGAATGCTGATACTTGTAATCTATTCATATGGGCTGAAGATGTTGGTGAAATTTCTGGAAATGAAGATCTTACCATTAGGAATTCAGAGTTTGATGTCATGGAATCTGTGGGATATATGAAGTCTTGTTGTGTCCTTTATGATTAATTTGTATTTTTGGTTCAAATGTAATTACTGAGTTGTTTAGGCTTGTGAACACTTGATAATGTAGTTTGGTTATGTTCATTGTTTGATGTATTTGTTTGATGTTATTGTTTGATGTTCTTGTTTAATGAAATACAATGTAGTTCTTGTTTCAATTTAGTTTGTTATGATACACATAAATGAAAAACCAAAGCAACTGATAACATAAGAGTGGTTCATAATACATTTTAGGTTCAGTACAAAACAAAAGAGATACATCCAAAAAGTGGTTCATAATACATCTTCATAATACATCTTAGATTCAGTTCAAAACAAAAGAGATACATCCAAAAGTGGTTCATAGTACATCACACAAATGTTTCAAAGTAAATAACAAAACAGTAGGACAATTTTGGATCACTGAGTCATGCTCTTTTGGATGTCAGCCCATGGCTTTCTACCACTAGCACTGCTCACAGTAGAGTCTTCATCAGGAATTTCAAGTGGATCATTTTGATCCCTTCCAGGCCCCTGTATATTTTTTGCCTTCAAAGTCCTTAGTCTATCACTCTTTCTAATTGGAGATGCAGCAAGATTGGACTTTTTCCTTGGGGATATCATTGCCTTCACCTATTAAGACAATCTCAATCAATTTCATACCTGAATTGTTCTTCAACTTGTCCACAATTATTCTAGACACCCAATCAGCATTAGCATTCTTATTGAAGAACTTTCTTCCACATTTGTGCTTCTGAATTAAAGTCTTAATCCTGAAAGATTCAGTTCTCAAAACTCTACTGCATAAAACAGTGTAACCACATTGTTGTTTATCCTTACAAATAACCCTGCACCTTTCCCCATCATTTTTGGCAAACTTAACTTCCCTACCATTCAACACATTGTGTTCCAGTACAGCCTTTTTAAATTGCTTCAGAGATGAAAATTCCATTCCAACCTTGAACTTAAATTCCTTTCTAAGTTTTTCATCATCCCTAAACCTTATCACTGAAGGCCTACCATCATCACTATCATCATCTGCCCCACTATCAAGCTCATCTGTTAAGTATTCATCATCAATTAAATGTTCCCTTTCCATCTCTGCTGTCATCGTTCCTGTATGTATCCCACCTGCACCATTTTCTACTCCACCTGCACCATTTTCTACTCCACCTGCACCATTGTTGATCTCTTCACCTACATCTTCATCAATATCATTCATCCTCTCCTCTTCACTATCATCAAAATGTATGACATCCAAAGAGTCTTCACTTGATTCACCATCTTCACTTTCCTCCATATTAACATTTTCTTTTTCTTTTGGCTCAGTATATATCTCAATATCAGACTTTGTCTCCTCAGCACACATAGCTAACAATGTTGCATCCTCATCATTAACAAGTGGTTTTAGATCATTTTCAAGTGAGCCATGTTCGGACTTCCACCACATTTTCACATCTTCCTTTATAAATGAAGCATCCAAAGACTTAAGTAAATCACATGCTTCAAAATATGACCAGAAATCTGGGTCCTGACCAGCTATAGCAAAAACATCGCCCCCTTCATATGACACCCCTTCATCTCTTACAAATTTTCCATTGGTAAAAAATACAACCTTAAATAACCCCATTCCCTAAACATTTCAAGTAAACCAATGGTATATCAGACAGTGACTTGACAACAAAATAAAACCCTAAACAATGGTATATGGCATGCAAGGAACAACCAACCCTAAACAATATTCAAGACAGAAATTCGCAATTAATAAACAATAGAATGAGAAAGTGGGACTTACCTTGTCGTTTTTTGGGACCGGAGCACTCAAAACCAGGAGTTGTCGTTGTTGGGACCACTTGAATGAAAAGGAAACGAAAGGGTTGACAGAAGAGGGACCACGAGAGAGAAGAAGAGGGACCAGATGAAGAAGACAACGTTAAAGATAAGGGTGGATTAACAATTGGTTTAAAAACACGCTGGATTAAAACAATTAACAATTGGTTTAAAAAATTTCCACCTGCCTTGACACATCAGCAGCCGTTAGTGGCTTTTAACGTCAGGGACCATTTTTTAAGACGGAAAATTTTGTAGGGACTGAAATTTGAAGGAAAATTTTGAAGGGACTTAAAACGAAATTTGGTAATTTTATAGGGACCAAAAACTTATTTAACCCATATATATATATATATATATATATATATATATATATATATATATATATATATATATATAATTGGGGCGATTATATTGGTTTCGGCCGAACACTCTTAATGTGATATAATCATTCTAGAATCTATCCAGCACGTGAGAATAATTTTATTGATGATTACAAGGGATCAAAATTTCAGGTGTATTCCATTATCTTTCGTGATTCATGTATAACAAGCAAATTAGTTATTCTCTCTCTATTTTATATATATATATATAAAATGATGCCAATTCAAGTACTCAGTTTTAGTTCACTGTTCTCCTTCACATACTAGTTTGAGCATTGGAGTGATAACTTTGCAAGTTACCACCTCTTTGTTGCACTAGAAGCTCATATCAATTATTACCTTTGAGCCTTATGTCACTACTAGTTCCAATATGCAACAACGGTGCCATCTCTGTGAAATGACTTGTGATTCATGTGTTCTCCACGATCTCACGTTTGCTACTTAACTCATTAGTCTGAAACCTTTTCAGGTCATCGAATCGAGAGCATCCAAAATCAAACTTGAAGATTTTTCTCCTTATATCCAATCAAGCATCATTTGAACTGTGATTCCTACACTTTCAAGTATTGGTTGGATCCAAAGCTACTCATTTCGCTGCTACCTGAGGAGCTGCAATAGATCAAGCAACGATCAACCAACCACTTCCACCTCCTTCATAAAACATTGTGAATCTAGAAACAACGGTTCACCTGCATCCAGATCTGGTCCAGACTCTTCAAATAGTTGGATACGTGTTATTTCCTCATATTGATCATCACTATCCACCTATAGTTTTATAACTTGGAACCTTACATGGCTTCCAACTACTAGGAGCTAACCTTGGGTTGCAAGGCGCCAATGAATTACTCAATAATATGTACAATATTGTTCGATAGTGGAATTTACAAGCATTGAAGGAAAAGTTTCTTCTCCTCGAAGATAGCTTCCATAATGCTCCCCCACTAGGAAACACCGTTTAAGAGGTCATCTCAAGGAGAACTCAAACATTCCTCCTCGAGCTGACCGTGTCGAAGAAAATAAAAGCTCATAAGTCAAAGAATTAATAGAGGAGAAAGAAGCACCAAGTCCTCCCCAAAGTCCCGAGGGAGATTGAGGAAGTCACGCTTCTACCCCAAATCAGGCAGTAAATCAACCATCAAGGAATCAACCGAAGCATCCTTTGTGCACTCAGATTTCAGATAACAAAATATCATAATCCATATAGAAGCTTCCCAAGCTGGGAAAGTACAATGGAAAGGGAGATTCGGGCGAGCACGTGCAACTCGTCAATAATTTGATCAATTACTTCAGTGTTGAGGAAGCTTCTAAATGCAAGTCGTTCGCATTAACCATGGTTGGGCCGACTAGGATTTGGTTCAATGGCATGCCGGTGGGGAGCATTGAATCATGGATATATTTCTGTTAATAGTTCTCTGTGCACTTTACCACCCAAAAAAGGTAGCTTGTGATAGTATCTACTTTGAGCAAGATCGGTGAAGTGAAAAATAGGAGTTTGTGGTCTTTATATCGACTGTTTTACTCAAGTTGTTGTTGAATTAGAAGAAGTTGAATAAGGCCTTAAGTGTTAGATCTTCGAGAATGGTCTTCTACGCGGCCATTCCTTTAGGTTGAAGATAGAAAAGAATATGCCACCCAGAAGATGTTGATCATGGCTCAGTCTTACATGATCCTGGAAGAAAATCTGAACACCTGCTTCAATAACCCCATCTCCGTTGGCACCAACTTCAACCGCCCAATAGAGAATGAGTCCCACCGGCGGAAGAACTACTCTGACCGAGGTATCTAAGGCCGCTACGAGAAGTACACGCCATTGAATCCATCTAGGGGGAATATTTATTAAGACTGCCAACACAAGTTAGAGTACTCTCACCTTAAAGGGGAACTACTCTTACCTTATCGAAGAGTCATCTCGGACTAACAAGTTAGAGTACTATCGCTTTCATAAAGTTCACTGCCACAACACTGACAATTGCATCCAGCTGAAGGATGCCATTGAATAACTGATCAAGAGAAACTGGTTGAATGAGTACATAAAAGTGGGCAAAAGAGAAAGGGAGTAATCACTCACATGAAAATCTCCCTCGAAGACTGTCGAGGCAAGGACCAGTGGCGTGAACAAAGATGCAAACAAGGGTAAGCTCCCATATATCATTGTGATCATTGTAGGAACTAGGAACGCCCTAAGAAAACATCACATTTAAGGGGATAATGAAGAGAAAGCTCATTGAGATGTTTGCTACCATAAAGAGGATGGTGATACATCGATGAAGATCCCTGACCAACCTATGCTAGGATTATGGGACTCTAAGAAGGTGGGGGCATTCCTAGCAAAATCTTCCCCTTGGTGAATACACCCACTATCGGGAAGTTTTATGTCTCCCAAATTCTAATCAGTAGCGACAACTCTTGTGATATTCATAGTTGTTTGAAAAGATGGGTCTTAAAAGAGGGAGCTTATGGCCATATGAAGGCTCACACTTACAGGCATTCAATGGGACGACCACTCGTCCATGGGGGTATATCGAGTTAATGGTATTAATAGGCAAAGGAAAGGACATCTGAAACAATCAATTTAAAATTCCTCGTGGTCCCTTGCAGGAGCGTCTATAATTGCATTTTGGAAAAACCCTTTGTAGCCACGATGGATGATATAGTCATAGTTTAGGGTAATTAATGAAATTGCATGAACTAATGATTGAAAACCTGTTTTTGTGAATGATTGATGATGTGTGATGATGTATCTGATGACTATATACCTTTAATCGACGTTTAGGAGTGATTTTGGGTGAAGGATGTGTTAAATCACAGGTCTGTCACAGAGGTGAAACTCTGCATAATCGCACGTCCGCTAAGCGGCCTCAGGCTCGCTAAGCGGATGCTGTTTGTTTTTCAAAATTAATTAGGCTCGCTAAGCGGAGCTAGTCCGCTAAGCGGAGGTCCCAATGTAGTTCGCTACTGTCACAGGCCGCTGGTGGGTCGCTGAGCGGACCCTGCTGTGCAGAAATTTCATGAACTTTGAAAAATCATAACTTTTGATCCGTATATTCGTTCTTAGTGCCGTTTTGGGCGTTATAAATCAAATTAAATATTTTATATGATGAATTGATGGGATGGGCAGTGGCCCGACTTAATTTTAAAAATTGATTTAATTTCTTTGTGAAATAAAATATTGTGCATATGTGTGATTGTGTGAATATGGCAATGTTTCGGTGTGATGATAGATGAATTGTGGTTATTGTTATGGTTATCGTGATGAATGTGTAAATAATTTAATGATTGTGCAAACATGTGCATACTTTATCGGTGATGAAAATGGTGATTTATGGTGAGACGATGCGGTGCATCGGATCGGTGATGTTTTAAGTATGTTATATGTGTGCATTCATTCATACGCATTTCGGTGATGGATCCTGGTGATGTTTGGATCAATGGTGGACATAATTCCCCTGGTGATAATTGAAAATCTGAATATATTGCAATTTGGGTGAATGATATGTTATGATGTTTTGTTGCTTATGAATGTATAGTATTTATTAATAGTGAATGAGACTCACCCTTACATGTTGATATTTTCAGATTGAGGTGTAGCGGCTTATTGCTCGGTGAGGATGGCTTATAGAGTTCACCTGTTAGTTTGGTGTCGTGTCAGTCATGCTCTGATAGTGTAACATTGGGGGACGATAGTTTTTTTAGAGTTTAACCATATTACTCTATTTTATTTGGTTTTGGATTATGTTCCACTGGTTTGTATTGTTGATGTTATACTATTCCGCTGTGATAAACATGATTTATTATTTGGTGAATCGTTCCCTAATAAAGCATGACAGATGACATATGTTTTGGTTTAAATTAATTGTGACATCCTTGGTTGCATGTTTTTACTCTGATTATATAGATAATTGCCGCGGGGTTTAGAAGGGTGTTACAATTTCTACTAGTGACTTCCCATCCATATTCGATCGACAAAGTGAAATTAGGAGTTATTATGGTGCGTTAATTAAAAGGTCACTACTAATGGTCTCCTATCCCTATTCAACCGGCTAAAGTAAATTAATTATCCTACTTAAAACTCATAGGCTTAGGGTCAGTAATCCATACTTGTCTCGCTTTGTTTTATCTACACATCCCCAAATAATAAGCATTAGGAACAAGGATAATTAAATAAAAAATATAACTTCAATTATTTATAAAACATCAAACTAAACATATGATCCAACAGGTTCAAACCAAGTTCATCATGCAAAACCTAATCTAGCTAGAGCAATTTGGATACTCATATTGATAGAAAGAAATACCAAGTAATAAGAAGAATATAGCATGTGAAATCCTTGAAGAGTTTGGCCTTCAATGGCTTCCAATGCTCCCAAAGTCATCCTTTTGGCACCTTTTGTCGTCACCTTCAATCTAAACTACATAACCCATCTAAAAGTAACCAAGTTTTTCTTTTATAGCCACTAAAACGCGTCAGAAAAGCATCAGAAAAAGTCTAAATAAAGGCTCATCTTGCCCACGATGCTTTTTATCGCACACGTGGTACCTTGCTATTATGCCCACAATGAGGTGTGATGGCACCCGAGAAATACAGTAGCTTCTTCGTCCTTTGTGCCTTTTTTCATCGATTCTTAGTAAGTCCTTATTTTCTCCACACTTGGTCATTTTAAGCACTTCTTTGACACTTTTGCTTCGAATTGGCTCCATAGTTGACTGAAATTACTCCAAATTCTTATCGAAAATATTTATTGACAAAGTATCATCACAATCTCAAACTTAATTTGTTGGTTGTTCTCAAGTAACTTTCTTGTAACTGCACATTTCAACATAAAAACAAAGTGCTACTATAACCAATGAATATCACCTTTTCATATTTTTGTTACCCGATGATCATTTCCGATCCAAACTTCAATCAAGAAAATTGGGAAAAATACCTTTTAACTAGGGGTGTTCAAAACCGAATCGGCTCAATAAAAAATCGTAAAACTGAACTGAACCAAACCCAAACCGCTAAAAATCACATTTGGTTCGGATGTATTTGAGTTATTTTCTAACAGAACCGCGTGGTTCGGTTCGGTTTAAGGTTTGTATATTTTATCATATTATTTGTATGATATATATTTTAATTTATATATCATCAAAAAAAATTATTCATTTATAAATACTATTTTGACTAAATTAATTTTATCATATTTTTTGTATAATGTTTATTTACTAATGTAATTTCATGTATATTATTCTTTAGACCTAAAATTAAATTGTAAGACACATTTTTATTTATCAAATTAAAAACTTATTTTGAAAATTATAAACTTTTTTATGTAATGTATGAACGATTAAACAAAAAATTATATTTTTCTCTATATGTGTGTGTATGGCTCAATATTTTTTTTGTAAAAGACCGAACCGACCTCAACCGTCTTAGTTTGGTTTGGTTCGGTTTTATTTTTGAAAGTCAACCTAACCAAATCGAACCGCACGTTTTTTCCTCTTGCGGTTCAGATGATTTTTAGCGTCAAAATCGCCCAAACTGCACCGCGAACACCCCCCACTTTTAACATGCCAAGTACTCAACTTATCTCTCATCTCATTATGATTTCATTCGCAATGACAAGGTAATCTCTCAATCAACATACAAAAACATCTTATATTGAATTTGAAATGTTTCTAATAAAAATAAACCAAAGTCATTTAAACACATACTTTTTGAGGTCTTTTTTGGGTTGTAATGGGATTTATGTTAAGGTAGAATAATTTAGAAAAGTACGCTTAAATATTTGAAGTTAGGTACCTAATTTTTCTTATTTTATCAAATTCCTCTTCATACAACTATTTGCTTTGTTGTATTGGTATTATAGATGGTCTTTTTCATCCTTATTATTTTTTTATTTTTCTAGTTTTTTTTTCTGAAGAAGTTCTTTAACTTCTTTATTTTATTTTTTCACAAATTTTTCAATTTTGACTAGTTTCTCTAGTACCTCAACCCCAAACTTAAACTTTACTCACTTCTAAGAACAACCCCAAGCTTAATTTTTTTCATGTAATCAAGAAACTAAAAATTTCTACCTAACTCCAAAGAGAGTGTGGGAAGATTTAATCTGGCTATGTCATCGAAAGAATGGCTAAGGCTTAAAATGATTTGTCAAGGTTATAATTTCAAAATTGGGTTGGCTTAAAAAGACTCAGAGTTTTGCATAAAAATTGTTCTCAGTGTGTATTTATTCGACCAATAAACTAATTTAGAAAATTTGCAAATTTTATAAAAACGCAATTGCATGGATATACTCAATAGAATTTGTCTAACTTCTTTGACAAATTTTACTGTGATGATGCAACTGTCTTCTCTAGAATTTGTTTAAGTTTTTTGTTGAATACTTCTACTTGGCGGCAAGTTTGAGGGGTAGTAGGGTGTAGATACTTTATGTTTCACATTATACTTAGCCAACACATTTTCCAAATATAGGTTGTAGAAATGCATTCCCTCATCATAGATCAATACTCTATGGACTCCGAACCTAACAAAAAAATTCTTTTAAAAAATCAATAATAGTGTGGGCATCATTAGTGCTACAAGCAATTGATTCAACCCAATTGGTAACATAATCTACACAGACTATAATATAAATATTATTATTCAATTGGGGAAAAAGACCCATGAAGTCAATCCCCCCCAACAATCAAATGGTTCTACTTCTAGCATAATATTTAGAGGCACCTAATCCCTTTTTAAAATATTATTTGTTTTTTTACATTCAGGATAAGTAATAATATAGGACTTATAGTCTTGAAACATAGTCGGCTACCAAAAACCACTTTGTAGTATATTTTGGTTTTCGTGCTTTCTCTGTTGTGGTGACCGCCATAGGCTAAGCTATGTCAGTGCCATATAGTGTTTTCTACCTCTTTACCTACTACACAACTACTAATTAAATCATTTGGACTTCTTTTAAATAAGTAAGGGTCATCCCAAAGATAGAAATTAGCTTCTTTGAAAAAGAGTTTTCGTTTGCTACCAAGTATACTCCTCAAGTATAGTTTTGTAGCTTTATAATTTTCCACATCAGTAAACCATGGTCGCTCATTGATTGTTATTAAGTTTTCATCAGGAAATTCTTTAGTAATGTTAATTTCCTTCTTAGACACTTTGTTGTTTTCCAACCTTGAAAGGTGATCATCCACAACATTCTAAACCCCTTTTTATCCTTTATTTCTAATTCAAATTCTTGCAACAGGAGTATCCATCACAACAATCTAGTTTTGGAATCCCCTTTTATCAATAAGTACTTCAAAGTTGTATGATCTGTGTAAATAACAACTTTTGAACCAATTAGATATAGACGGAGTTGCAAAGACTACTGCTAGCAGTTTTTTTAGTGGTAATATAATTTATTTAATTTTCATCTAAAACCTTGCTAGCATAGTAAATTGCATGGATAATTTTCGCATGTCACTGGCCAAGAATTGCACCAACCGTATAAACACTTGTAACACACATAACCTTAAAGGGTAAATCCAAATTTGGAGCAACGATTACTGGTACAACGACTAACTTATCTTTAATAACATAAAAAGAATGTAAACAATCTTTATCAAAGTTAATTTCATTTTCTTTTACTAACAAATTTCATAAAGGTTTTACAATTTTAGAGAAGTCCTCAATAAATCGCTGATAGAAACCAACATGGCCTAAGAAACTTCGCACCCCTTTAACATTCACTGGAGTAGGAAGTTTTTCAATTACTTTGATTTTGTTATGATCAACTTCTATACTTTTTGATGAGATTGTATGTTTGAGAATAATACCTTATGTTACCATAAAATGGCATTTCTCCCAATTTAAAACAAGTTTTGTTTCAACATGTCTCTTTAAGACAACATCTAAACGATCAAGACAACAATCATAAGAGTTACCGAATAAAGAAAATCTTCCATAAATACCTCTATTGAAGTTTTGATCATGTAAGAGAAAATAGGAAGCATGCATCTTTGAAATGTGGTCGGTGCATTGCACAAACCAAATGACATCTTCGTCGATATGCAAAAAATCCAAATGGGCACATAAATGTTGTTTTCTCTTGATCAGCTGGATCTACATCGATTTGATTATAACCTGAATACCCATCCAAAAAAACACTAATAGGCTTACTCTGCTAACCTATCTAACATTTGGTTTGTGAAAGGTAGTAGAAAGTGATCTTTTCTCGGCTAGATTAAACCTACGATAATTAGTGCACATTCTCCATCATGTAACATTACGAGTGGGCATTAGTTCATTCATTTCATTTTTTTATAACAATCATACCACCCTTTTTGGGAACTACATGTACAAGACTTAACTGAAAACTATCACAAATAGGATAAATCATATATGCGTCAAGCAATTTAAGTACCTATTTCGCACTACTTCTTTCATCGTAGGATTCAATCGTCATTGCGTTTGAACAACATGATTGAATTCTTCTTCAAGCTTGATTTTGTACATGCAGTAAACATGATTTATTCCCTTCAAATTAAACACACTTCATCCCAATGCATCCTTATTTTTTCTCAACACACATAATAACTCCTCTTCCTCCATCCTAGATAAAGTGCTACTGATTATCGTAGGGTGTAATTTCCCCCACTTAAAAAGACATATTTCAAGTGTTTTGGAAGTTCTTTTAAATCAACCACATAAGTTTTTTTTCTTCACTACTTCATCCTAATTCTTCAAACTTCTTTTTGGCCTTTTCGATTTGAGTTAATTGCAATTAAAGGACAAATTCAGTGATCTCTTTGTTTTATTCTTCAATGTCCGCTTCAATAGATTGCACAAGTACTCTTTCAACCGATAAGGATGGTGCTTCTTTTCTAGACACCACTTCGATCAATTCTTCTATCAATTTGGTAACATTGAAGAGTTTCATTATGATGCTTCATTGCTTCAAACACATTAAACACCACTTGCTCTTTGTTAAATCTGGGAATCAATTCTCCTCTCTCAACATCAATTAAATCTCTACCCGTTCTTAAGAATGATCTTCCCAATAATATCGGTATTTATGCATATTTAGGCATATCTATAATTACAAAATCATCAGGAAACAATAAATCGTTAACTCTTAGCAGAACATCTTCTAATACTCCATAAGGATATGTTATGGATCAATCGGCTAAAGTCAAAGTCATCTTTGTTGGATTTGGCTCTCCACAATTAAACTTCTTCATCATTAATAGGGGAATCAGGTTGATGCTTGAACCTGAATCAATAAGGTTTTACCAATCTTCAAGGAACCAATAGTACATGAAAAAGTAAATTCTTCGGCTAATGTGATATTCTCACCTTCTTTTAACTAGTACTTCCAATTCAAGAGCTCCTTCATAAATTTGGCATAAACAAATATTTTATCTAGAGCATCACAAAATGGAATGTTAATCTGTAATGATGTTAGAATCTTTATGAAAAAAATTAATTGTCCCACTACCATTTTTCTTTTGGGTTTCTTTTTTAGGATAACGTAAGGAGGTTTTACATAATACAATAATTTGGGAATTGGGTCATTGAGAATTTGGTTCTTAGTTCTCCTTAAGGTGACTCCCTATCAATCAACTTGTTAAGTGTATCCTCTTTTACATGGTATTCACTCGTTTTTTCACTCTCTTTCTCAACTTCATCTTCTTTTTATACTATTTTCTCTTCATCCCTCATTTTTTTCATTCTCTCTGTAATACGGTGAACTAACTTTTTTATAATCGGAATGTCGCGGTAAGCAAGAGTCGCCACCGACTTTTATTTTATCCAAACAAGTTAGAAAGGCTAAAAGAAACAGGAAAAACCTTTTAAATAAAATAGGGTTCGGGGGGTAATTATGCAAAGGGAAGGTGTAAGGCACCCTTTGCATCTATGGTTTTCCATGGGCTCTTAATTGCTTTGCTCTTTGTTTTTTCAGAAAAGTAGAAGAAAAGAGTAGGGACTTCAGCTCGTAAATGAGCGTAGCCCTTTTGAAGAATTATGAAAAAGAATATAGAAAAGTTTAGAGTAAGGCAAAGCAATTAGGGGCAATTACCTTAAACTTAGATAATAGGTTTCTTTTAGCCTTTCAGGATGAAAGGGTCTATCCTTGCCATAAGAGGGCAGGAAGCCTTTCGTTTGGAGGTTGAAGGGTCATCGCGTTATCATTCGCCATAAGACTGACCCATGCCATAGGGAGGCAGGTAGTCTAAGGGGAAAGATCAGAATAGCCTTTTTCGTAGGCAGCCAGAGGATACCTCAGCCTTTTCCGTAGGCAACTTCTGAGGGTCGAGGTCATGTTAGTGTATCGAAGGCAGCATCATTAGGGTCGCATGACCTTTATTTATCGAGGCAACATGGCTGAGGTATCCTCATATTCGAGGGACATGGCTATTCTACAAAAAACACAAGGCAACAGGCAACAGAGAGGTTTACCCAAAAGTATGCGTGTGTGCACCAATCACGTGATTATGTTCAGTTATGTTATCTTGTAAAATTACGTGATGCTAATTCAATTAATAAGTTGCACTCCCTAGAATTACTAACCACGCAGTATAATATAAACAGTAATAACGGGGAAGGGAAATTGTAACCAGCGGAGGAGAGAGGAATTGAAACCAGCGGGATATAAAAATAAAAGGTTTAACATAAGTAATAATTGAGATAGAGTTTAGGGTTACCAACGTTCGTAGCTTTGGCAATTTGACAAACCCTGAAAAGGCGGAAAAACAAGAAGATAGTGAGTGCATGATTAGTTCAGGGACAATTAGGGTTAACCCTAATAAAATAAAGGATGAAGAAATTAATAATAAATAAACGAACAATACTTAGCTTTGCATTTGGATTTGATCTGACATGGTTGACAGTCGGAGGAAGCCTCAAGGTTAACCCTGAAAGTGGCAAGGCAAAGGTAGAAGAGTAGCTGAGTGCATGCATAGTTCAAATAGATATTAAAAGGGCAAACCCTACAAATAAAAAGAAACAGAATAAACTTAAAAATTAAATTAAATACTTAGCTTCGATTGGCAGGTTGATGGGCAAAGGTTCGCCTCGAGCCTTAAGTATTGAAACTGATCATCAGAGAATTGACCATAGGTGTAGGAGGAGTTTTATTGACGAAGAAATTAAACCCTAATCACATAAAATAAATAACAATAATAGTAAAAGAAGGGTTTAGAACTTAGCTTCGTTCTTTTGACGTGGCGCGTAGTCAGAAGGCACCTGGAAAGACAATCCTGAAAAGGCACAGAAAAATAAATATATTCAGTGTAGGGAAAACCCTAATTGGGATTCAAATTGAATATAACGGTAAATTGATTTAATTAATTATTGGTCTCGCGACCTAATTAATTAAATCGGGTTAAGCACCAAGACATTTTTTTTTGGATTAAAATGAAATATATATGAATTTTTGAATAAATAATGAATAGATAAATATAATTAAAAAAATAGAAATATAAAATAATAAATAAATACATTAATTATAAATAAAATAATTTAAATAAAATAAATATTTCATATTATAAATAAATAAATAATTAAAGAAAAAAAGAAATAAATATGTATAAGAAAATAGTTTAAATAATACATATTAAAGTAAGTAAATAAATTAAATCAAGTATTATTATTAATAAGAAAGGTTTTGAAAATTTTATATAGTTTTTGTAAATAAAAAAAATAGAAAATACCTATGTATAAATATATAAAAATAAAAAAACGATATGTAATTAAAAAAGAAAAAAATTTGGAAAACTTAGCTGTTTGATCCTGTGTGGCGCGCAAATGCAGACTATGATGGACCTGGGGACTATGATGCGTTGGATTGCCTTAGGCGATGATCTGACGGATGAGCGCTGAGGGAGTATCCTAGGAGCATGCGTCTTGATGCGCTGGATCTCCAGATTTGAACTTGGGCTTGCGCGCGCACCCTGGCCAATGAGGGGATGACACGAAGTCATCTTCTTCCTCTCAACCGTCGCCTTAGCTCTGCAACAAGTTTTAGCAACGGATGCTTTGCGTAGCTATAGACCCTGCATTACGAATACAAGCAAAACTCCATGGAAATTTTTCGCAAGGCCATGGATTGAATCGTCCAGACCTCACAAACCTGGTTATGGCCCTAACTTAGACCAATCATTCCTGCAAGCAAAAGCCCTAAATGGAATCTAAAAACCCTAACAATGGCATTACGATCAGAACAGCATGAGAATGCAATTAAACCTCTAGAATTATTCAGAGAAACAAGATAAACATGAATATGCACCAAGAATGCATTAAATATGCGTGTATGATCGGTTCCGATTCAAAGTTCAAAGGCTCAGAATTTCGACTTACAGTGGGGTGTTTTTGGTGCTTCAAGGTATGAAAACAATTTGGAATCCTTCAATGAAACCCTTGGAACGTGTTTGAATCTCTGAAACTCCTTGAATCCACCTCAAACTCTAGAATCAAATTTCGAATTTCTTGAATTTTTGCACTCGGTTTTAAGGCTCTCTTTGCAGAAAATTCATCCCCTAATACCCTGCTATTCTTCTGTTTATATAGAGGAATATATTAGGGTAACAAAACTAGCTTGAATCTTTGTGAATCAATCTTTGGAGATTTGATTTGAAGCTTGAATGGAATATTTCTAAATATGGCCAACTTCACTTATTTTCCAATCAATTAGCTCATGCACGAATTTGGAATAGATATTGAGATATTTTGGTGATTAATGATGACTGAATTTGGAGAGAAAACAAATCTTTCATTATTTTCATATTTTATATAATTAAAATCATGATTTAAATGAATTAAAATCATAAATAATTAATAAAAATTATAAAAATAAAAGGTCTTTGTTTTTATCACGTGGATGGGCCTATAATGAGGGTAAAACAAAAAGAATGTAAGCCCATTTAGAAATCTTTTAAGTTTTAGGCCTTTCTTCTCTTGTATACCCTTGGAAAATAGATGAACTTGTATACCATGCCATTTTTTCATATCTCAATATTTTTTCAAGCTTGTGGACTTTTTGGAAACCTTAGAGAGTCCTCTAACCAGTGTCTTTGGTCTTATATCAAAATTATTTTCCATGCTCATTTTATTTCCTTTTGAAAAAAGTGTCTTTTTGTTGACTTTTGAAAAGGACCTATAATGTTTTGGTTCATATCTCTCAAATGAAGCATTTTTAGACTTGGCATGTGAGAGACAAAGTTGTAGAGAATCCAATTTCCATCAAAATAGGCTTTGGTTGGGAAATTTTTGATACTCCATGTGGAAGTTATGGTCAGTCAAAGTTCAGTTGACTTTTCCTATACAAAACCCTAATTTAGAAACTTTTTGAATGGTTGATTTTTGATCTTTCCTTGATGAACCATGATCAATTCTTGATCAAATGGTGAATGATACTTCAATATGAGGATCTTGCCAAAAAATCAGGAGTTTTGACTTTGCTTTGACCACAGTTGACTTTTTAGGTTAACTAGTCGACTGTTGACTTTCTGAACTTTTGTGTGACCAGAGCTTTGAGATAGGCCTTGATACTTGTCATGGAGATAATGTGGGATATATTGAGCCATATGAGATGCCTTAGAGCCATTGATTCACTGATTTTTATTTGAACAACCCAAACCCTAGTTTCTGAGTTTTACTTGGGAGAATGTGTCTAGGAGCTTTGTGCATTTATCTGAATTTGTACAAGAAGAATAGTATGGGCAAATTTTGGGGTATGACAGCTGCCCTTGTTCAATTTTCTTAAACCAGAAGATTTAGAGTGGTTTGTATGCCAGTCGGTATCTGAAGGTGGAAGATGATTGAACACTAGAATACCAAGAAATTTGCCCTAGCTGAAGTAGGGACCTTTGTCGGAGATGGGCTTGAAGATGCCATCCGGTGTTGGGAGTATGAAGTGTTTTGAGAAGTAGTTATTTGAATGTTGATCGTTACGGAACTGCTTTTAGATTTTGAAAAGTTGAGCTGAAGGTATATCGTTAAGGAACCGTCCAAAGTATCGACTTAACTTTGAAGGTGGATCATTAAGGAACCGTCCAAGGTATCGACTTAACTCCCCAGGTAGATCATTAAGGAACCGTCCAAGGTATCGACTTAGATCTAAAGGTAGATTGTTAAGGAACCGTCCAAGGTATCGACTTAACTCTGAAGGTGGATCATTAAGGAACCGTCCAAGGTATCGACTTAACTCCAAAGGTAGATCATTAAGGAACCGTCAAAGGTATCGACTTAACTCTGAAGGTGGATCTTTAAGGAACCGTCCAAGGTATCGACTTAACTCCAAAGGTAGATCATTAAGGAACCGTCAAAGGTATCGACTTAACTCTGAAGGTAGATTGTTAAGGAACCGTCCAAGGTATCGACTTAACTCTGAAGGTAGATCATTAAGGAACCGTCAAAGGTATCGACTTAGATTTGAAGATAGATAATGTTTATTTTGATTGCAGTAGTAACCTGAGGAAGGTAGAGTTAGTTTTCTTCATGTCATGATGCATGTAATGCGTTTATGTGACGGGATTCTCAAAATAAATGAGAACCTCGCATGTTATGTACGCACTTGTCGCGATGCTTTATGTATTATGTATGAATGTGTATGCAATTGTATGAATATGTTTATGAAATGTGATATGTGAATATGGTTTTTTGTTGTCTCGATTGAGAAAATAAATCTCTGTGTCCTTGTGATTTTACTGTCCGACCTTGTCTTGAAGATGCTCAGCTGGGGATTTATGGTTTCTGCTTGGGGGTGATCAGTGACTTGATGTTCCCTGATTGGGGATTAATAAACCCTGTTGAAGAAGAGCAACATGTTGGATGACCGGTAGTGTTGAAGATGTAACCTCTGTGGGGGAGCCCTGTCTTTGTCGAGACGAGAACTTTTGAAGATATCTTCCTAATGATTACTCTGTGGAGATATGATCTTATGAACGTGGCTCTGTGGGGAGATGTGGGTGTCTTGAAAGTTGCCCCCAGTATTATAGTAACTACCACTCCTGGATTTAATTAGGACATACCACTGGGTATTGATCTAGATGTCAAACCGGACTTGCCCCTGTTAGTAGGAACTTTGGAAAGATTCGCCTCGCGAGGACTTCATGAGATGTGTACTATGGGCGACGTGCCCCTAGTAATCATGCCCCTGACTGTTTTTTGACCCCCTTGAGAGATTCTCGGAGTATTGACTTGATTGCCCCAGATTGATTGGAAAAAACGTGTCATGCCCCTTGTATACGTAGGAGACATTGCTTCTCGGAGTAGTCTTGTCTGTCGGGATAACTTTCAGTCATTAGTTGTACCCTATGCAAGTTCTTTCTGATGCTAACATTTGAAATTATGTAGCAGAATATGTTTAATAATGAATTCATGAGATGCAATGCATACGTCTGTCTTGAGTTTTTGAAAAACATTAAAACTGGAGATGTAAAAGCGTGATATTTGTAAAAACATGATATTTGTAACAACGTGATGTTTGTAAACATGAAATATCAAATCAGCATTCTTGGTAACCTTAAGGAGTCAGGATACCTTTTGGTGACAATATGCTTTCGAACTAACCATGCTTCAATTAGGACTTTCAAGGGTTGTAACGTGGCTTAGTTCACGGTTTAAGAAACAAAGGATAAAGGCTCAAAATTTGATTGTACCCACCCCTCTTCGTGATGATCTTCAGTCCTAAGCTTAGTTAATCCAACTTATGCATTCAGGTTCCAAGAGACTTTTGGATTTGTACCTTTGATAATGATGATGGTTCACAAGCAAAGAGAACTTTTGAGGTGGCAGTCACTTCTTCCTTTTGGTAGTCACAACATTGTGTTGTTCAGGAATTCATTGACTTCTCTTTTTTCATTTTTTGATATCCCTAACTTTTGCCTGAACTGTCTATTTTGGAGCTTACAGTCAGCGGGATGCCTTGATTTTAGCCTAAGTCATCTTTTTGATTTTTTGACTTAGCAGGCTTTTCTTTGTATATATGTTTTTTCATTTTTTTTGAAAGATATTGACTGGCTTGCTTAATGATTGATGAACCATTATTGGCTTTTGATTGACATCTCCAACACTTCTTTGATGTGTGCGGATGAACGCTTGTGATTGAAACCTTTGTTGAAAGGTGTACTGAATGATTCTCTTAAGATAGAATGCACAGCCAAGTTAACTGAGAACTACCCTGCCCCAGGTTATGATCAAGGGTTTTGATTAGTACAAGAGAGAAACTTCTACTTCTTAGGCTCAAAGGGGTTGACGAGGGATTAACATCCTTATATCTCCACTGTTTAGGAATTGAAACAATGCCTGTACATCGTCAGCATAGTCCACTCGAAAGCATATTGTATGAGGTTGCGGTATCATTTTCGTCATCCTCCCTCAAAAGGTATACAACTTTAGCAGGAGTTGAGTATCACAAAAACATATGCAGAATAAAGACATAATTTAAAATGAGTGATAACGAGATAATTTATTCAAGACAAACATATGCAATGCACTGATGATGATTATTAAAATAGATAATGTCTACCATAATTTGAATGTTTAAACAAACAGAATAGAATTTGCAAATGAAAGTAAATCTAATGATCTAAAGTTCATCCACTATGACATTAATCAGTCTTGTCGTGATTGTGCATGGGAGCAGTGATCACTACATGAGTTTTGGAATGAGGGAATTCAATTTCACCAGCATCGATCATATCTTGGATCTTGTTCTTTAATGGCCAACAATCATTCGTATCATGTCCAGGGCTATTGGAGTGATACGCGCACCTCGCATTGGGCTTATAGCTAGGAGCGGAAGTGTTGGGCTTCACAGGAGGATCCCTTAAAGTAATTAGCCCTTTCTTCAACATCTGTTGTAATGCTTCAGCCAAAGTCATGTTGATCTCTGTGAACTGTCGTTTAGGTGCCTCTGACTTGCGCCTTTGTTGTGGAACTGGTGTAGAGGTCAGAAATGTCCCCACAAATTGATTGTGTTCGTTGCGACCTTTCCGATTGTACACAGCCTTAGTCATGTGAGGTTCTTCAGGTGAGTTGAATTCAATGATCTTTTCATCAATTAAGTCTTGAATCTTGTGTTTCAACGGTCCACAATCCTCTGTATCATGACCAGGACTATTCGAATGATAAGCACATCTCGCATGATACTTATACCCAGGAGCGAGATTAGTAGGAAATGAATATGGAGGCAATAGAGTTATCAAGTTCTGATTGAGCAGTTGTTGCAGAACTCGAGACAGCGGCATGGGTAACAGAGAAAATGATCGCTTAGGCTTGGATCTCTGATTATCTTGACCACCTTGATGCTTATGTTGATCCTTCTCCTTCTTGATCAGAAGCGCCTTTAGTTCTTCTTGCCCCTTGGCCAAGTGAAAGATTATTTTCTGGAACTGGTTATTCTGAGCCTGAAGATTTTTGACAGATTGTTCGAGATCCATTTCCTTGCTGAAATAAACAGCGGGAAGATGAGGCATTTGTTTTTATGAAACCTGTGATGCGATGTTTATGAATGATATGATTATGCATATGCAATGTTTTCAAGGACCTTGAAATTTAAATTTGCTTAAACAAGAAAGAAATAACAAATTTATTAATAATAATAATAATAATAATAATAGTAATTAACTTGTACTTTAGTTATGGTTCTTTGCCATTTTTAGGCTTACAAAAGAAAACAAACAAGTAAAACAACTAGAAATAATAATAGTAATAAAAATCCTTCAAGCCTCCCATGGGCGCTTCCTCTTTGGTCCAATGAAGTTGTTGATGCCTTGCTCCGCATGAAGTAGTCTTGTGAGTTCTAACACTTGTTTCTCCTTAGCACGGAATTGAGTCTCAAAAGTATCTCTTTCTTCTTTCAATTGAACCCATGACTTTTGTAGTTCTTCTAAGTCGGTAGGCATGTCGGGATGGAGGATAACCAAAGGAACCTTTTCTTCACATTCGGGTTCAACAATCACAGGTCTAACATAGGGGTATGGCATGACAAAACGTTGAGCGCGAGTGCGCACCCATCTGAGATAAGGTTCTGAAGGAAGGGAGTTCTTTTGCCCCCAACTTTTGCTATCAACCTTGTACACTTTATTCTAAGCGCGTATGAACTCTCGGCATTGGTTTTGAGCATCTTCTTCATAGTTGAAAACAACCCCTTCAATAATCAAGTGATGAGGACCATCTCTTCGAGCATACCCAAACTGTCGTAGGGCTAATGAAGGATTGTAGGTGATTCCCCCTCTAATGCCAAGGAGAGGCACATTAGGGAATTTCCCACAATGATCGATAATAGTGACGTACTCCTGAGATATGACGTGCCAACGGATATCTGAATGAGAAAGTGACATGATTCTTCGAGACCATTGCATCTTTTTATCGTTTCTTACCACTGAACGCGGGAGGTGCGAAATAAACCACCTAGCTAGCAAGGGTGTGCAACACATAAGAGTCCCTCGCTTCTTCATGATACAGGAGTGAAGAGAGTGTAGAATATCTCCCAGTAGTGTAGGCACTGGGTTGTGGGTTAAAAAGATCTTGATTGCGTGCACATCAATGAATTGATCAGGATTAGGAAACAAAACCAAACTATATATCAATAAAGCCAAAACATCTTCAAAAGCATGGTAACTCATGGCTTTCAGAAATTGTCAAGCTTTCCCAAATAAGAATTTGGCCGAGAGACCTTCGACCCCATTCTTGGTGTCCCAGTTGGAAGCAATGTCTGATCTCTTTAAGTGTAGCGTAGCAGCAATAGTCTCAGGTTTTGGAGTGCTCTCCAAACCAGTAAAGGGTAAATGCTCAGAGATGGGTATGCCAAGTAAATCCGAGAACTCCTCCAAGGTAGGTACCAACTGATAATCTGGAAAAGTGAAGCAATGATGCTCGGGATCAAAGAATTGGCATAAGACTCTCATCATATCTTCTTCAAATTGGGAGGTGACCAGTCGGAGTAGATAACCATGTCTTTCAGCAAACTTAGAATCTCCAGGAACTTCTAAGGCAAGCTCCTTAAGCTCAGAAGGTATCCCCTCGAAGTTGAGTCGTACATAATCCCTAGTAGCAAAAGCCATGTCCTACAAAACAGTACAAATATAAATTTCTTGGTCCTTGAAATTGTTAGTGGATATGATATGCCATGATGTCATGATGTCATGATGCCAAGTAGATAACAAACACAAGCAAGTCACATAATTGCCTTAAGGGTAGGCTTGCATGAAGTTCATAGGTATATACCTTTCTTCCTTTCGTTTAGTTGGCTCAACCTGTCCTAAAAAGTAACCAGGTTCTATGGTGCTCATATCCCTGATCTTTCTCGCGGGCATTGTCTCAACATAGCACTCAATCGGCCAGCCAAAAGCATCCCTTGAGTCCAATCTCAATGAGTGTAGCATCGAGTATCAACCGGCTTCAGTCAGGAATCCAAAGCCAGCTATCTCGCTACTTCCTATAAGCCAAAGTCAGGTTCAACTAAGGTTCTAAGGGCGAATTAGTGCTTATGACACCACGCGGTAGCCAAATGTCTCCTCGATCAGATTCAAGGGCCATCAGGACAAACCAAAGCGTCGCACTAACGGTGGCTACCAGTTTAACCATAACGATACATATCGTACAACCTCCCTGGTCTCATGCCACATACTTAAGGTACACTAGATCCGGGTGTAGGACCTTTCACACAGCAGAATTCCCAAAACAGCCTTGGAAATTAAAACAAGCAAAACAAACAATAGAAAACATTTTAAGTGAATCCTAAACTTTTTAAGGTAACCCCTCTTTTTAATCGAAAATCCCCAGCAGAGTCGCCAGTTCTGTAATACGGTGAACTGACTTTTTTATAATCGGAATGTCGCGGTAAGCAAGAGTCGCCACCGACTTTTATTTTATCTAAACAAGTTAGAAAGGCTAAAAGAAAAAGGAAAAACCTTTTAAATAAAATAGGGTTCGGGGGGTAATTATGCAAAGGGAAGGTGTAAGGCACCCTTTGCATCTATGGTTTTCCATGGGCTCTTAATTGCTTTGCTCTTTGTTTTTTCAGAAAAGTAGAAGAAAAGAGTAGGGACTTCAGCTCGTAAATGAGCGTAGCCCTTTTGAAGAATTATGAAAAAGAATATAGAAAAGTTTAGAGTAAGGCAAAGCAATTAGGGGCAATTACCTTAAACTTAGATAATAGGTTTCTTTTAGCCTTTCAGGATGAAAGGGTCTATCCTTGCCATAAGAGGGCAGGAAGCCTTTCGTTTGGAGGTTGAAGGGTCATCGCGTTATCATTCGCCATAAGACTGACCCATGCCATAGGGAGGCAGGTAGTCTAAGGGGAAAGATCAGAGTAGCCTTTTTCGTAGGCAGCCAGAGGATACCTCAGCCTTTTCCGTAGGCAACTTCCGAGGGTCGAGGTCATGTTAGTGTATTGAAGGCAGCATCATTAGGGTCGCATGACCTTTATTTATCGAGGCAACATGGCTGAGGTATCCTCGTATTCGAGGGACATGGCTATTCTGCAAAAAACACAAGGCAACAGGCAACAAAGAGGTTTACCCAAAAGTGTGCGTGTGTGCACCAATCACGTGATTATGTTCAGTTATGTTATCTTGTAAAATTACGTGATGCTAATTCAATTAATAAGTTGCACTCCCTAGAATTACTAACCACGCAGTATAATATAAACAGTAATAACGGGGAAGGAAAATTGTAACCAGCAGAGGAGAGGGGAATTGAAACCAGCGGGATATAAAAATAAAAGGTTTAACATAAGTAATAATTGAGATAGAGTTTAGGGTTACCAACGTTCGTAGCTTTGGCAATTTGACAAACCCTGAAAAGGCGGAAAAACAAGAAGACAAAATATAGTGAGTGCATGAATAGTTCAGGGACAATTAGGGTTAACCCTAATAAAATAAAGGATAAAGAAATTAATAATAAATAAACGAACAATACTTAGCTTTGCATTTGGATTTGATCTGACATGGTTGACAGTCGGAGGAAGCCTCAAGGTTAACCCTGAAAGTGGCAAGGCAAAGGTAGAAGAGTAGCTGAGTGCATGCATAGTTCAAATAGATATTAAAATGGCAAACCCTAAAAATAAAAAGTAACAGAATAAACTTAAAAATTAAATTAAATACTTAGCTTCGATTGGCAGGTTGATGGGCAAAGGTTCGCCTCGAGCCTTAAGTATTGAACCTGATCATCAGAGAATTGACCATAGGTGTAGGAGGAGTTTTATTGACGAAGAAATTAAACCCTAATCACATAAAATAAATAACAATAATAATAAAAGAAGGGTTTAGAACTTAGCTTCGTTCTTTTGACGTGGCGCGTAGTCAGAAGGCACCTGGAAAGACAATCCTGAAAAGGCACAGAAAAATAAATATATTCAGTGTAGGGAAAACCCTAATTGGGATTCAAATTGAATATAACGGTAAATTGATTTAATTAATTATTGGTCTCGCGACCTAATTAATTAAATCGGGTTAAGCACCAAGACATTTTTTTTTGGATTAAAATGAAATATATATGAATTTTTGAATAAATAATGAATAGATAAATATAATTAAAAAAATAGAAATATAAAATAATAAATAAATACGTTAATTATAAATAAAATAATTTAAATAAAATAAATATTTCATATTATAAATAAATAAATAATTAAAGAAAAAAAGAAATAAATATGTATAAGAAAATAGTTTAAATAATACATATTAAAGTAAGTAAATAAATTAAATCAAGTATTATTATTAATAAGAAAGGTTTTGAAAATTTTATATAGTTTTTGTAAATAAAACAAATAGAAAATACCTATGTATAAATATATAAAAATAAAAAAACGATATGTAATTAAAAAAGAAAAAAAATTGGAAAACTTAGCTGTTTGATCCTGTGTGGCGCGCAAATGCAGACTATGATGGACCTGCGGACTATGATGCGTTGGATTGCCTTAGGCGATGATCTGACGGATGAGCGCTGAGGGAGTATCCTAGGAGCATGCGTCTTGATGCGCTGGATCTCCAGATTTGAACTTGGGCTTGCGCGCGCACCCTGGCCAATGAGGGGATGACACGAAGTCATCTTCTTCCTCTCAACCGTCGCCTTAGCTCTGCAACAGGTTTTAGCAACGGATGCTTTGCGTAGCTATAGACCCTGCATTACGAATACAAGCAAAACTCCATGGAAATTTTTCGCGAGGCCATGGATTGAATCGTCCAGACCTCACAAACCTGGTTATGGCCCTAACTTAGACCAATTATTCCTGCAAGCAAAAGCCCTAAATGGAATCTAAAAACCCTAACAATGGCATTACGATCAGAACAGCATGAGAATGCAATTAAACCTCCAGAATTATTCAGAGAAACAAGATAAACATGAATATGCACCAAGAATGCATTAAATATGCGTGTATGATCGGTTCCGATTCAAAGTTCAAAGGCTCAGAATATCGACTTACAGTGGGGTGTTTTTGGTGCTTCAAGGTATGAAAACAATTTGGAATCCTTCAATGAAACCCTTGGAACGTGTTTGAATCTCTGAAACTCCTTGAATCCACCTCAAACTCTAGAATCAAATTTCGAATTTCTTGAATTTTTGCACTCGGTTTTAAGGCTCTCTTTGCAGAAAATTCGTCCCCTAATATCCTGCTATTCTTCTATTTATATAGAGGAATATATTAGGGTAACAAAACTAGCTTGAATCTTTGTGAATCAATCTTTGGAGATTTGATTTGAAGCTTGAATGGAATATTTCTAAATATGGCCAATTTCACTTATTTTCCAATCAATTAGCTCATGCACGAATTTGGAATGGATATTGAGATATTTTGGTGATTAATGATGACTGAATTTGGAGAGAAAACAAATCTTTCATTATTTTCATATTTTATATAATTAAAATCATGATTTAAATGAATTAAAATCATAAATAATTAATAAAAATTATAAAAATAAAAGGTCTTTGTTTTTATCACGTGGATGGGCCTATAATGAGGGTAGAACAAAAAGAATGTAAGCCCATTTAGAAATCTTTTAAGTTTTAGGCCTTTCTTCTCTTGTATACCCTTGGAAAATAGATGAACTTGTATACCATGCCATTTCTTCATATCTCAATATTTTTTCAAGCTTGTGGACTTTTTGGAAACCTTAGAAAGTCCTCTAACCAGTGTCTTTGGTCTTATATCAAAATTATTTTCCATGCTCATTTTATTTCCTTTTGAAAAAAGTGTCTTTTTGTTGACTTTTGAAAAGGACCTATAATGTTTTGGTTCATATCTCTCAAATGAAGCATTTTTAGACTTGGCATGTGAGAGACAAAGTTGTAAAGAATCCAATTTCCTTCAAAATAGGCTTTGGTTGGGAAATTTTTGATACTCCATGTGGAAGTTATGGTCAGTCAAAGTTCAGTTGACTTTTCCTATACAAAACCCTAATTTAGAAACTTTTTGAATGGTTGATTTTTGATCTTTCCTTGATGAACCATGATCAATTCTTGATCAAATGGTGAATGATACTTCAATATGAGGATCTTGCCAAAAAATCAGGAGTTTTGACTTTGCTTTGACCACAGTTGACTTTTTAGGTTAACTAGTCGACTGTTGACTTTCTGAACTTTTGAGTGACCAGAGCTTTGAGATAGGCCTTGATACTTGTCATGGAGATAATGTGGGATATATTGAGCCATATGAGATGCCTTAGAGCCATTGATTCACTGATTTTTCTTTGAACAACCCAAACCCTAGTTTCTGAGTTTTACTTGGGAGAATGTGTCTAGGAGCTTTGTGCATTGATCTGAATTTGTACAAGAAGAATAGTATGGGCAAATTTTGGGTATGACACTCTCTTATATTCTTCATTATCTTATCGGGTTTCAAAATTTACGAAACTCTTAGATTTCTGAACTCAATAGCCTCACACTTCCCACTTACTAACTTTTCTGTGGTTTGATCGCTACTTCCCCCTGATTACCCATTACAATTAAAATTTTCTTAATCAATTGTTCTATTTGCGCTTCGACCCTTTGTATTGCGTCCTTATGGTTTTTATTCATTATTTCATTTAACTTGTTAATCTGTTAAAATAATTTGGTAGTAACCTACATAAATTTCATCAGAGTTTCTTCCAACAGGGGCCTCCTTTGTTGGAATTGAGCTTGTTATGAAAATTGAATTTCCTCACTTGTTGACTCAATATCACCATCAGAGTTAGACTTATTTGCTTGCATATTTATGGATTGAGCTTCTTCAATAGAATTTTTTTGTAACACAGTTTCCAATAGAATGCTCTTCTCCACAGAATGTACAATTCCATAATTGTACCTGACTTAATATAGCTTGCAGACTCTAATCGTTGGTTAAGTTTTTCTATTTGAGTTATCAAGGCCTCATACTTCTCTAATGTTGTTGCGCTTTGTTGACAATCCATAATAGCGATCACTTCCACCTCTTTTTCACTAGGGAATTTATATTCATTTAAGCTCACCTTTTTAATTAGTTCCTTTACTTGTACTATCGATTGAACTCAAATTGTACCTCCTATGGATGAGATGTATGAAAGTAAACATGAAGAATAAGTGTCGGCTAACCAGCGTGATTAAGTTTTTTCCCCATTTGTATTATATAATATGTTTGTATAATCACCCTCCTTGTATACATGAGCAATTTTCAATTATGAAACAAATACTAAAAATTATGAAATATTTTTTTCTTTGTGGTGTGCACAGCAACAACGAATCTGGGGCACGAGCCACAGGATCGAGGCCTGCCGCAAAGAAATTCAGGAGTGTTGTCGCATATGCCTTGTGAGCGCGACTATAACAATCAATTCTCAATGGTAAGGGAGGTTGTCATAGACACTTTGCTCGCACGACTACAACAATCAATTCCCTACAAGCAATAATGGTCCACCCCTCTAAAAGAAAGCCACTCTACAGGTCAGAGTGGGTTGGCCACATAGATTCTTGAGGCGTTGAGACTTTAATCCTATCTGTGCTACCAAAAATGTTGCCTAGGAAGATGGTAAAATACCCCGAGCAGAAATTAAAACATGGTTATTCCTTACTATAGTCCTTACTCGATGAGTCGCCTAGTCGATCAGAGAACCATGGAGTAAGAGAGGTAGAAGTTTTATGTATTTCCTGAAGGTACATATCCTGATGAAGTGTATGATTGTGAGCACTTTCCTTCAACTGAAGCTTTTCCTCGCGTTTATGGTCAGTCCAAAGAGTGTCCTAACGATCGACTCCCTAAGGGCCAAAGCAAAAGAGCCACATTGAGCATACCGAATCAAAGTTGTCAAATTCCTCCTCTAGGGCATGCCCTGACTGGCTATCTAGATATGAGCAATCCTTCTTAAAAGGAGAAGCCCAACTTTCTGTGGAAGAGTGAGGGCCCGACCCTGATGGACTATGTGGCCCCTAATGAGAAGCCAAAGCAATAACACTTCTAGAAGACTTCACCCTTCAAGTATTCACATCAATATTAGTAGACTTTCACATACATCCAACAAGTTGGATGAAGTTGTGAAAGACTCATCATCATGTGCTTAAGAACTTCCACTTTAAAAGTGGTGAAGGACGAAAGAAGACGCAAAACCGAAAAAAATACATTTATAAAAAAGAATGGCGTAATCACAATACTCAATGCATATTCTCTTTGAGTTTTGCTTTTTTTATTGTTTTAATTTTTTCCAGCAACAGAGTAAGAATGAAGTGATAATAATCAATATATATATTAATTATAACTAATATATTTTCATTCAAGAAAAAATAAATTGTATTTTTGAAAAATTCTAATTGTAACAATACCATTTTATAAAATTCGAGTAATAAGTTTTAGAATAAAACTATCTTTTTAATTAAAGTATTAAATATCTATTAATTATAACTAAAATATATCCAAAATAAAGAGAGAATGAAACTATATAATTATAATAATATTTAATGCCTTATTCATTTGATTGCCAATATTTTAGAATACAAAGTCATACTTTTATAGTATGTAAAATTACAAAACAAAATAAATAAATCAAAATACAATTATTAGTTGGCAACATAAAACTTAAATGACAACTCATGCAACTTTTAAGCATAAGGTATATTACTTATATTATTTGCTAGTTCAAGAAATAGTTCCTCTCTATGATATTCATTCAGCAGCATCTGGCTTCACAGCTTCACATATGCTGTTAATACATTTAAAAATTAAAACCCTCAAGTGGGAAATGTCTGGACAATCCTTATCTTTTGTGCATGAAATTTGTGCTGCAGTGAAAAATAAAATAAAGTCATTAAAACAAGATAAAATTGTATAAAAACTACAAAATAAAAATGAAAATTTGTAAGAGGAGAAAATAGTTTACCTTCAGCTTCCTTCAATAGAAGGAATAGGGAAAGAAATAAAAAAGCATAAACAAATATGAGTGTTTTAGCCATTTTCTTCTTCTTTGTATGTAGCAAATTATATTTGTATGTTTCAAATAGATAATGGTTTAATTACTTAAATAGAGTATGGTTTGATTACTTTATAGTGTGTAAATGTCATGCAATGCTAAAAATTATTTAGTATTTTTATCACTTAATAAATGTCTTTTGAGTAAACCAATGTGTTGCATTTTGCCCCTTTAGTATATTTAATATTTAGTAAATAGGTTACATAAAAAGTTCTAATAATTAGAATTCATTATTTTTTTTCAATAATTTTTCAACCCTTTATGATATA
The DNA here is from genome assembly GCF_029867415.1 of Vicia villosa. NCBI lineage: Eukaryota > Viridiplantae > Streptophyta > Magnoliopsida > Fabales > Fabaceae > Vicia > Vicia villosa. Next base: position 211,938,485 of record NC_081182.1, on the reverse strand, counting down.
AAGAGGACATGTTTTAGTTTAATATAATTGTTGGAGTTTGATAAAGTTAGCTGTACAAATAGTATACATGCGATGAGACAGCAATGTTATGTACAAGTTGACCATATTGTTGAATTTACTATATAAATTATAAATTATTCGATTATAGAGAATAGGTATCAAATTTTGTATTTGTATGGTTTCTCCTACAATATTTTGAAAATATGTTCCTTAGTAACCAAATGTCACATACAATGTTAAGATAGTGTGTGATACAATATGATTTAAAATGAAGGACTTATAAATAAATAAAATAGATAATTATTTATCTAGTTCGATGCAATGTTATTTATGTCTCGAGGACATTAATCTAATGAAATGAAATTTACTAATCTAATGTTAATAGTACACGATGATTTCATTTGAAGTATCTCAGTTCAACGCCCTTTTCTTAATATCACTTGTGAACTTTGACCCAACCTCTCCATGAATCTGAAATCCTTCTCATTTACACTCAAACATTCTCTCAAATGTTTTCAAGAAAACAATGATAAGTAGAGTGATTTAAATCACCATTCCAGACCAAGTAATTTATCTTCCTAAAATATGAAATACTCTTTTAGATAAGATATTAAACAAGAAATAAAATACGAAGACTCAATTAGCAAAACTCTTCAACTGAGTAATAAGTTTGTCTTCTAATAAGGAGAATAATCTCTTTATATAGAGATTATAGTTCAGACAAAAACTCATCAGGGTACAATCAAAATCCAATTAATTCAAATATTCAGCAAACCAAATCATGCATTTAAAAAAAATCTAATTAAATCTCTTCATGCAAGATTTGTTTAATCAAATATTTTCTAATTAAAATATTTTCAAACCAACTTCAGCAAAATCCTAGAATAAAGAAATATGAGATAAATCTCTCCTCCAAAGCTTATACAATTAATTTTTTTTCCAAAACAAATCCAATAAAATCTTTTAATCATTTCAAATCCACTTAAATCATTTCAATCGAATTATGATAATTAAACCTCTTCCAACCAAAATATTTCCCCAAAAAACTGTAGAATCTTGAATAAATAAACCATAACTAGTTCATAGAGTCTAGAATTAACAGTAGAATCAAACGAGTCAAAGTCAAACTTTCCAAAAACAGCGCACCAAAGAAAAAAGGAGCCAAGATGTGCTCAACAAATTTTGAAATATCTCGCTTGACATTTGTCAATCTAATCTAAATGTAATAACAAATTTCCCCTTTGACAAAACACTTCTTCAAGAACGAACATTAGAGCAAAACCCACCATAGATAGCACATAAGCAAAGATTAAATAATTATTTCATATATAAGTGTGCATTTTCTCTCACTATTTTCCACAAAAGAGCCATCCGAAAACAAAAATCAAGAGTCAATAGAAGCACAACCACAAACAGAGAACATATCCAAATAACAAGCAAGATGTTACACACATTCTTATACATAATCTTCTAGATCAGATCTCCATAAGACAAACACATCAGAGATCCCAATAAAACACCAAAATAACACTATCAACAAAATCACATATCACAACGGATAACTAGATAATCAGAAAACCAATGCTAACATTTTAATAATTCCTTCACACATATTCTTCCTTATTGTGGACGTCGCTATAATCTTTTAGAGATTCTTTGACTCGCAAGTTAACGCCTTGAGAATATGAGTTCTCAGCGGCCCAGAAAGAGGAGAAACAATTAACATTTATCCATTAAAGCGTAAACGAGTTTCATTAACAGGAGGAAGAATGGATATTGCAATGTCATCAACATGTTTCTCAATACACTATAGGGCTAGAAAAATCTCATAATCACAAGTAACAAGATCATTACTACTAAAAATACCACATATTAAAGGGGGAAACCAATAGGCTTCTTGATGGCATGCTTAACAAATTGATAAAAAACATGTTCTCCACAATTCAAGGCAACACAGGTTCATACTTAGTACAGAAGACCAATGGGGCTAGGAGTGATCTTTGATCCATGCGATGAGGAAGCCCAGCTAGACACTCAAATCTTGTATAAGATGATATGCCAAAACATCTTTTGAGGCCAGTCCTTATGAACATTATCATTAATTTCTTAAGTTATGATCTTCATCGTTGTCTTTAGTAGTCGAGCATTAATTAGGATTTACAAAATTGCATTGCATCTGTGTGCATAAACTGTGGGTTATCTTTTGGGGGATAATCTCCTAGGATATACAAAATTTCACATGGTTACACTTTCCTCATACTTGAAAGAAACATTATCAAGGGAAACTGAAAAAATATTCTTCGAAAGCTTCTTCCCACCAATAGAGTTTTACAATTTTAACACGCTTTGCATCTTGCTCAGCGTTATTCTCATCGTCTTAAATGTACTTCATGATTTTAACGACATGTTTCTCAATATTATGCTTTGAGAGGCTAGGAACATATTCTTTATTTTTACATACATGTTTTTACAAGACATGTACTTCTTCTTTTCAACACTTTTCTTATTCTCAACAAAAACCATTTATTTCTTAGGGGTATTTTCTAATAACATGAGCTTCGTCAATAATGTTATAATTTACAACCTCATTGTCATCATTATTAACATCTTCACAGAGAAACTTGTAGAGATCTTTATTGACATGTTTACTGACATCATCATCGTTGACATCTTCACTAACATCTTCAGTGAAATCTTTACATACATATTCATAAACATTTCATCAACTCTTTAGGTTTAGATTGAGTGGTGGAATCATGCACGGGGTGACCAGTTACTGTCATACCCCAATTTTGACCCTAAAATCATACATCATTTGCATTTTAATCACTAATCAAGAGCACCATTGTGAAGCTCTGTAACACCCCATAAAAATTCTTTATTTAATTTAATTAATTTTTGGATTAAATATTAGAATTATTTGAGTTAACTGAGAAAAATGGGAATAATGAGGCTAATGGGCCAGTGTCGCTGTTAGTAAAGAGGGGGGTGAATTGGTAGGCCCTATTATTAATTAAAATAGTTTTATTTTATTTTCCACAAAAATAGAGGAATTGTGGGAAAGAGGAATAGAACTAAGGAGAAGAGAAGAGTCTGAACGTGAAAAGAGAAGAGGAGCGGAGAAGTGCGACACGAGGAAGAGCGAAGAATCAACCTTCAGGTAAGGGGGGACTCTTCCGTTTATCTTCTATTATGGCATTATAGGTAGTATGATAGAATTTGATCGTGTTATTCGGATCAATTGGGTTATGCTTAGGTTGTAGAAATGTTAGGTTTTTGGGAGAATGATTTATAATGATTGTATTGATCATGTATGGTGATAATTGGATGGTTGAATGTATTATAAATGTGTTATAATAAGTGTTTGTTTCACTGTATGCGAAATCTGGTTGGAATGAGTTTGGTTTGGTAGTGATTCGGTGAAAGAGGGACGAAATCGCAGGCTGTTTTCCGCGATTCGGAGTTCTGGAAATCGCCAGTTCGCGCAGCGTCCAGGAGTTGGCGCCGCGAACTGCTTGGCAGAAGGCCAGAAAGTTTTGTTGTGTTCAGTACGCGCCGCGAGCATATGGGCCGCGCCGTGAAGGTGTAGTTCCTTCTCGTTCCGCGCCGCGAACCCTTGTTTGCGCCGCGAAGGCGTAGTTCCTATTCGTTCCGCGCCGCGAAATGTGTGTGGCGCCGCGTGCTGTTGGTTGTTGCGACAGGCCGTTTTGAAAAGATTAAAAATGTGTAACTTTTAAACCGTAAACCGGATTTTGGTGCCGTTTCGAGTACAGTGAAGCTAATCAAATAATTTATATAATCAAATGGTGTTTTGAGTTGTGGCTTGAATTATTTTTAAAAAGACCCGATCTTATTTGTTTGTCGTGGGATATGCTTATAGGTACACTAATGAATGTTTTACCTGTATGATGTTGTGGTTATAACTGGTGTTTATTATACATGTATTGTTGGCGTGAAATATGTGTTTTATTAATGATTATGACATTGATCGATTTATGTGGGTGATGAGCATGTTATGGTTGATGCATGCATTCATAATCATTATGTGGCTGATCCTTGACGATGGTGGATCAGTGGTAGCTAATTCCCATTGTGTGGAATTAGTGAGTGGGTGTTACCGTATCCTTGACGATGGTGGGTCGGTGAGTTGGGTTATCCCAGATTTTGGTACCACATGCATGTAGTTGCATTACATTAGGCTGTTTTGCTATTATAACATGAATGGAAGATTGTCCAATGTTATAATATGTGTTGATTTGGTTGTTTGCTTACTGATTGTATGGTTTGAATCTGATCATAACTGTGATTGGGTGAATGGCATGTGAAATGATATTTTATTATCTATATCTTATAACATTAGTTAAATGTGAATGAGACTCACCCTTACTGTTGTTATTTTTCAGATTGAGGAGTAGCTCTCGTACTTGGTGAGGATTAGCTCGTCAAGTAGTTCGTTAGAGTCAGTTGGGTCCGTGTCATGCTCTGGTCGTGTAACACTGGGGCGTCGTTTAGAGTTACTTGTTAAACTCTTTTTATTTTGGGTGGATTTCTTATGTTGGTGTTTTAAGTCTGTGACTTGGTTGTTTGTTATTCAGATGTTAAAGATAATTCCGCTGTGTTAAACATGATGATCTGAATAAATTTGGTTGACGTTCTCTTTTATGGCATGACATGAGTATTATTGTTTAATTATTTGGAAGTTGTAATGCCCTTTTTCTTGTTTTACTCTGATTATCGTTTTAATATTATGGGGTATTAGAAGGGTGTTACAATAGTGGTATCAGAGCATAGTCGGTCGTTTGAGTCAGAGTCTTAGTGTCGGTTGACCCCTCGTATGCGATTAGTGTAAGATTGACACTGTCGATACTTCTTGTTCTAATAAATATTGTTTGATATTTAGCAGAACAATGGCCGGAAGAGGAGGAAGGAACGACGATGCGATTGCTGAGGCTCTCGGTATGATTGCTGGTGTGTTGGGAGGGAATGCCAATGGAGCTGGAATTGGTGATGACAGGCAGCTGAACAGTTTTCAGAGGAACAACCCTCCGTTGTTCAAAGGCACTCACGATCCCGAAGGCGCCCAGAAGTGGCTAAAGGAAATTGAAAGGATCTTCCGGGTGATTGATTGTGACGAAAATCTGAAGGTGAGATATGATACTCACATGCTGTCTGAAGAAGCTGATGATTGGTGGATGGCTAGTAGGGACGAACTGCAAGCTGCAGGTGTTGCAATCACTTGGGCTGTGTTCAAGAGAGAATTCTTGCGGAAGTACTTTCCTGAGGATGTTAGAGGCAGGAAAGAGATTGAATTTTTGGAGCTGACACAAGGTAACATGACCGTGCCGGAGTATGCGTCCAAGTTTGTTGAGCTGGCAAAGTATTATGTCCACTACAATAATGATGAGGCTAGTGAATTCTCGAAGTGTGTTAAGTTCGAAAATGGTCTCCGTGATGAGATTAAACAGGGTATCAGATACCAGAGGATTCGCAGGTTTGTCGATTTGGTTGACTACAGCCGAATCTTTGAAGAGGACAATATTAAACTGAAGTCGTCACACTCTCGCGAGTTAGTCGACAAGAAAGGGAAAAAGCATATGGATCGTGGTAAGCCATATGGTAAGGGTAACCAGAAAGCTGGAGGCTGGAAGAAGCCTAGTGGGGGAGACTCTAGTGCCCATATTAAGTGCTTCAAGTGTGGAGAACCTGGACATCGTATTCACGAGTGCAAAAGTGAGGAAAAGAAGTGCTATAGGTGTGGAAAGACAGGTCACATTGCTATCGAATGCAAAGGGAACACTGTAACTTGTTTCAACTGCGGGGAAGAAGGTCATATTAGTCCTAAGTGTCCTAAGCCGAGGAAGAATCAAGCTGGTGGTAAGGTGTTCGCCTTATCTGGTTCAGAGACTACTCCAGAGGATCGGTTGATTAAAGGTACGTGTTTTATCCATGGCACTCCTTTAATTGCAATAATAGATACTGGAGCAACTCACTCGTTTATTTCATTGGATTGTGCTAAACGCCTGAATTTGGAAATATCTGATATTAATGGAAGTATGATCATTGACACTCCTGCGTCGGGTTCAGTGACTACTTCGTTTGCTTGTTTGAACTGTCCAATTGATATTTTTGGTAGAGAATTCGGAATGGACTTAGTGTGCCTTCCGTTGGAACAACTGGATGTTATCCTAGGCATGAATTGGTTGCAATTTAATCGGGTTCATATCAAATGTTTCACGAAGACGGTTATTTTTCCTGAAGATGTTAGTGTTGAGGATTTAGCAATGACGGCTAGACAAGTGGACGAAGCAATGAAGGACGGGGCTGCCGTGTTTATGTTGATTGCATCCTTGGAAGTGAAAAAGAAAGCGGTGAGTAGTGACTTACCGGTAGTATGTGAATTTCCGGAAGTTTTCCCAGAAGATGTAAGAGAATTACCGCCAGAGAGGGAGGTAGATTTTGCTATTGAATTAATTCCTGGAACTAGTCCTGTGTCGATGGCACCTTACCGTATGTCGGCATCGGAATTGACTGAGTTGAAGAGTCAATTGGAAGAGTTACTTGAGAAGAAATTTATTCGTCCTAGTGTCTCACCGTGGGGTGCACCGTTGTTACTAGTGAAGAAGAAAGAAGGTTCAATGAGGTTGTGTGTGGATTACAGACAACTGAACAAGGTTACTATCAAGAATCGGTATCCCTTGCCGAGGATTGATGATTTGAGGGATCAACTGGTTGGAGCATGTGTGTTCAGCAAAATTGACTTGCGGTCGGGATATCATCAGATTCGGGTGAAGACGGACGACATTCAGAAGACGGCATTTAGAACGAGGTATGGTCATTACGAATATACAGTGATGCCATTTGGAGTAACCAATGCGTCGGGGGTTTTCATGGAGTATATGAATAGGATCTTCCATCCTTACCTGGATCAGTTCGTGGTGGTGTTTATAGATGATATTTTAATATATTCTAAGAATGAAGAAGAGCATGCAGATCATCTTAGAGTGGTATTGGAACTATTGAAGGAAAAGAAACTTTATGCAAAACTGTCAAAGTGTGAGTTCTGGTTAAATGAAGTGAGCTTTCTTGGGCATGTAATTTCCAAAGATGGTATTGCCGTTGACCCGACGAAAGTAGAAGCAGTGTCTCAGTGGGAAGCTCCGAAGTCAGTTTCCGAAATCCGTAGTTTCCTTGGTCTTGCGGGTTACTACAGAAAGTTCATTGAAGGTTTTTCAAAGTTAGCGTTGCCGTTAACTAAGTTGACTAGGAAGGGTCAAGCTTTCGTCTGGGATTCGAAATGTGAAGAAGGATTCCAAGAGTTGAAGAAGAGGTTGACTAGTGCGCCGATCTTGATTTTGCCGAATCCGGCGGAGTCTTTTGTTGTATATTGTGATGCTTCGTTGTCGGGATTAGGAGGTGTACTAATGCAGAATCAACAGGTAGTCGCTTATGCGTCGAGACAACTCAAAGTTCATGAGAGAAACTATCCGACTCATGACTTAGAGTTGGCGGCAGTGGTATTTGGGTTGAAATTGTGGAGGCATTACCTATATGGTTCAAGGTTTGAAGTATTTAGTGATCACAAGAGTTTGAAGTATCTCTTTGACCAAAAAGAGCTGAATATGAGACAAAGGAGATGGTTAGAATTTCTCAAGGATTATGATTTTGAACTGAATTACCATCCGGGTAAAGCAAATGTTGTTGCCGATGCATTGAGTAGGAAGTCCCTGCATATGTCTATGCTTATGGTGAGAGAATTGGATTTAATTGAGCAATTCCGAGATTTGAGTTTAGTATGTGAAGACACTCCTACCAGTGTTAAATTAGGTATGCTGAAGCTGACTAGTGGTATTCTTGAGGAAATCTGAGAGGGTCAGAAGACTGATGTAGAGTTGGTTGATAAGTTGACTCTGATTAACCAAGATAAAGGAGGTGAATTCGGAATCGACGAGAATGGTATAATGAGGTTTGGTAATCGTGTTTGTGTTCCTGACATTGCCGAATTGAGGAAGAGTATTCTCGAAGAAGGACATCGTAGCGGATTGAGTATTCATCCTGGTGCTACCAAGATGTATCATGACTTAAAGAAGCTGTTTTGGTGGCCTGGAATGAAAAAGGAAATAGCTGAATTTGTCTATGCCTGTTTGACTTGTCAGAAGTCGAAGATTGAGCATCAGAAACCGTATGGAGCTATGCAACCGTTATTTATTCTGGAATGGAAGTGGGATAGTATATCTATGGATTTTGTTTCAGGTTTGCCGAGGACGGTGAAGAATTATGAAGCTATTTGGGTTATTGTGGACAGGTTGACAAAGTCTGCTCACTTTATACCGATGAGAATGGATTACCCAATGGAGAAGCTGGCTCAATTGTATATTGAGAAGATAGTGAGTTTACATGGTATTCCTTCGAGTATCGTGTCAGATAGAGATCCAAGGTTTACATCCAGATTCTGGGAAGGTTTGCAGAAGGCTTTGGGTACTAAGCTGAGATTGAGTTCTGCTTATCATCCACAGACGGATGGACAGACAGAAAGAACTATTCAATCACTAGAAGATTTGCTGCGTGCTTGTGTGTTGGAAAAGGGCGGTGCTTGGGATAGTTATCTACCCTTGATCGAATTTACTTACAATAATAGTTTTCACTCGAGTATTGGTATGGCTCCGTTTGAAGCTTTGTATGGTCGGAGGTGTAGAACGCCTTTATGTTGGTACGAATCTGGCGAAGGTGCTGTGATTGGGCCGAACATTGTTCAGGAGACAACAGAAAGGATTAAGATGATTCAGGAGAAGATGAAGATTTCTCAGAGTCGTCAGAAGAGTTATCATGATAAAAGAAGAAGGACACTTGAATTTCAAGAAGGAGATCATGTGTTCTTGAGGGTGACTCCTACAACTGGTGTTGGTAGAGCACTGAAGTCAAGGAAGTTGACTCCGCGTTTTATTGGTCCGTTTCAGATTACGGAGAGGGTTGGAGAAGTGGCGTATCGTATTGCCACCGACACTTGCGAATCTGCATGATGTATTCCATGTGTCGCAGTTGAGGGAGTACATTGCTGATCCATCTCATGTGATCCAAGTCGATGATGTACAGGTAAAGGATAATCTGACAGTTGAAGCTTTGCCTACGAGGATTGAAGATCGGAAGGTGAAACAATTGCGTGGCAAGGAGATAGCGTTGGTCAGAGTAGCTTGGGGAGGACCAGCCGGTGGAAATGTTACGTGGGAATTGGAGAGCCAGATGAGGGACTCCTACCCGGAACTCTTTGCCTAAGGTATGTTTTCGAGGACGAAAACTTTTCTAGTGGGGGAGAGTTGTAACACCCCATAAAAATTCTTTATTTAATTTAATTAATTTTTGGATTAAATATTAGAATTATTTGAGTTAACTGAGAAAAATGGGAATAATGAGGCTAATGGGCCAGTGTCGCTGTTAGTAAAGAGGGGGTGTATTGGTAGGCCCTATTATTAATTAAAATAGTTTTATTTTATTTTCCACAAAATAGAGGAATTGTGGGAAAGAGGAATATAACTAAGGAGAAGAGAAGAGTCTGAACGTGAAAAGAGAAGAGGAGCGGAGAAGTGCGACACGAGGAAGAGCGAAGAATCAACCTTCAGGTAAGGGGGGACTCTTCCGTTTATCTTCTATTATGGAATTATAGGTAGTATGATAGAATTTGATCGTGTTATTTGGATCAATTAGGTTATGCTTAGGTTGTAGAAATGTTAGGTTTTTGGGAGAATTGATTTATAATGATTGTATTGATCATGTATGGTGATAATTGGATGGTTGAATGTATTATAAATGTGTTATAATAAGTGTTTGTTTCACTGTATGCGAAATCTGGTTGGAATGAGATTGGTTTGGTAGTGACTCGGTGAAAGAGGGACGAAATCGCAGGCTGTTTTCTATGATTCGGAGTTCTGGAAATCGCCAGTTCGCGCCGCGTCCAGGAGTTGGCGCCGCGAACTGCTTGGCAGAAGGCCAGGAAGTTTTGTTGTGTTCAGTACACGCCGCGAGCATATGGGCCGCGCCGCGAAGGCGTAGTTCCTTCTCGTTCCGCGCCGCGAACCCTTGTTTGCGCCGCGAAGGCGTAGTTCCTATTCGTTCCGCGCCGCAAAATGTGTGTGGCGCCGCGTGCTGTTGGTTGTTGCGACAGGCCGTTTTGAAAAGTTTAAAAATGTGTAACTTTTAAACCGTAAACCGGATTTTGGTGCCGTTTCGAGTACAGTGAAGCTAATCAAATAATTTATATAATCAAATGGTGTTTTGAGTTGTGGCTTGAATTATTTTTAAGAACACCCGATCTTATTTGTTTGTCGTGGGATATGCTTATAGGTACACTAATGAATGTTTTACCTGTATGATGTTGTGGTTATAACTGGTGTTTATTATACATGTATTGTTGGCGTGAAATATGTGTTTTATTAATGATTATGACATTGATCGATTTATGTGGGTGATGAGCATGTTATGGTTGATGCATGCATTCATAATCATTATGTGGCTGATCCTTGACGATGGTGGATCAGTGGTAGCTAATTCCCATTGTGTGGAATTAGTGAGTGGGTGTTACCGTATCCTTGACGATGGTGGGTCGGTGAGTTGGGTTATCCCAGATTTTGGTACCACATGCATGTAGTTGCATTGCATTAGGCTGTTTTGCTATTATAACATGAATGGAAGATTGTCCAATGTTATAATATGTGTTGATTTGGTTGTTTGCTTACTGATTGTATGGTTTGAATCTGATCATAACTGTGATTGGGTGAATGGCATGTGAAATGATATTTTATTATCTATATCTTATAATATTAGTTAAATGTGAATGAGACTCACCCTTAATGTTGTTATTTTTCAGATTGAGGAGTAGCTCTCGTACTTGGTGAGGATTAGCTCGTCAAGTAGTTCGTTAGAGTCAGTTGGGTCCGTGTCATGCTCTGGTCGTGTAACACTGGGGGCGTCGTTTAGAGTTACTTGTTAAACTCTTTTTATTTTGGGTGGATTTCTTATGTTGGTGTTTTAAGTCTGTGACTTGGTTGTTTGTTATTCAGATGTTAAAGATAATTCCGTTGTGTTAAACATGATGATCTGAATAAATTTGGTTGACGTTCTCTTTTATGGCATGACATGAGTATTATTGTTTAATTATTTGGAAGTTGTAATGCCCTTTTTCATGTTTTACTCTGATTATCGTTTTAATATTATGGGGTATTAGAAGGGTGTTACAAGCTCTACCTTTGATATTGTGATTGTCTCTGAGGGGAATCATCAAGCACTTTTAGCTTTTATTTGTTTAATACTAACCAAAATACAAAAAAAATATGTGTTTTGTCTCTTTTGTTTATGTTTTACAAGTAAAAGGCCGGGCAAAAATCAAAACAGTGCAAGAAGAAATTTTTTTGAAAATTGAAGGTGGAAATCGATTTACCCCTATGGGAAATCGATTTCCTGTGCGCAAAATTCAAAAAAATATAAGGAGGGAAGCTTGACATCATTTTGGCACCTTTTTATTTGATCACTTTGCCATTTTTCCACCTCACTAAAATTAATCCCTTCATTAAACCCACTTAAACCTCATTTTACCATTTTTACCATTTAAATACCATTTAAGTACCAATTAAACACAAGTTAATTAACCAAGAGCAAATGACCAAATTGCCACTACTCTTGCTCTCATCCTATAAATAGAGGTCTCTACTCTCTCATTTCTCAAGCTTGGAGAGCCAAAAAATTGCTTGCAAATTCATTTCTCACCCTTTCCAAAACCCTCACCCAAAGTTCATTTTCATAGAATTAGTGAGATTCACATTGAATCTTACTAATTTTGAACTAAACCTCCTACATTTCTCTCTTTGCTTTGTTTGTTCATCTCCAATTTTGAAGGATCTACACACTTTGTGCTTGTTCTTGAAGTTACTTCAACATTTGATTCAAGAATTGGTAAATTCCTAAACTCTAAGATGTAGATCTTTGTGGCTTGTGTTCAATTCATCTTTGATGCTATATTGGTCCTATTTGATGGTGATTTGGTGGAAAATTCGTGCTCCAAGGGATATGTGATCATAAGGTGTTTGTATGTTTGCCTAAATCAAGTTTCAAAGTTCATAATGTTGTTTTTTTGAAAACTGTGCGCAGGAAATCGATTTCCTATAGAGGGAAATCGATTTCCACTCTGTTTTTTGCGCCAGATCTGAATTCTGCAGGCAGGAAATCGATTTCCTACAGAGGGGAATCGATTTCCAGTGAGGCAGAATGCTTGTTTTTGCTATATTTGACTTGTTTTTGGTTCTAACTCTTCTTCTACTCCATTCTTTTGATATTTTCTTTGAATCACAAATTAGAGGCCTAATTTCTCTCTAATTTCAATGGACTTAGGGCGTCGATAGGATGAGAATCCAAATCCGCAAAATTAAGTGATTGAAATTACGGATGAAAGGAGCTTTTAATGTGGTTCCATCTTTTGTTTCTCTTTATTTTGATCGATGAAAGTCTTAACACCTTGAGAATTCTTATGGATTCTTGGTACATACTAGATCATTCACCTTTTTTCTTTTCGTGCGGTATTGCTTTCGGAGAGTGATCTACATATCGCTTCTCTCGCATGCATTAGCACATAAAGTTTTGACCGGCCTCGTTGTAGGGTGATTTCTACATAAATCACTTGGCGATCTGCTTAACATAGCGCAATATTTCGTGTCCCGAATCAAAAAGATCAAATATGGAAGAGAATTGTATGCGGTTGATTTAAGACTTATGGAGGTTTATCGTGTAGTCGCTATGATTTTATCAAGCTTCTGATAAATGTTCATTGAATTAAAATCCGAGAACATCCTTCACTCACCATCGATCTTCATTACTAACTTTGATAACATACTTGACAAGTTTCAAGATGGTTATCTTTAACATCTAACAATTGACTTTAATTTCCGCAATTTATTATATTGCTCTTTATATTTTGCTTTATGCTTTATCATTTCATCATATTTACATTCCGCTATTTTCTCTTTGTCCATTTGGACACTATGTTTATGTTTCCGCTATTTTCTTTTTGTCCACTTGGACCATACTTTACTTTTATGCTAAAACACTAATAAACAACATAAATCTAAAAAACACATAAGGCTCTCTTTCGGACTATTGGTTACTATCCCGAGCATTTTGGAGATTCGGACTTATGGACTTAGTGCTTATGGACCCTTATTCTATTGTTACTCTGTTGTTATTCTGTCTGTCTGGCATTGGATTGTTGTCTGTTTGTGTATGCAGGTATTTCCTTGAAAGCCCTTGATGGTTAATTCCAAGGCATTGATATAAGGATTTTACCCGAAAACAGCCGTTACTCTGCCCGATTTTCGTCAGAATTTTAATATGCTTAATGCAAAATGGTGCTAAGATAATAAGTTCATCTGGATCCCCAAGTGGTAATGTGTTGGTTTGGTATTGATAAGTCCAAAGGATGGGAAATCTACCTTGACTCACAATGTCAAGTGTTGGCTTCTTCTTCGGTTAGACTGTTTCTTTCCTTAGCTTTTATTTTACGCAATAGGATAGCCTCTTCATCTCCTCCCCTTCTTTAATTTTCAAAATCTTCTCCCTTTTTCAAAAACCTTCTTATGTTTGTAAAACCTCTTTTAAAACCTTTTTCTTAAAATATATTTTGCCCTTAATGGCCTTTTTCTTCAAAAGTTTATACACTGTTAATTGTCGAAACGAGTGGTTATACCCCACGATTTTGAAATTGATTGATATAATGAGATCTTTTCCGCGTGAGAGAGCTAGTGGCACACTCGTTGATTTTATCCGAGTTGGAGCCCTTCTTTCATTTGCGATGCAAAGAACTCATTTGTTCTCATGCTCAAGATCAATGGCTGAGTACTTCTCTCCGACGATGATAAAGTGTTTATTCGTTTTTAAAATGTTTTCCCTTTTAAGCGGAACTACATTAGCTCTGACTTCTCCATTGCACCGAGGAGGTATGTAGGCACAAGGCTTAACGTCTTGCCGAGCTTATTTTAAAAATAAAACAAACTCTCTTTTTTAGCACACACGACACAGATTTTCAAAAAAGGTTCCTATGGAGTACCACAGATATGAGGGGTGCTTAAAACCTTCCCCTCATATAATCAACACCCGTACCTGAGATCTCTTTCTTGTTTTAAAAACAAAATTTGGGTTTTTCGTTCTTTTCCCTTTTCCTTTGGAAACAATAAAGCGCGGTGGCGATTTCAAACGAAATATTGAGTCAAGTCAATCCTATGGCTTCGATCTCAGATTTTCCCCGCTATAGTTACATGTGAAGAAGATGTTCTTCATCTATCTTAGCTTAGTTTTGATGAAGACAAAAGTTAATCATAGAAGAAAAATTAAATAAGAATGTGAGATATTGGATCGAACTCTAGTATGGTCGAAGGGTAGCTTCTTGGTTCGACAGTTCGACAGAGTTAAGCATGAAGTTGAAGATTGTTCACATGCTGGTGTCGAAGTGTGCATGTTGTAGTCGAAGATGGGTCTAGCATGCAGATGTCGAAGATGTTAGGGTTGTTAGCATGTTAAATTAGGTTTTAGTGTTTAAACCCTAATTTGTTAAGTTAGCTTGTTTATTAAGTTGACTTGTGTAATGAGCCTCGCTGAAAAAGCCCATTAGTTAGTATGTTAGGTTTTATTATAAATAGCATACTAGTCTCTCATCATTGCTAAGCTGCAAATCCTAATTATGGGTGAGAGAAGTTATTTGTTATTCTTGTAAACTTGTAATCTTGTTTTAAGAGAAAGTAAAAGAATAGCAATTATAACCAATTCTTGTGTTCTTCTTATCTTCCCTAATTCCTATTATACTTTGTTCTTGACATCGTTTTTCACAACAAATTGGTGCGGTGAGTGTGGAGAAGATGCCTTCAACAAAGTATGAGATTGAAAAGTTCACCGGAGTGAATGATTTCGGTCTGTGGCGCTTGAAGATGAAAGCCCTACTGGTTCAGTAGGGTTGCTTGGAAGCGTTGAAGGGAGAGGCAGCCATGAATGCAGAATTGACGGCAGCGGAGAAGACGAATATGATCGAGAAAGCACACAGCGCAATTTTGTTGAGCCTTGGTGATAAGGTTCTTCGGCAGGTATCAAAGGAGACAACGGCATCAGGGTTATGGGTGAAACTTGAAAGTTTGTATATGACCAAATCTCTGGTAAATCGACTCTACCTGAAGCAAGCTTTGTATTCATTCAAGATGATTGAAGACAAAGTGTTGGCTGAGCAGTTGGATATGTTCAACAAGCTGATTCTTAATCTTGAAAATATTGATGTTAAGATCGATGATGAAGATCAAGCGGTGTCACTATTGTGTTCTTTGCCTCGATCACATGCTCACTTCAAAGAAACTCTCCTGTATGGAAGGGAGTCCCTGACCTTTGAAGAAGTTCAATCAGCCCTGTATTCTAAGGACTTGAACGAACGAAAGGAGCATAAACCTTCGACTGTTGGCGAAGGTTTGGCCATTAAAGGAAAACTCTTACGAAAGGATGGTAAGTTTGACAAGAAGAAGGGCAAAAGACAGTCGAAGTCTTACAGTGGCGAAGCATCTGGCATTCGATGCTATCATTATAAGAAGGAGGGTCACACAAGAAAGGTGTGCCCTGTACGCCTGAAAGATCATGGAGGTAAGGATAATGGCAATGCAACCATTGTTCAAGATGATTTCGAATCATCTGATGTTCTTGTGGTTTCAAGCAGTGACTCGAGAAGAGAGTGGATTATGGATTCAGGTTGCACTTGGCACATGACTCCAAACAAATACTTGTTCGAGGAATTATGTGATCAAGATGGTGGATCAGTATTGCTGGGAAACAGCAAGGCTTGCAAGATTGCAGGTGTTGGATCTGTAAGGTTCAAACTCCATTATGAGTCAATAAGGTTATTGACTAAAGTCAGGTATGTTCCTGATATGAAGAGAAATATACTTTCTCTTGGTGAATTCGACAAGAAAGGATATGTTTTCCAAGGAGAGAAAAGTATCCTAAGAGTCATGAAGGGTTCGAAGGAAGTCTTGAGAGGCGTGAAGAAACAAGGCTTGTATACCCTTGAGGCTGAAATTGTAAGTGGTTCGACAGGTGTTGCATCCACGAAACCTTTGTTGAAGACAGAAATCTGGCAGATGAGATTGGGCCATGTCAGTGAAATGGGTCTGGTCGAATTAGGGAAACAAAATCTGCTTGGTGGAGACAAAATCGAAAAGCTGAAGTTTTGTGAACCCTATGTACTTGGAAAATCTTGCAGAGTGAAGTTCAACAAAGGCAAACAAAGAACACATGTTGCTTTCTAAATCCATGCTGATCTTTGGGGGCTGCAAGGTGTCCATCACATTCAGGAGCAAGGTATTTTCTATCCATAGTAGATGATTATTCCAGAAAATTATGGGTATTCATCCAGAAGACTAAGGATGAAACTTTTGAGAATTTCAAAAGTTGGAAGACTCTGGTTGAAAATCAGACTGGCAGAAAGGTCAAGAGGTTGAGAACCGACAATGGCCTTGAATTTTGCAATGAGGCATTCGACAGTTTTTGTGCTGCCTATGGTATTGCAAGGCACAGAACTACTGCAGGTACTCCACAGCAAAATGGTTTGGCTGAAAGGTTTAATCAAACTATTTTGGAGAGAGTCAGATGCATGTTGACTAGTGCTGGACTAAAGAAGGTGTTCTGGGCTAGGCTGTTTCGACAGCAACATATCTGATAAACAGATGTCCTTCGACAATGTTAGATATGAAGACACCTGAAGAAGTTTGGTCGGGACATCCACCAGATCTCGACAAACTGAGAGTATTTGGCTGCGTAGCCTATGCTTACATTAGGTAAGACAAGGTCGAACCTAGAGCTCTGAAATGCATGTTCATGGGATACCCTGAAGGAGTCAAAGCTTATAGGCTATGGTGCCTAGAGCCAGGTCACAGGAGGTGTATCATCAGTCGAGATGTAGTTTTCAATGAAGTTGAAATGGCTTTTAAGAAAATTGATGGTGTTAGTCGAAGTACAGAAACATCTGACGAAGAGCTGGAATAGGTAGAGATTCCTGTTAAGGTGGAGCATGTTGATGCTGAATTGCATATCCCTGATGAAGTCGAAGAAGCATAAGATGCTGAGGAAGTTGAGGAAACTGACGGTGACTACCTATTATCGAGAGATAGGTCGAGAAGAGTCATCAAGGCACCTCAGAGACTTGGGTATGCAGATCTTATAGCTTATGCCTTAATCTCGGCAAGTGAAGTTCTAGATGAAGAACCTAGAGACTACAAGGAAGTTATGAGGAGTCGAAATAAGACTGAATGGCTGAAGGCCATGGATGACGAGATGAAATCTCTTCATGATAATCACACTTGGGAACTGATCAAGAAACCTGCTGGGGCAAGGTTAGTCAGCTGTAAATGGATTTTCAAAGTTAAGGAAGGAATTGAAGGAGTGACGTCGAAAAGATACAAGGCAAGGTTAGTTGCAAGGGGTTTCACTCAGAAAGAAGGTGTCGACTTCAATGATGTGTTTTCTCCGGTTGTGAAGCATAGGTCCATTCGAATGTTGCTTGCCATGGTGGCACAGTTCGATCTTGAACTGGAACAGATGGATGTGAAACTGCGTTCTTGTATGGTGATCTAGATGAAACGATCCTGATGAGGCAACCTAAAGGGTATGTCGAAAAGGGGAAGGAAGATTGTGTGTGCAAGTTAAAGAGATCTTTGTATGGGCTGAAACAATCTCCTCGACAATGGAATAGGAGATTCGACAAGTTCATGGCACGCATAAGTTTCATTAGAAGTCAGTTCGACCACTGCGTTTACTTCAGATTTCGACCTGGTAATTCATTTGTTATTTTGTTGCTTTATGTGGATGATATTCTCATAGCAAGCAACAATGTTGAAGATGTGACGAGGGTGAAGGCTGAACTCAATAAGGAGTTTGATATGAAGGATCTGGGAGCTGCTTCCAGGATTCTTGGAATTGACATTCAAAGAGATAGAAAGAAGTCGAAGTTATGCTTATCTCAAGAGGCATATCTACGAAAGATTCTCGAAAAGTTTTGTATGTCGAATTCGAAGCCAGTTGTGACTCCAACAAACCCTCAATTCAAGCTGAGTATTGATCAGTGTCCCAGTACTGATGTTGAAAGAGCCTATATGAATAGCATTATGTATGCCAATATAGTTGGTTCTTTGATGTATGCTATGGTCTGTACTAGACCCGACATAGCATAATATGCAGTAAGTCTTGTAAGCAGGTACATGGCAAATCCTGGAAAGGCTCACTGGCAAGCATTGAAATGGATTTTAAGGTACATAAATGGGTCTCTGAACAGAATCCTAATTTATGGTGGAGCCTTGGGTGAAGATAGCAAAGCAGTAATAGAAGGATATGTCGACTCTGATTATGCAGGTTGTATGGATTCCAGAAAATCTATTTCTGGATATGTTTTCACTATGTTTGGCACTGCAATTAGTTGGAAAGCAACACTTTAGAAGGTTGTTGCTCTATCAACCACTGAAGCGGAGTATATTGCCCTAACTGAAGCTGTGAAAGAAGCATTGTGGCTTGAAGGTTTTGCAAAGGAGCTGAAACTTCAAGGTCGAGGTATCACTGTTAAATGTGATAGTCATAGTGCAATACACCTGTCGAAGAATTCAGCCTATCATGAGCGAACTAAGCACATTGATGTGAGGCTGCATTTCGTCAGAGGAGTAACCGAGCATGGAGAAGTCAAAGTGCTGAAGGTTTCGACTGAAGACAATGCTGCTGATATGATCACCAAGACATTGCCGAGTTGCAAGTTTTTTCACTGTATGCAGTTGATAAAGCTGCATGAAGAAAGCTAGTTTGTTCCCTTGATGTAGTAGAGTTAGATCCAAGGTGGATATTTGTGAGATATTGGATCGAACACTAGTATGGTCGAAGGGTAGCTTCTTGGTTCGACAGTTCGACAGAGTTAAGCATGAAGTCGAAGGTTGTTCACATGCTGGTGCCGAAGTGTGCATGCTGTAGTCGAAGATGGGTCTAGCATGCAGATGTTGAAGATGCTAGGGTTGTTAGCATGTTAAATTAGGTTTTAGTGTTTAAACCCTAATTTGTTAAGTTAGCTTGTTTATTAAGTTGGCTTGTGTAATGGGCCTTGCTGAAAAAGCCCATTAGTTAGTATGTTAGGTTTTATTATAAATAGCATACTAGTCTCTCATCATTGCTAAGCTGCAAATCCTAATTTAGGGTGAGAGAGGTTATTTGTAATTCTTGTAAACTTGTAATCTTGTTTTAAGAGAAAGTAAAAGAATAGCAGTTATAACCAGTTCTTGTGTTCTTCTTATCTTCCCTAATTCCTATTATACTTTGTTCTTGACATCGTTTTTCACAACAAGCTTCGTCAATAATGTTATAATTTACAACCTCATTGTCATCATTATTAACATCTTCACAGAGAAACATGTAGAGATCTTTATTGACATGTTTACCGACATCATCATCGTTGACATCTTCACTAACATCTTCAGTGAAATCTTTACATACATATTCATAAACATTTCATCAACTCTTTAGGTTTAGATTGAGTGGTGGAATCATGCACGGGGTGACCAGTTACATGTGAAGAAGATGTTCTTCATCTATCTTAGCTTAGTTTTGATGAAGACAAAAGTTAATCATAGAAGAAAAATTAAAGAAGAAGAAGATTGAAATTAAATATCAAGATTGGATAAGCTTTGAAAATCAAAGAATTGAATCATGAATATTAATGTACAATGGAAAATAATATGTATATAAGCTTTAGTTTCTCAAAGTTTTTTTTATCTAAACCATTATATGTTTCTTAAATATTCATGAATGATTACCATTCAAAGCACAACTTTTAAAAGGAAAAATTTCAAGTTTTTAAAGGAATAAATAAATTGAATCTTAGTATCAATCGATTGATGTGCTATCTGTTTGAAAAACTAGTTTCAGTAACTTATGGCCTTTTGAAACCGCCACAATCTTACTGTGAAAATCGTCGCAATTTTACTGTGTTTTGAAACAACACACTAGTTTGTAATCTGTAGCAGTTTGAAACCGTCATAATTGATCTATCTTTTAAACAACACACTGGTTTGTAATTTTGGAAATTTAAAACCGCCGTAATTTTCACAATTTTTTGAAACAACATACTATTTTGTAAAATAATCCATTGTGATTGAAAATATTGCCAATGATCATAAAACTTTTCCAAAATATTGAATCAAATAAAAGAGGTATAGTGAGATATATTCTAGTTAAAATTCATCAATTTTTTAATTATCTCTTTCATACATCATTTTTCATATAATTCAAACAATTTTTTCCAAGTGTTCATATATCCATTATAATAAAAATTTGTACATAACTTTCATATCACTGAAAAAGAGTTTCATTCAATTATTTTGAGCACTTAAGTATATACATGTTTGAATCATGATCAAGGGAAGAAGAAGATCAAATTGATTATCTTGGAATTCAAGCCAATTCAAATATTACTCAAAATTCTATACAAGGTTGTATTGTTTTTCATCATTTTTGTTTGGTGTGACCATCACAAGTTGTCGGTGATTGTTGTAAAAGGTTCTTTGATTCGGGGAGATTCAAAGTCCACCATAGTTTTGGTGTTTGTTATAAAAGAAAGTGGTGTTGCTTTCTTGTGTTGGTTTATGTTAGAAGATTGTAAGAGAGATCTTGGTGTGAAGTTTGTACAAAGATCTAACATAGTGAAGTCCTTCATGAGGTGTGAAGGAACTAGATATACTATTGGTTGATGAGGGGAATTAGTATAATTCCTCATGTTCCTTTTACATTTCTACACTTTTATTTTTCTGCAGTATCATTCATAAGTTCATCACTTTATCGTTGAAAATTAAAAGGAAATGAAACTTACATAAAATACAAGAAAAATCCAGCAAGTCTAATTCACTCTCAGGCTGTACTCGATACTTACAATTGGCATCAATGCAAGTTAAGGTAACTTGCATGGCTGCCGCTAATCCTGTTTTTGCAAATGATGGCAATAACAACAAATCTCCATGTTTTTTCGGTGAATATTACGACTTCTAGAAAATTTGCATGTAAGTGTATCTAAAAGCACAAGGAGAAGAAATATGGGATATTGTTGAAAATGGTCCATTCGTTCATACAACAGTCATAAACAATGTAGAATAACCAATGGTGAAAGGTTTTGGACCAATGACATAAAGAAAAAAATGCTATTCGACAAAAAGGCAAAGAACATTCTTAAATATACCCTAGGTGTGGATGAATTATTTCGTGTAACTAAGTGTAAAACAGTAAAAGAGATTCGGGATACTTTGGAAGTGACTTATGAAGATATAATAAAAGTAAAGATATCGAAGCTAAACACTTTATCACAAAAATATAAAATCTTTAGAATGCAGTCTGGAGAAAAAATTCTTGACTTGCAAAAGAGAATCTCACACTTAGGGTGTGCTTGTTTGAAGAGAAATTGATGAGAGAGAATCAGGAGCGAGAGAAGTTAGTGAGAAATTGGACATTTAGGTTGGTTAGATGGTCGAAGAAATGTAGAAGAGAGACTAAAGCTGGTGGGGCCATTACCTTTTCTTTTCTCTTCCAATTAGCAAAGAAAGAAGAACGAAGACACATTTTTATTCTTTCTTCCATATATACCCCTTGCTAACCATTCTTAAGTTATACTATTGACTATTCCTAACAACAAAAGTGTTCAAATGTTAGTAACTTGAAGGTAACTTATATTTTTCTCATAAATAATAATTTAATAACAACATAAGTGGATATGGGGTGTTAATTTAATTTATTAAAAAAAATTTAACTGAAATAAACTATTTTAACTTAAATATTAAATTTGTTTCAAACAATTTATTCATTTCAATTAACTAACCGACAAAAATAATATTAACTAAAGTAAATTAAATTTGATAATAAATTGCATATATCTTGAATCGGCTTTGACTAATATGCATAAGGATTTTACTTATGCACCATGCATAAACCTACATAAGCCATTGGATCATGTTTTTAATCCAGTATTGAGTATTGAATATTGAGTGGTGAGTATTGAGTATTGAGTAATAATAATTGATGTCTAGAATTTGATCCAATGATCCAAGGGTCCATAATAATCTATGCATGGTGCATAGATTTTTATCTATGCACGATAACTGCACCCTCTTGAATCGTTATAAAATGAAACTTAATTATTATTTAATTAATTAAAATAAAATAAAATAAGTTTAAATAATTGAAAAACTAAAATAGTTAATTAAAAGGTGATAATAATATCTAAAAAGAAAAGTCCTTCCCAAATGACTTCGACCACATTGTTTGGTAAACTTCAAGGACATTGAATAGAATTTGAAAGGCTAGAAAATCATGAAAATTTAGAAAAGAAGCCCAATAGTCTTTCTTTAAAAACTTGAGTCAAAGACCATGATAGTGAACAAGAAGATGAATCTCAATTCACTAGTGATGAAATGATATATTAATCAAAAAATTTTAAAAAAATCTCAAGAAAGGAAATGAGAAAGGAAACTAGTAAAAAAGAAGCACCAACTTTGAAAAAGAAGGTTACTTGTTTTGAATGTGGAATAAGAAGACATGTCAAATGTGAATGCCCTACACTTCTAAAGAAGAACAAAGTCAATAGCAAGAAGGACAAAAGGCTAAAGAAAAAATATATTGCATGGGAAGACAATACTTCACTCCATTCCGATGATGAAGAAAATGAGGTTAGAGATTCCGAAATTAATCCCTTATGATTTCTTAATTAAGATTGGGTTTTTAAGATACTAGATCATATTATATGATAGGATTAAACTTTAATTGAATTAAAAATGATTTGTAGAACATCAACATTGATATCATCATTCATAATCAAAATATTGTGAAAAAATAAGTATTTTTATACATGTTTTATTATGTACCTTATATTATGATTCTTTGGATTTTTCTTTTTTGTTTTTGATAATGTCAAAAAGGGGGAGAAGGGAGATGATTGTTTTTGGTGTTTTTTAGGTTACCAAAGACTAAAGCATAATTTGCAAAAGATAGGGGGATATGAAAGATAGGGGGAGATATAGAAGATAGGGGGAGAAATCAAGTGTCAAGCAAAAACTTCTCATCAAAATATATTTTCATCATAAAAAGGGTGAGATTGTGAAGAAGATGTTCTCCATCTATCTTAGCTTATTTTTGATGAAGACATAAACTTATCATAGAAGAAAGATCAAAGAAGAAAAAGATTGAAATGAAGTATCAATATTGAATAAGATTTGGAAATCAAAGGATTCAATTATGACGATTAAGTTACAATGGCAATTCATATTTATATAAAATATAAGTACTCAAAATATTTTCATCTAAACCATTATATGTTTCTTAAACATTCATGCATGATTGTCATTCAAAGCCCAATTTTTAAAAGAAAAAAATTTAAGTTTTTAAAAGAAAAAATCAACATACTCTTAGAATCAATCGATTTATGTGCTTTCTGTTTGAAAAAAGGTTATCATAAATTATGGCATTTTAAAACCACCATAATCTTGGTGTCAGAATCTTTATGAATTTACTATTTTTTGAAATAACACACTGGTTTGTAAATTGTGGCAGCTTGAAATCGCTGTAATTGATTGATATTTGAAACATCACCGTGGTTCGTAATTTGTGGAAATTTGAAACTGTCGTAATTTTCACAGTTTTTTGAAATAACATACTATTTTTAAAAATATGAACCGTTGTGATTCACAATTATTGTCAATGATCATGAAATTTTCCAATATATTGGATCAAATAGAAGAGGCATAACGAGATGTATTTACGTCAAAATACATCAGTTTTCAATTACCTCTTTCATACATTATTTTTCATATAATTCAAATAAGTTTTTTTTTTCAAGTGTTCCATTACAATGAAACTTTATGCATAACTTTCATATCATTGAAAAAGAGTTTCTTTCAATTATTTTGAGCACTTAAGTATATATGTTTGGATTGTGATCAAGAGAAAGAGAAAATCAGATTGATTATCTTGGAATTCAAGCCAAATCAAATATTACTCAAAATTCTATACAAGGTTGTATTGTTTTTCATCATTGTTGTTTGATGTGATCCTCACAAGTTGTCGGTGATTGTTGTAAAAGGTTCTTTGATCCAGGGAGGTTCAAAGTCCACCATAGTTTCAGTGTTTGCTGTAAAATAAAGGGGTGTTGCTTTCTTGTGTTGATTTATGTTTGAAAATTGTAAGAGAGATCTTGATGTTAGACTTGTACAAAGATCTAACATAGTGAAATCCTTCACGGGGTGTGAAGGGACTAGACACATTCTTGGTTGATAAGGAGAACTAATAAAATTGCTTGTGTCTTTTTTATATTGGCACTTTTATTTTGTGGACTATCATTTAAAAGTTCACCTCTTTATTTTGAAAAATTAAGAGAAAAGGAACTTTCATAAAATTCACCCAAAAATAATCCAGCAAAGTCTAATTCATCCCCTCTTAATTTAATTTGCACTCTATTACATTCCAATGGAAAGAACCTCAACGATCAAAATATTATCAACCACATTCTCACAATGAGGTATATCACAATCGTTAAATTCCTCTATTGTCTCATCCAAGTTATTACGCTCAGCGGAAACAACATTTCTAACCTCTATTTGATTAGCTACAACCTGATTCTTATAAATAGCAACAATAGTATCACCACCAATCACAGTTTCATAGAGTTTACCATGAACATACTTAGGCTTGGCGATAAAAGAAACACCTCCGAACGTACCATAAACAATTTCCTCAACACGCAATTGTCTAACACAAACCTTCATTTGAGCATTAAAATAGCGATAAATTGTATTCCATACTTCAAACACGTGCTTGCACGATAATACTCGAGGAAAAAAAAATTAAAAAATGGCAGAGAGAAATCCAGATAAACACACCTTGATCTTGCACGATCCAAGCTTCATACTATTCAGAAATTTTTCCATCAATTCGATCTTGTTCTCTGACTTGAACTTTAATGGAATATGAGGGCTCACTTCTATTTTGTGCACTATTTTAAAGCTTGATAGAAGGCTTTGGTCCAAAGTGATGCAATGAAGATGAATTCGAAGTGATGCTAATAAATGCAAGTGTGAGCTTATAAAGAGAACCAACTATAGCAGCAGGTGAGAAATCCGCCATGACGACACGGGCAAGGAAGAAGACCGTGATAATTAGGAAGAAGGTAATAGTAAAAGGTTACACCTACTAGAAATTATTTACAGAGTCGAAGGGATCTAACCGGGTTAATAATATGATAATAAAATTTGTGAAGTTCATTTAGCATCTTGCTTGATTGAGTTAATTAGTTTCCACAATATATACATTGCACTTCCTTATATAGTGTCAAGTTCATGGATGCATGCATGCATGAATGGAGAATTATGAGAGTGATGATCATGACACCATGCACACTCCTTGTGAGCATATGCATGGTTCCTACAAATGTTCCATCATGAAATTACAAGCTATGCCATCATCACTATACTATTTATCTATGCATTAAGTTCTCCTAATAAACTCATCATCTTCTCCAATCCTTATGCACATATAATCCTATTCGTCACACTATTAAACACCCATAATCCTCTCCCAAGTAGAATTCATATTTGTATGCACTACTAGTTGTAATGGAGGCATAAATGTTGATAGAAATATGCAATTATCATGGAATGAACTCATCTAATCTCGTATCACACCAAGGCTGACAAAGCTTCCAAGAACTCTATGATCATACAAAATAAGTCTATTAATCTCATTCTCACTCCACTAACACTAGACTATTTGCACAAGTCCTCTAAAGAAGTTAACAACCTTAAGATTGACACACTTTACCAGGGCTAAGAGAACACTTGAGACAGTTTGTTCAATCCATGGCTATAGGTAATTTATACTTGGGTTAAATAAGTTTTTGGTCCCTATAAATATTGCAGTTTCATTTTTAGTCCCTCCCTGCCTTTAGGCAACGGTTTTAGCTGGTTTTGGCAACGGTTTTCTTGTAAAAACCGTTTCCTAAAGGCAGGGAGGGACTAAAAATGAAAATTGGAATATTTATAGGGACCAAAAACTTATTTAACCCTTTATACTTTTGTAAATGATTATAAAATATTTACTTGGATAATTTTGCGAAAATCGAAATCTTAGATGTTTATTCAAATTTAAAATTTTGGTAAAATGATGGAAACTCAACATCTTATTATCCCTAAGATAATTAGAATTGATAATAAAGTATTTTTTTTTTGCTTAATACTTTTAGTATTGAATTTTCTCATTCCAAACAAAGTATCTTTCTATGCCAAAGAAATTTTTTTTTGGATCTCTTATCTGATGCAAGACTATTAAGATCCAAGCCAATATCCACACCTTTTTATACTTCGCCCAAGTTACACAATGACAATAACGAAGCTTTAATTGGCACACTCCGATATCTTTCAACCACAAGACATGACATCACCTTCATAAGAGAAAGTTCAAGGCCTATTACTTCCAAAAATTCTCCTTTGATATTTTTTAATCTAAAATGCTCAATTTATATGTAAAACTAATGTTATTTCATAAAGATGCGACCCTTGATGAAACACGGACTTTCAGCAACACTTTTACTAAATGCTGAATTGTTTCATCTACAAAAACACTTTTTATAAACTAGTAGACAGTTTTGCTTACATCAACAGTTCAGAAGCTTTTTCTATTTCCGAATTCAAAATACAAATTGCCAACTACAACAATTCATAAGTGTTGCTTATTTTTTATTTCAAAAAACAATCTTCACTCGCATATTTTCTTATCAATTTGGAACACACCTATTGTGATTAATTGTTACTAATTACAAAAATCTCTCATTTGTTCTAATAATGAAAAGATTAACTCTAGAAAAAAGGAAACAAAGAATGTTAATACAGTTAAGTATGTTTCGATTTGAACTTAACCTTAGTAATGACAACACAAAGCCTAATCGAAACGTTAGATAGTTATGCTTTGAACCGTTATCCCATGTGATTAAGCGGACATTACTATACACACACTCTTTAATGGTTCTTTGCCTACATCTCTCTCCTAGCACTATTTATGGCCATGTGCTTTTTCTGTTTTTCATGAATTTTTCACGAGAGAAACTCCAACTCTCACTTTGAGACAACACTATCAAGAAATTCTTATAGGTGGCGTTCAATTTGTATCTATTTCTTGAGATACATATCATCGATATAAATCTTCATGAAGAGTTTGAAAACTCAACCCTTAATATCTAATAGTCAACATTGTCACGAAATGCTACACAAACATGCAAATCAACGACTTGTTGTTACCCATTGAATTTTAGGTTAAGATTTTTTACTTCAGATTGGGTTGCTATCATTGTAGAACTCTTATTCAAGGAGTTTCAATACCATACCTCTCGAGGTAGTCTATACTAAATCTTCGGCCAAAGATTTAATAAATGGATCAAGCAAATTATATCTCTATCGGATATATGTGAATGGAATGATTTCATCCTCAATCAATTTTCTCACGAAATAATATCTAAGTCCTAACTTGCCTAGACTTTATGTTATACACTTTTTTGTATGCTATAGCTAAAGTGGCTTGCTTACCGCAATGTATCAACACTCTTGAAATATTTTCTTTAGCCAATGAACTTCCAACAGAAGATCCCTCAATCATTCAACTTTTTGACCAGTGGAAGTAAGATCCACACACTCTGACTCCATGGTCAAGGGAGTGGTACATGTTTGTTTCTTGCTCTTCCAAAAAATCTTGCCCCAACTGGTGTAAATATCCACTCAGTTGTAAATTTATGATCTCCAAGACTCGATATCCAACTCATGTTGATATATCCTTCTTATATGGTAGGAAACCTACCATGATGGAGGTCAAAATTTGATTTTTAAAAGATATAATAGAAAATCCTTGTGATGACCTTCCAATGCTCACCATTTGGATTCCTAGTAAATCTACTTATTTTACTAACTGCAAATGCTATGTCAGATCAGGTACATTGTATCAAATGTATTAGATGACCAATTGCACTTACATATTTCAATTGAGCCACAACTCTTCCTTATGTATGCATGGAATGATACCTTGAGATACCAAAATCAGATAAAAGGGTTCACTCTGACAACAAATTTGTTTCTAATATAAAACAAAAAAGGATTAGATAAATAAATAATTTTCTGCTCAAATAAATATTTAAGAACATAAACCTTAAACCTGAATAATGTTCTGCTTATGCAATCCATCATAAAGAACTTTTCATGGCAAATGCTTTATTAGAAAGAGAAGAAGATGTATAGTGGTGGGTGTAGGTAGTTTTAAGCACTTCATGATGTTTCAAATTTTTTCGATTTTGATATTATCCTCAATAAGCACGCTTAATTATCCGCTCGGTTATGGCATAAACCGATGTAAAAAGTATATACCCCTCGATTTTAGTTGATAATCTAGGTGAATAAGCTTTTTCTTTTATTTTTTTATAAAAAAATCACATTGTTTACATAGAATATCAAAATATATTGATTACAATAAATCCGGATTCATCGTCGTCATTGTTATTCTTAGAGGACAACAAATTTTTGTTGCAATCTAGATTTTGTTGCATGCCTTGAATGCATCCAACTTCTAATAAGTTATTCAATGATGTAGATAGTTTGTTGTGGATTACTGTCTTGGCAATATCTTGAGCAGTGTTCCTTTATGATTATGGGGTAAAGATTTGTTGGTGTAGCTGTTTAACAAAACCCATAAGTTTGGTTGAAAAATCGAGGGGAAAAGTATTTTCTTTTTTAAATAGAAAAATAAAATAAAATGAGGAAACCCTTCAGTGTCAGAAAAAAAAGAGGTAATAAATTTCAATAAAAAATGGTGAAACAATGTGTTTAGGAATAAATTTCTCAATGTTGTCAACCAAGAAAAACATTGATGTTTTCTTTGATTGATAACATAGGAAGGTTATTCCAATATAACAACAATAACATCAACACTATTATGTGAGATTGATTGCAAGGGTAGAAAATATTTTGTTCAAGATAGAAGAACACAAAATATTGAAGATTTTTTCTAACTTGTAATCCATCTCAAAGATTAATGCGTACAAGTTTGGGGCGACTACATATAAGTTAGAATCAAGGTAAAATCTATTTAACGAGTGGTTTTATAATAAATTTAATTATTTTATC
Organism: Vicia villosa; assembly: GCF_029867415.1. Lineage (NCBI taxonomy): Eukaryota > Viridiplantae > Streptophyta > Magnoliopsida > Fabales > Fabaceae > Vicia > Vicia villosa. Next base: position 211,909,257 of record NC_081182.1, on the reverse strand, counting down.
CCTCATTTGTTACAAAAACCGAAAGGATAGATCATTTAGTTTACAAATAAAAAATAAAAAAAAGAAATATTCCACTTATAAAAAAAAGTTAAAACAAATGTGTTATAGACTGGCCCGATGGCTAGGCATGGCCCAGTCCACTCCTATTCCTAGGATAGCCTAGTGACCTTGGCCTAATAACCTAAGGACACTAGAGGCTCCATTCCCCCTGCTCTTCGTCGGACTCGCTCCCCATCATGATGAGGACGTCTCGCTCGACCATACCACTTCCTTTTTAGAAGAGAGACACACACCCTACTCATACTAGAGGTAGAACAACCTCTGACCGACAGACGACCGTGTCGACCAAAAACCACCCTTCTGCCCGACCAACAACTAGTTTCGGCTAGCCTCCCAGGATTCCTAGACACGCTCCTAGAATCTTGGCAGTCACGCGTTTTGGGCATAAACCCACGATCTAGCCCAAAATATAGACAATGGCCAAGCGTTGGAGGATAATATAAAAACCCTCTCATTTGAGGGTCAGGTAACACAATTTCAAACTCTAAACATTAAATTGTATTTGTGCTCCTACTTACTTGACCGTCAGAGTATTTTGTAGGTACACCCCTCCTCTTCATCATCAATACAGTGCAAGATGCTCGTAGCCCTTTCTGGTTCTGATCCTCGGGTCAGTACAAAATGTGTATGTAAGGGATATGTATGTGTAGATAGTGTACTTAGGAAAAAATGTGAGTTGTGATTTGAATGAATGCATTGAATGTCTTATGTAAGAACATTAAATCAATAAAATGATTATTTTATTTTATTTATTTCTTATATTAAAAATAAATTAAGAAGGCAAATCAATAATTGAAATGCGAATTTCAAATATCAAATACAAATTCAATTAACTTTTAATATAAAATAATAAGAACAAAAGAAAATGAGTGAAATTAAAAAGAATAAATGTCATGCCAAGTAGTTAAAAAGTCATCTCTTAACTTTTTGACTTCTCTTTTTAACTTTTTTTTAATGTATGCTAAAATAAAAGACTAAATGCCAAATAAACAATGCAAATGAACTAGCAATAAAAGTTGACAGAGTCAAACTTTGGCTTTTGACTTTTATTTCAAAATATACTGATGAATGACTAGGATACAAATAAATTATGCATGGCTGTCATACCCCAAATTTGTCCTACCCTTTAACTTCTAACTGGCTAAGGCTTTGCATTCATGTACATACATCACTTAGGTCATAACTCACACTCATGCATGCATACCATTGGTATCAATCAAAGACTAGCAGGAAAGAACTTTTGTGGCAAGGAACTTGCTACCAGATGTGTGGATCTGAGGTAATCATGTGGCTCTATGTTCATTGAAGCCCTCCTGGTTTAGGTTTTTCTCAGTCCCAATCCAAGGCATTGGTTGAGGGATATTAGCTTGCAAATCATCCGGTTCTTTAAATCAGGGTTTCTTTGACCAAAGTCAACCAGTCGACTTTCTGGTCAACATTCAATCAGGAATGGTTTCTGTGTGTGAGATGCTTCTCATACTGACTATGTGGATGTGTTTGTTTGACTGGATTTGATTGGAGGATATTTAATCGGGAATTTCATCAATAGTCGGAAAAATCAAGACAATTGACTTTTGGGTCAAAATTAGGAGAATTATCCGAATATTGACTTTTGATGGAAAGTTGGTCAAGAAAAGTCAAAGAATGGATAAAATCGGGAGTTTGACAAAAAGTTGCCAAAAATAGAAAAATAACAAAAGTGGAAAGCTTTCATACTTAGAAAAATTTTGGCATTGGAAATCTAGTTGAGCAGTCCACTTCACCATCAGTTTACACGTGGCAAATGACATTTTTTGGAGAAATTCCCAACATCAAAGTTGTTCCTCTCATGGAGGAGAACAACTTTGTAGTTGGACACTTTTTCATTTGAAGCTTGGTTAGAGAGTTATTATGGATTGAAGTTGCTGAAAAGTCATTTTGGCCAAGTCACAATCCAAGTCATGGGCCAAGTCATGACCAAACATTTCATCAAGCATGTGGCAGGCCAAATTGCCAGCTGATTTTAGAGGTATACAAGTGTGCTATGAATACAAACTTGGTATGCATATCTTCTCCTCCATGCCCTCTATGCGATGAAACAAGAATTGAGAAAATTGGGTGGATAGCGAATCAATTGTGGATGTTCAAAGTCATGCCTTCACCCTGACCAGGTCAGGCATCTGGCTGGGCATAAAAGTCAGGTCACGCGAGGCATTTAATCAAACACGTCGCATACCATTTCCAAGAATGATTTTAAGGAACTACAAGCACTTATTTGAATCAGATTCAGGTTCAAACTAATATCTCCCATACCCTCTATCCAACGGGAAAATAATCATGCCATTTGGATATGTAATCAGCAAGTCACAAGGGTTTAAAGTCGTGTTCTCATCTGGATGGCATAAGGTAGAGACTGGCGCGTACTCGCATGGGCAAGTGTGCATGGCTGTATTTCGAAGCAATTTTCAATGAGTTGTAAGCTTTATCTTCCGATCCTTCGAACAACAAAAGTGTTCTATCACATGTCACCTCTATTATGAGCCCAAGGGTGGGTTAAGTAATGCGTCATGACTCAAATTGCGGTGGCCTGAAGTGGACTACGTGAACACTTTTACTAAGAGCATCGACACGATGTAGTTGTAGCATGACATCAAACAAAACCACGTGACTTCCATGATCATTTTCAGATAGCTGGAATGAAGGAACTGTATGGGCATGAAGTCAATACCATAAGACATGAGGTGGTGAATGTTATAGGAGTGAGTGATGCTGACAAGTCATGAGCCAAGAGTCAAAATATTGTTCACCTTGCCCCATATGGTCATGCAAAATCTCTGCTACGTAAAGGTGAAAAGAATATCCAAATAGCCCAAACTTGTGTATTAAGTGTTACCTCAAGTCCCACACCTAAGAAAGAGTTATGCTGCAAGTGCTAAGTTTGTGTGTCAAGTCCCATTCACGAGTCCCACACTCAAAGAAACCTCTCCATTCCTTTCACGCTTACCCTATAAAGACAACCTCACACTTCTCATTCAGGACGGGCTTTTCCACACAACTCTCTCCCTCACTCGATTCTCTCACTCACTTCTCACTCTCATCCCAAAAACCTTTCTCCATTCTCTCATCTCTCTCTCTCCATAGCAAGAAAAGTTTGTTACACCTTGTAACAAACTCCATAACCGTCACCTCCATTGACAGCTTCAACCTTCATCTTCACTATCACTGAGCCATCAACTCGCATCAATCACCATCACTAGTTCCATGCAAAGAGGTCCAAGGTCCCTACCGGTTCAAACTTCTCACTCGCGCATGGAAATCCTTAGAACTGCTACATCCGAACTTCAATGACCACACAAGAGCTGAGCCCGATCTGCAGTGGAACAAAAGAGTCGCGAATCTGATCCTCATCACTTTCAAACAAAGGAATCTGCAGTTCCTAGTATTGTGAAGTTTCGCTCAAGATCTCACCAGGTAAGCTCCATAAACTCACTCTACATTCATGTGCATGCTGTATGTGCCAAGGCGCTTGCCATAACTGTGTTTGATGAGAATGTGTGATGACTATTGTATGAAGTCCTACACTCTCTTGAATTTAGTTGAGATGATAACTTGGCTTTTGAGTGAGTGTTTCGTGATTATGCACTTTAGATTACGTAAGAACTACATTGATGCGCTTGCTTTTGAGTTTCGTCATAGATCTTGTGTGTTAGGGTTTTAGATCCACGTTCGGTTTTAAAGTTTGAGGAAGAATTAATAAAATCTAAGGCCGGATCTGGAATCTACGTGAAATTTCGAGCGGAGTAGTGGTAGTCTTGTAAGTTTCTGGAAAATTTGACTTGTCTCCGCCGTAGGTTGGCCGGAGAAGACGACCGGAGCGGAGCTCCGGCGTCTGAGTCTGTTGAAATTATTTCTCTTCCGATGCAGACGTGGAACAGCCTCACTGGTTATCGCTCCCATTTAATTGCTAGTTTTGTCCTTATTATAATCATTGGTTCATTACTTGGCGCGTTCTGATTGGCTCGAGCATACTTTTGTCTTATTCCACTTAATTGCACATTGACCAATTGATTTTTTTCTGAGCTATGCATGTCACGTTTTATTACATGAATAATATTGCAACCATATGATAAAAAATGAAACAGAAATAAAAATAAAAAAGGTGGAAATAAAACTGGTTGTTGGTTGTTGGGCCTCACGCGCTGGGCTTCATCATTTTCAGAAATTATACACCCCATTCGCTAGTGCACCATCACTCATGGATCCTGGGCTTGTACGCAGACTACTATCTCCACCCCCTGTCTTTCTGGCCCAGTGTGCTCTTAACTGCATTTTAGTTCATAATACTGATTGCTGATTCACCCCCTTGTTAATAGATTGTAATAATAAAAATTGATTTTTCTTTTATTTTCTTTTGCTTATTAATTGAATTTTCCTTAAATAAAAAATGACAAAAACATTTTCCATTCAATTAGACTTTTAGAATTTTTATTTTCTTTTAATTGAATCTTTTTAATTGTTGTTTCCTTTGAGTTTTAATTGGTTGATAAACCATATAAATAAATAGTTTCTTTGATAATTCAAAAATAGTTTCTAACATGAATAAAAACGAATTTGCTTGTAAATAATTTTCATGAATATTTTAGATTTTATTTCTTTTCCTTTTGTGGATACTTTCAATATATTGTGAAATGCTTAAATAGATTTTTAGAATTAGAATAACATAGATTTAGAAATTAGGAATAGTTCTCTCTTTTCCATTCTTTTTCTTTTACAACCTAAAACATCTAAAAATATCAAAATAAAATCCCCTTTAAAAAATACAAAGAAAATACTTAAAACACTAATAATCAAAGTGAAAATTCTTAAAAAGGGAATGGAAGCTTGGATCTCCCTTGCTTTAGGGAATCATTCGAGTGCCTGGATTTCCCTTGCTTTAGGGTTCCATTCGGGCGTAAGTTCCCAAATTCTAAAAAACACAAACCAAAGAGTAACTCGAGTTTCCCTTGCTTTAGGGATTTCCTCGAAACACTCAAACTCTCTCTCTTTCTCTCTTTTCTTAAGGGCATTGTTATCTCCGCTCTATTGCATCCTAGGCTGTCCCCTTATGCAAGAGCGCGAGCGTTAACTCCGCCCAACTAAAAAACACAAAAACAAACAGAAAATCTTTAGCCGAACTACGGCGCTCTGATTCCTGAAAAGGATACGTAGGCATCAAGTCGCGGGGCTTGAACGAGCACATTTGTAAATATTCCTTCTTTTCCCCGTATTTCTTTTGCATGCATTCGCATATAGACATAGACATAGTACACACCCTTTAGATAGAAACAAACATAGGTGGATACCATCGAGTACGATGGGCGCGAGGGGTGCTAATACCTTCCCCTTGCGTAACCGACTCCCGTACCTTGATTCTCTGGTCGCAAGACCCTGTTCCTTCCTTTGTTAGGTTTTCTGATATTCCTTTCCCTTATGGGATAAATATATTGGTGGCGACTCTGTTCATTTTTCGCGAGCATGCGACAGCTGGCGACTCTGCTGGGGATTACCTAAGCAAGTCGATCCTAGCCTTTGTTTGTTTTATTTTATTGGGAGTTTATTTGTTTTATGTCTATATCTTGTATATATGTTTGCATGTTTATTTTCTGCTTGCATATCATGTTTATTTCTGCTTGCACATCATGCATCTGGACTATATTATGGGTCCCCGTGGGGGCCACATATTTTTCTGCTTTGTTTTGCAGGTGGGGGGTTTGTGTGAGGTAAAAGGCCCACTACCCAGGCCAGTGACACATAGGATTAGCGTGGATGCTCATGTTGACTCCCGTGGCTCTTGCTACGATCGAGTTCAACATGGGGTACCACAACTAGGCGAGGTTCTTTCATGGAACACTGTGTCTGGCACGCTTGCTGCTTCAAACACTTTGTACCCCATGGGAACTGTAGACCCTAGTGACCATTAGGGACCACCTGTCCGTGTCTAGAATTCATACCTGTGAGTTTGGGGTGGGACAGGATACTAGCCTTCATCATACCCTGATTTCCATTTTGCAATCTGAAGCCGGAATTTTGAACCTGCTATAGTCAGTGTTACTAAGTTATTCAGAGCTGCGAGGGACATTCAGTCTCTCACTACATCACACACATGACACATCATGTTATTGCATCCACCTCACTTCATTCGTGGAGAATCCTAAAGTCTATTTCAAAAAAATAGTGACAAAATGTACACTTTTTGCAAAAGAAAAAAAAAAGAGAAAAAAGAAAAGAAAAGAAAAGAAAGGAAGAAAAAGAAAAGAAATAATGAAAAGACTTTAGGATTCTCCCGATGAAATGCATTCCACCATATCATTTAACATGCATGTTCATTTATTTTCAGGAATTTTTGGCTTTGTCCCCGACCAACACATGGCCCCACCAATGAAGACTGGTAGACGCAATCCCTCTTATTCTTTCCTGGATCCGAATCTGGATTCCCTTGGGTGTTTAGCAAAGAAGATTACGCCAGATGAGTTAACCAATTTCCGAGAAAAATATGGGTACATTCTGAGTATTCTCAAGATGCCGTTCACCAAGTACGAGCAAGAGGGAATTCATACTTTGCTTCAGTTCTATAATCCTTCCCTTCGCTGCTTCACGTTCACCGACTACCTCTTGGTTCCGACATTAGAAGAGTATTCCTTATTTCTTGGCGTTCCTATAAAGAAGGAAGTACCATACTATGGCACCATGAAGGCCCCTAATTCCATTGAAATTGCTAAGGCTCTTTATTTGAGCAAGTCGGTCGTGGAAGCAAATCTCACTAAGAAGGGAGGAGGTCTTGGTTTTTGCATGGAGTTTCTGGTCAAAAGGGGTTGTGATGCTGCTGAAGCAAAAGAATGGGACACATTTAGGGCTATCTTGGCTCTAAGTATATATGGCATCGTGATGTTCTCAAACGTCCCTAACTTTGTTGACATGAATGCAATTCATATATTCATCTTGCAGAATCCGGTTCCTACACTTTTGGGGGATGTTTATCACTCCATTCATCACAAGAGTAGTCAGAAGGGAGGTCTGGTTAGATTCTGTGCTCCGTTGTTATACCAATGGTTCAGGTCACATCTGCCTGAGCGTGGCGCTTTCGTTGATAATAGGCACACATCTAAGTGGGCTGAGAGGATTATGGGGCTGAGGGCTAAAGATATTGTCTGGTATAATAAAGCTTTAGAAGACATGGAAGTTGTTATGAGTTGCGGAAAGTTCAAGAACGTACCTCTTATGGGCCTTAGAGGTGGAATCAACTATAATCCCGTCCTGGCTAGGAGAACGTTTGGATACGCTTTTGTAAGTCCTCCTGAACAAACAGAGATTGCTGAGAATATTTTCTATCATTCAGCCACTGACAGTGGGCAAATGGCAGAAGCCGCCCAAGCTTGGAAGAGTATTTGTTGGAGAGATAAGAAACATTTTGGTCAGAGAGACTGTGCTACTTATGAGGATTATACTAATTGGGTCAAATCTGTTGTTGATACTCAAGGGATGCCTTTCTCCCCTCAAGACGCTTTGTACCCCCTGCTGGTAAACAACCCAACATTGTTTCCATGCCCCGTTACAACCAAACTGTGGAAGAGAATCGAAAATTGACTGAACAAGTGGAAACGATGCATGTTGAGATGAACACTGCTAGACAAGAGAAGCTTTCTGCTCTTCATAAGTTGAAATTAAGGGAAATAGAGCTCGAAGAATTATATGCTAGAGGGAGCACTTCTCAGAAGAGGCCAAGAATGACTGTGAGTTCTAAATCTACTGAAACCCAAGAGAAGAAAATAAAAGAACATTACGAGGCTCAGTTGGCAGAGTTGACTAAAAAGCTCCAGATTCAGACTGAAAATGCCAATTCAGAGAAATCTCGTCGCAAGAAAGCAGACAAACTCTTGTTGGATCACCAGAGTACCATAGAGAAGTGTTATGAAGAGATCCGAAAGCTGAAGGGCCAGATAAGAGAAAAAGACCAGAGTAATGCCCAAGTTCAAGAGGAAGCTAGGTACTGAGAGGTGAAGAATCGCCACATGGAAACAATGCATTTCAGAAAAGACCTGCTGATTCAAGAGATCATTAAGAGGCCTACCCGTGTTGAGACCAAGAAGCTCTTTGAAGAAATTAAGACTTGGAGTGATAAGAACATCGGAGAGAGCCCCCTCCGTCATGTGAATATGGAGGACCCTGCTTAATGATGATATTATTGTAGAATCACCACCAGACCTGTTGGATGGGATTCCTGATTTTATTTTTGTATTTGTTGGCTCATGGGAGCAGAATATTTTGTACTTCAAGAACTTGGTTGCAGAATTAATCGATTATGTTTGCTTATCCTGGTTGTGCTTATCTTGGTTATGCTTCACTATTTTCTCCGTTATCTTGTGTTGTTGGTTTGAGACAAAGCTAAAAAGTCTTGAAAATAATAAAACATGCACAAATGCACCCATGCACTCATATCATATTGCATTTACAGGTTTTTTATCAGATTCTAATTGGGGTCCCTTCCAACTTCAGATTTCTTTCCCGACGACGAAGCTGACTTTCTTACATCCTTACCGCACCAGAAACAACGAGAAAAGAATCATGGATCAATTTGAACAGAATCAAGCTGCCCTCCGTAGAGATATGGATGTTATGGGGGAAAGAATGACTCAACTTGTGGAGACTCTCCATGTCGTTGTCCAAGGACAAGAAGAGCTCAGAAAGAGCGTCGCTGGGATGGTCAAGGATACTCCTACCAACTCTGCTGATGGGGGAGTAAAGACTAAGGAGATTCCTGTTGAGGGGATACCAAAAGTAGTGGATGACCACCATGAGGTTATTGATCTTGAACATGATCTTACTGCTGAGTTGACCGAAACTGCTAAGATGTACCAAGCTCTCGAAGAACGCCTTAAGGCCGTTGAGGTTGCTAAAACTTCGAGTTTCAACACTGCTGCTCTATGCTTGGTACCTGGGATTGTGATCCCCCCGAAGTTCAAGGTGCAAGACTTTGATAAGTATAAGGGAGTCACCTGCCCAGAGACTCATCTTCGTTCCTACTGCCGTAAGATGGCCGCTCATGCTGAGAATGAACCACTACTGATGCATTTCTTTCAGGATAGTCTCACCGGAGCCCCGTTGGAGTGGTATATGAAACTTGAGAGGTCTAATGTCAGTACTTGGGGAGAACTTGTCGACACCTTCTTAAAGAAATAACACTACAATACTGCTATGGCTCCTAGCCGTGCCCAGCTGCAAAATATGTCACAGAAATCTGAAGAATCTTTCAAAGAATACGCCCAGAGGTGGCGTGAACTTGCTGCTCGAGTTCAACCTCCTCTTCTTGACCGAGAATTGATTGATCTGTTTATGGGTACTCTGAAAGGACCGTACCTTCAGCACATGGTTAGTAATACCTCTCCGTCCTTCTCAGATGTGGTCATCATTGGTGAACGGGTTGAGAACTGTGTAAAGGCTGGTACTATTCAAGGTGTTACTAGTCCTAGCAACTCAAGTGTTAATGGTAAGAAGCCGTACTCTGGGTTTGTGAAGAAGAAAGAAGGTGAGACTAGCACCGCCTCTCTTGACCAAGGCCGAGCTCCTGCATATTCTGCTGTTCCACCTCCTTATTATCCGATGCCTTATGCTATTCCTGGTCCATATGTCCCTCAGGCATATGCTGCTGCTCTTCCACAACCATGGATGGCACCCCAACAGCCTTTCATACCACAACAACAAGTTGCTGCTCCTCAGAATCGCCAACAGAATCCTAGGCCTCAAGGTCAAAGGGGCCCACAAAGGGCAAGGTACCAAGATAGGCGTATAGATCCGGTTCGAATGCCGTATGCTCAACTTCTTCCTCAGTTACTCGCTGGTCAGTTGATACAACTACGTGAACTTGGTCCTCCGCCTAGTCCTCTTCCTCCCGGTTATGATGTTAATGCTCGTTGTGAATTTCATTCAGGGGCTCCAGGCCATACAATTGAAAAGTGTAGAGCATTCAAGTTGAAGGTTCAGGATCTCCTTGACGACAAGCTTATCTCATTCACTCCTACTGGTCCTAATGTGCAGAATAATCCTATGCCTCCTCACACAGGTGCGACCAATGCTGTTGAGTTATATGACGACCAAATCCTGGTAACCGATGTTAATGAGGTTAAGATGCCACTTGCGATTGTCAGAGAACACCTCGTGCAACAAAAGATTTTATGTGAGCTACATGACTTTTGTTTACAATATTCTTCTAATCCGGAGGAATGTGCTAGATTAAGAGAGGAGATTCAAAAGCTGATGGATGAAGGCGTTCTTAGAGTGGAAAGGGTTGTTTCTGGTGAAGATGTGGCCACTTTAGAGATCCCTTACTATCCTGCTGAAGTGTCAAAGACTCAGGGCACTTCTTTGGTCATTCATGCTCCGAGTACTCCTTTGGTTATTCAAGCTCCGAGAACTCCGTTGGTCATTCAGGTTCCAGACGCCTCTTTGACCCCTTCAACCTCATCTCTCGTTCCCTTTTCTGTGAGCAATTCCAAGGCTGTTCCTTGGAGTTATAATGTTGTGTATATTCGAGGGAAGAAATATGATTGTCCTCCAGTGGGTAATTCGAGCATCACTAATATTACTGGCACTAGTGGCATTACCCGTAGTGGTCGGATCTTTGCTGCCCCTCCTCCGCTTCCTAAAGAGACCAATAAGGACGCTAATGCACAAGCTAAAGGAAAGCAAGTTGCTGTCGACCCTCCCGTAACACGTAATGCACAAGATGCCGAGCAACTCTTGAGGATCATTAAGAAAAGTGATTACAAAGTGATTGATCAACTTGATCAAACCCAAGCCAAGATCTCCATCTTGTCCCTCTTGGTGCATTCAGAAGCTCACCGTGATGCTCTAATGAAAGTTCTGGCTTCCGCTCACGTGACTCAAGACATTACCGTGCCTCAGTTTGAAGGGGTTGTGACCAATATTGCTACTGGTAATTGTTTGGGTTTTTCTGATGATGAACTCCCACCTGAGGGTAGAGCACACAACAAAGCGTTGCATATCTCCGTCAAGTGTCTGGATGCTGTGTTGTCTCGAGTTCTAATTGATACGGGCTCTTCTCTTAACGTGATGCCAAAGACTACTTTATTCAAGCTGAGTATGGATGGGGTTATGATGAGGCCTTGTACTATGAGTGTTAGAGCGTTTGATGGTTCTAGAAGGTCCGTAGAAGGGGAAATTGATCTGCCTGTCTTGATTGGCCCTCACATGTTCTATATTGCCTTCTATGTTATGGATATACGTCCTTCATACACTTGCCTCTTGGGTCGTCCTTGGATCCATGCTGCTGGGGCTGTGACATCTACCCTCCATCAGTGTTTGAAATTTGTTGTGAATGACAAGATTGTTGTGATCACTGGTGAAGAGGATCTGATAGTCAATAATCTGGCATCATACCGTTATGTTGAAGTGGAGGGAGAGATACAAGAGACACCTTTTCAAGCCTTAGAGATTGTGTCGGTTGATAAACTCCCCGTGGTTGAGAATAAGAAGGAACTCGGAGCACCCCTCTCGTCTTTAAATGATGCTAAGGCCTTCTTAGAAGCTGGTACTCCCCATAGTGCCTGGGGCAAGCTGATTGATGTTCATGAGAAGCGAGACAAGTATGGCCTTGGGTATCAACCATCTTCTTCTACCCAGCTCAACATAATTCCTGGAAAGAAGGTGATTCCCCCCATTTCTCAAGTGTTCGTCAGTGCAAGCACCAGTTCTGGAAGTCAGGTTCTCGCCGTGGATGATGATGATGAAGAAGATCTCTCCAGATTCATTTGCCATGCTGCGCCTGGACAGGAACTCAACAATTGGACTATCTTGGACATCCCCAGAGTCACTTTTATGGAGATGTAATTTTCTTGTTTCGATAAGTCATATGCTTCGCCCCAAGCATTTTGGCCACTTGTATGAAGAAGGGCCCCCATGTTGTTTCAATTTGTTTAATATTGAATGAAAATCATATCTTCGCATGCAATTACTGTTCCATTTCTTTCATTTTTGTTTTTACTTTAAAAACTTTTTCAAAAATGGCAAAGCTTTCCTTTTTTCCTTTTTTATGTGTTGCATTCTAAGGCATAAATCATCCATCGTGCAGATCTGGCTCGAATTCCATCAAAAATGATAATGTTACAGTTCCACGTCCTGATATCCTTGAGAATCCAATTGACCAAGCTGATGAGGATAATGGGGAAGATTGTGAAGTCCCCGAGGAATTGGCAAGACTTTTGAGACAAGAAGAGAAAGCTATTCAGCCACATCAAGAAGCCATAGAAATCATCAACCTCGGTACAGAAGAAGCAAAAAGAGAGGTCAAGATAGGTGCCGCTTTGCAAAGTGATGTAAAGAGAAGGTTGATTGAGTTGCTTTGAGAGTATGTTGATATCTTCGCCTAGTCATATGAAGACATGCCTGGTTTAGACACGGATATAGTTATGCACAGGCTACCTCTCAAACCAGAATGTCCGCCTGAAAAGCAAAAACCACGAAGAACTCGACCTGATATGGCTTTGAAAATCAAGGAAGAAGTTGAAAAACAGTTGAAGGCTGGTTTCTTATCTGTGTGTGAGTATCCTCCTTGGATCGCAAACATAGTACCTGTTCCTAAGAAGGACGGAAAGGTACGCATGTGTGTTGACTACCGAGATTTGAATAGGGCAAGTCCGAAGGATGATTTCCCTCTGCCTCATATTGATGTGCTAGTCGACAACACTGCTCAGTATTCGGTGTTCTCCTTCATGGATGGTTTTTCTGGCTATAATCAAATAAAGATGGCTCCTGAAGATATGACCAAAACTACTTTTACCACTCCGTGGGGTACGTATTGTTATAAGGCGATGCCTTTTGGTCTTAAGAATGCTGGTGCAACATATCAACGAGCTATGGCGACTCTCTTCCATGACATGATCCATAAAGAGATTGAGGTGTACGTCGATGATATGATTGCAAAATCCCAAACTGAGGAGGAACATTTGGTATATCTTGAGAAATTGTTTGCTCGTTTGCGAAAATTCAAGTTGAGGCTTAATCCAAACAAGTGCACTTTTGGAGTGCGATCAGGAAAGTTACTTGGATTCATTGTGAGTCAACGAGGGATTGAGGTCGACCCTGATAAAGTAAGAGCGATACAGAATATGCCAGCACCAAAGAATGAAAAAGAGGTCTGAGGGTTCCTTGGGAGATTGAATTACATAGCCAAGTTCATTTATCATCTCACTGACACCTGTGAACCCATCTTTAAGTTGCTGCGCAAGAATCAAGATATTCGTTGGGATGATCATTGTCAAGAAGCCTTTGAAAAGATCAAGCAATATCTCCAAGAACTACCAATTCTCATGCCTCCGGTTCCTTGAAGACCGCTTCTTATGTACTTAACTGTGCTTGAAGGATCTATGGGGTGTGTGCTGGGCCAGCATGACGAGTCTGGTCGAAAAGAGTGCGCCATTTATTACCTGAGCAAAAAGTTTACCGATTGTGAATCCCGTTACTCACTACTCGAGAAAACTTGTTGTGCTTTGGTATAGGCTGCTCGCCGACTAAGGCAGTACATGTTGACTCACACCACTCTATTGATCTCCAAAATGGACCCGATAAAGTACATCTTTGAAAAACCGGCCCTTACAGGAAGACTAGCCCGGTGGCAAATGCTTCTATCAGAATACGACATCCAGTATGTCACACAGAAGGCCATCAAAGGAAGTGTCCTTGCAGATCATCTTGCTCATCAGCCATTAGAAGAGTATCAGTCAATGAAGTTTGACTTTCCTGATGAAGATATCATGAAACTGGATGATAATGAAGGACCCGAACCAGGAGAGCGATGGACTCTCACGTTCGATGGTGCATCAAATGCTATGGGCCATGGTATTGGGGCAGTTTTGACTTCTCCTCGTCAAACTCACATCCCTTTCAGAGCTAGAATATGCTTTGATTGCACAAACAATGTCGCAGAATACGAAGCTTGCATAATGGGTCTCGAAGCAGCCATTGATATGAGAATCAAGATCCTTGAGGTTTATGGGGATTCTGCCTTGGTTATACATCAAGTGAGAGGTGATTGGGAGACAAGACACCCCAATTTAGTTCCTTATAAGGACTATATCTTGGAGTTGCTGCCCGCTTTCGAGGAAATCACTTTCAGTCACATCCCCCGAGAGGAAAATCAATTGGCAGATGCTTTGGCTACTTTGGCGGCTATGTTCAGAGTTAGCTCCCCTAAAGAAGTGTCATACATAATGATCCTCCGTTACAAAGAACCTGCACATGTATTTCCTGCTCATTGTCTTACTACTGAAGGGGTGTATGACGAAAAGCCATGGTATTATGACATCAAAAGGTATGTCGAGAAGCAAGAGTATCCCGAAGATGCTACGATTGGTGATAAGCGAACGCTTTGAAGGTTAGCATCCAAATTCTTCTTGTCAGGAGACGTCCTGTACAAAAGAAACTATGATTCAGTTTTGCTCAGATGCGTGGATAGACACGAAGCAGAATTGATCATGCGGGAAATTCATGAAGGATCTTTTGGAACTCATTCCAGTGGACATTCTATGGCCAAATAGATCTTGCGAGCAGGATATTATTGGATGACGATTGAAAGTGATTGTTATGTGTATGTGAAGAAATGTCACAAATGTCAAGTGTATGCTGACAGAATTCATGTTCCTCCAACTCCTCTGAATGTCCTGACGTCGCCTTGGCCCTTTGCTATGTGGGGCATAGACATGATCGGACGGATAGAGCCACAAGCTTCAAATGGACACAGATTTATTCTTGTTACTATCGACTACTTCACCAAATGGGTTGAAGCTGCTTCTTACAAGAACGTAACCAAGAAAGTCGTTACTCGCTTCATCAAGAAAGAGATCATATGCCGATATGAGGTTCCAAACAAGATCATCACTGATAATGGGTCCAATCTTAATAATAAGATGATGGCAGAGTTGTGTGAAGAGTTCAAGATTGAACATCACAATTCATCACCCTATTGGCCAAAGATTAATGGCGCAGTCGAAGCTGCTAACAAGAATATAAAGAAGATCGTCCAGAAGATGGTCAGAACGTATAAAGACTGGCATGAAATGTTACCGTTTGCTTTGCATGGTTATAGAACTTCGGTTCGTACTTCAACTGGGGCAACCCCCTTCTCTCTTGTTTACGGTATGGAGGCCGTACTACCTGTCAAAGTGGAAATTCCATCGTTGAGAGTCTTGATGGATGCCAAACTCGATGAAACAGAATGGGTTCAAACGAGGCTTGACCATCTCAATCTAATTGAGGAGAAACGCTTATCCGCCATCTGCCATGGCCAGTTGTACCAAAAGAGGATCAAGAAAGCGTATGACAAGAAAATTCGGCCTCGAGAGTTCCACACAGGTGACTTAGTCGTAAGGAAGATCTTGCCAATTCACACCGATCCAAGGGGCAAATGGACTCCCAACTATGAGGGACCATACATTGTGAAGAAAGCATTTTCAGGTGGTGCTTTAATCCTGACAAAGATGGATGGGGAAGACGTTCCGCTTCCAGTCAATTCAGACTCAGTCAAAAAATACTACGCATAAAAGACCCGCTAGGTCGACGTACCTAGGCAAAAATAAGGGCATCCTGGCAAACCAAAAGGGTTTGGGCAAAAATTAGGGATAAAACACAAAAAGGAATATAACCCGCTAAGTCGAAAACCCGAAAGGGCGACTTAGGCAAAAAGGGGTATCCCGCTGGATTGAAAACCCGAAAGGGCGATCCAGGAAAAAGTTAGGGATCAAAAGCGAGAGGCTGCAGTCTGAATATCTTTCACAAAGACCACTATACGCCCTTAGCTGAACGGACAGATCAATCCAACCATTACCCTTCTGAAGCAAAGCATTGAGAGGATCAAGGATATGGGAACTGTAGCAATATCAGTTTTAATGGAAATTCGAGCATTTCTCTTTGCCATTTTGCTCTTTGCATTTTATTTTCTTTTTTCGCGACTACCTCATTTAGGAGTTGCTTCCTTGTACAGAAGCCTATTCATAGGCACTCCATCAATAAAATGATCTTGTGACAAAAGCTTTCCTTTTTTTTTCTTTTCATTTTTCGCATGCGAGGTGTGATTTAATTCGTTATTAAACATTGCATTGAAAGCATGGGGGTAGTAATCATAAATCAAAACGAAACATGATGTTACATAAACATAAAAGTGCTCTAAGGGGCACCATTTGCACCCAAACGTTGTTTTTTGTGCAGGTTGCAGGTTCTAGCCATCATCTTGGCTTATGATATGCCACAAAGGTCGTCATCATCCCGCGTGAAAGTTCAAGCGTGTAATTCATCAGTACTGGTAAGCACGTGGCACCTAAAGAGATCCATGTCCCTCCTCCATATGGCAGACAAAGAAGGGTCCCTCAAAACTCACGTTTCCCCAAGCAGTATGGGATGTAAGGAAAGTCGAGCAAAGTCACTTCCTCCCCAGCAGAGCTATGTTCTAACCCTCCACACAGTTGCCAATAAGCTTTGGCACTATGAGTTTTCCAACGCCCATCCACAATGGCGTCTCAAGAGAATAAGCAACGGACCCCAATGATCCCGCTCCGCTACCTCTTCAATGCCTTTATTTGGCAATCTGCATATAGTGTTCATTGCATTGCATCCTCAAAAGCGTAGCATATCCATCAAAATGGGGCATTACGCCATAGAAAAATTCAAACATGCATACGAAGCATAAGCCAGATAACGTAAGTCAATGTTGAGCCAAAACAATGACACATCCCTACAGAAGTTGTCATCATTACAGACTTTGCTTGATGTCCGCCATCATATCACAAACACTTTTAAGCTGCGGTGCCGATACGAGGTATCCTCAATCCCCGATAAGTGTCTGACACAATGACCCTCTGCTTAGGTCTTCTCCTGGTGTCGAGTCGATGTTGAGTCATAGATCGTAAGAGATCTTATTCTTTCAGTCCTGAAGATAATGCTTAGGTCTTCTCTTGGTGTTGAGTCGATGTTGAGTCATAGATCGTAAGAGATCTTATTCTTTCAGTCCTGAAGATCATGCTTAGGTCTTCTCCTGGTGTTGAGTCGATGTTGAGTCATAGATCGTAAGAGATCTTATTCTTTCAGTCCTGAAGATCATGCTTAGGTCTTCTCCTGGTGTTGAGTCGATGTTGAGTCATAGATCGTAAGAGATCTTATTCTTTCAGTCCTGAAGATCATGCTTAGGTCTTCTCCTGGTGTCGAGTCGATGTTGAGTCATAGATCGTAAGAGATCTTATTCTTTCAGTTCTGAAGATCATGCTTAGGTCTTCTCCTGGTGTCGAGTCGATGTTGAGTCATAGATCGTAAGAGATCTTATCCTTTCAGTCCTGAAGATCATGCTTAGGTCTTCTCCTGGTGTCGAGTCGATGTTGAGTCATAGATCGTAAGAGATCTTATTCTTTCAGTCCTGAAGATCATGCTTAGGTCTTCTCTTGGTGTTGAGTCGATGTTGAGTCATAGATCGTAAGAGATCTTATTCTTTCAGTCCTGAAGATCATGCTTAGGTCTTCTCCTGGTGTTGAGTCGATGTTGAGTCATAGATCGTAAGAGATCTTATTCTTTCAGTCCTGAAGATCATGCTTAGGTCTTCTCCTGGTGTCGAGTCGATGTTGAGTCATAGATCGTAAGAGATCTTATCCTTTCAGTCCTGAAGATCGCACTAGGTCTTCTCCTGGTGTCGAGTCGATGTTGAGTCATAGCTCGTACGAGATCTTTTTTCCCTTCGGTCATTGTTTCATACAACCATTCTCTTTGAAAACCCTGTATTGGCACCGTTACCACGTTACAAGCTATCACCATCCAAATCCATTGCTCACTGTAAATATATCCACCAGAAAAACAAGCTCCTCTCTTTCCCCAGCAGATATCAAAACAAAAATAAAGAATAAAGACCACTCCATCTCCTTGGGACAAATTTCGGGTCTTTTGTATTTAATCTTCTTCTACTCCGAATGTTCGAAAGGCTGGCGCCAATCTCACCTTCGAGTATAAGACGATTAAATAGGGGCAGCTGTCATACCCCAAATTTGTCCTACCCTTTAACTTCTAACTGGCTTAGGCTTTGCATTCATGTACATACATCACTTAGGTCATAACTCACACTCATGCATGCATACCATTGCTATCAATCAAAGACTAGCAGGAAAGAACTTTTGT
Organism: Vicia villosa; assembly: GCF_029867415.1. Classification (NCBI taxonomy): domain Eukaryota; kingdom Viridiplantae; phylum Streptophyta; class Magnoliopsida; order Fabales; family Fabaceae; genus Vicia; species Vicia villosa. Next base: position 211,891,017 of record NC_081182.1, on the reverse strand, counting down.
GGCAAGGAACTTCCTACCAGATGTGTGGATCTGAGGTAATCATGTGGCTCTATGTTCATTGAAGCCCTCCTGGGTTAGGTTTTTCTCAGTCCCAATCCAAGGCATTGGTTGAGGGATATTAGCTTGCAAATCATCCGATTCTTTAAATCAGGGTTTCTTTGACCAAAGTCAACCAGTCGACTTTCTGGTCAACATTCAATCAGGAATGGTTTCTGTGTGTGAGATGCTTCTCATACTGACTATGTGGATGTGTTTGTTTGACTGGATTTGATTGGAGGATATTTAATCGAGAATTTCATCAATAGTCGGAAAAATCAAGACAATTGACTTTTGGGTCAAAATCAGGAGAATTATCCGAATATTGACTTTTGATGGAAAGTTGGTCAAGAAAAGTCAAAGAATGGATAAAATCGGGAGTTTGACAAAAAGTTGCCAAAAATAGAAAAATAACAAAAGTGGAAAGCTTTCATACTTAGAAAATTTTTGGCATTGGAAATCTAGTTGAGCAGTCCACTTCACCATCAGTTTACACGTGGCAAATGACATTTTTTGGAGAAATTCCCAACATCAAAGTTGTTCCTCTCATGGAGGAGAATAACTTTGTAGTTGGACACTTTTTCATTTGAAGCTTGGTTAGAGAGTTATTATGGATTGAAGTTGCTGAAAAGTCATTTTGGCCAAGTCACAATCCAAGTCATGGGCCAAGTCATGACCAAACATTTCATCAAGCATGTGGCAGGCCAAATTGCAAGCTGATTTTAGAGGTATACAAGTGTGCTATGAATACAAACTTGGTATGCATATCTTCTCCTCCATGCCCTCTATGCGATGAAACAAGAATTGAGAAAATTGGGTGGATATCGAATCAATTGTGGATTTTCAAAGTCATGCCTACATCCTGACCAGGTCAGGCATCTGGCTGGGCATAAAAGTCAGGTCGCGCAAGGCATTTAATCAAACACGTCGCATACCATTTCCAAGAATGATTTTAAGGAACTACAAGCACTTATTTGAATCAGATTCAGGTTCAAACTAATATCTCCCATACCCTCTATCCAACGGGAAAATAATCATGCCATTTGGATATGTAATCAGCAAGTTACAAGGGTTTAAAGTCGTGTTCTCATCTAGATGGCATAAGGTAGAGACTGGCGCTTACTCGCATGGGCAAGTGTGCATGGCTGTATTTCGAAGCAATTTTCAATGAGTTGTAAGCTTTATCTTTCGATCCTTCGAACAACAAAAGTGTTCTATCACATGTCACCTCTATTATGAGCCCAAGGGTGGGTTAAGTAATGCGTCATGACTCAAATTGCGGTGGCCTGAAGTGGACTACGTGAACACTCTTACTAAGAGCATCGACACGATGTAGTTGTAGCATGACATCAAACAAAACCACGTGACTTCCATGATCATTTTCAGATAGCTGGAATGAAGGAACTGTATGGGCATGAAGTCAATACCATAAGACATGAGGTGGTGAATGTTATAGGAGTGAGTGATGCTGACAAGTCATGAGCCAAGAGTCAAAATATTGTTCACCTTGCCCCATATGGTCATGCAAAATCTCTGCTACGTAAAGGTGAAAAGAATATCCAAATAGCCCAAACTTGTGTATTAAGTGTTACCTCAAGTCCCACACCTAAGAAAGAGCTATGCTGCAAGTGCTAAGTTTGTGTGTCAAGTCCCATTCACGAGTCCCACACTCAAAGAAACCTCTCCATTCCTTTCACGCTTACCCTATAAAGACAACCTCACACTTCTCATTCAGGACGGGCTTTTCCACACAACTCTCTCCCTCACTCGATTCTCTCACTCACTTCTCACTCTCATCCCAAAAACCTTTCTCCATTCTATCATCTCTCTCTCTCCATAGCAATAAAAGTTTGTTACACCTTGTAACAAACTCCATAACCGTCACCTCCATTGATAGCTTCAACCTTCATCTTCACTATCACTGAGCCATCAACTCGCATCAATCACCATCACTAGTTCCATGCAAAGAGGTCCAAGGTCCCTACCGGTTCAAACTTCTCACTCGCGCATGGAAATCCTTGGAACTGCTACATCCGAACTTCAATGACCACACAAGAGCTGAGCCCGATCTGCAGTGGAACAAAAGAGTCGCGAATCTGATCCTCATCACTTTCAAACAAAGGAATCTGCAGTGCCTAGTATTGTGAAGTTTCGCTCAAGGTCTCACCAGGTAAGCTCCATAAACTCACTCTACATTCATGTGCATGCTGTATGTGCCAAGGCGCTTGCCATAACTGTGTTTGATGAGAATGCGTGATGACTATTATATGAAGTCCTACACTCTCTTGAATTTAGTTGAGATGATAACTTGGCTTTTGAGTTAGTGTTTCGTGATTATGCACTTTAGATTACGTAAGAACTACATTGATGCGCTTGCTTTTGAGTTTCGTCATAGATCTTGTGTGTTAGGGTTTTAGATCCACGTTCGGTTTTAAAGTTTGAGGAAGAATTAATAAAATCTAAGGCCGGATCTGGAATCTAAGTGAAATTTCGAGCGGAGTAGTGGTAGTCTTGTAAGTTTCTGGAAAATTTGACTTGTCTCCGCCGTAGGTTGGCCGGAGAAGACGACCGGAGCGGAGCTCCGGCGTCTGAGTCTGTTGAAATTGTTTCTCTTCCGATGCAGACGTGGCACAGCCTCACTGGTTATCGCTCCCATTTATTTGCTAGTTTTGTCCTTATTATAATCATTGGTTCATTACTTGGCGCGTTCTGATTGGCTCGAGCATACTTTTGTCTTATTCCACTTAATTGCACATTGACCAATTGATTTTTTTTCTGAGCTATGCATGTCACGTTTTATTACATGAATAATATTGCAACCATATGATAAAAAGTGAAACAGAAATAAAAATAAAAAAGGTGGAAATAAAACTGGTTGTTGGTTGTTGGGCCTCACGCGCTGGGCTTCATCATTTTCAGAAATTATACACCCCATTCGCTAGTGCACCATCACTCATAGATCCTGGGCTTGTACGCAGACTACTATCTCCACCCCCTGTCTTTCTGGCCCAGTGTGCTCTTAACTGCATTTTAGTTCATAATACTGATTGCTGATTCACCCCCCTTGTTAATAGATTGTAATAATAAAAATTGATTTTTCTTTTATTTTCTTTTGCTTATTAATTGAATTTTCCTTAAATAAAAAATGACAAAAACATTTTCCATTCAATTAGACTTTTAGAATTTTTATTTTCTTTTAATTGAATCTTTTTAATTGTTGTTTCCTTTGAGTTTTAATTGGTTGATAAACCATATAAATAAATAGTTTCTTTGATAATTCAAAAATAGTTTCTAACATGAATAAAAACGAATTTGCTTGTAAATAATTTTCATGAATAGTTTAGATTTTATTTCTTTTCCTTTTGTGGATACTTTCAATATATTGTGAAATGCTTAAATAGATTTTTAGAATTAGAATAACATAGATTTAGAAATTAGGAATAGTTCCCTCTTTTCCATTCTTTTTCTTTTACAACCTAAAACATCTAAAAATATCAAAATAAAATCTCCTTTAAAAAATACAAAGAAAATACTTAAAACACTAATAATCAAATTGAAATTTTTTAAAAAGGGAATGGAAGCTTGGATCTCCCTTGCTTTAGGGAATCATTCGAGTGCCTGGATTTCCCTTGCTTTAGGGTTCCATTCGGGCGTAAGTTCCCAAATTCTAAAAAACACAAACCAAAGAGTAACTCGAGTTTCCCTTGCTTTAGGGATTTCCTCGAAACACTCAAACTCTCTCTCTTTTCTTAAGGGCATTGTTATCTCCGCTCTATTGCATCCTAGGCTGTCCCCTTATGCAAGAGCGTGAACGTTAACTCCGCCCAACTAAAAAACACAAAAACAAACAGAAAATCTTTAGCCGAACTACGGCGCTCTGATTCCTGAAAAGGATACATAGGCATCAAGTCGCGGGGCTTGAACGAGCACATTTGTAAATATTCCTTCTTTTCCCCGTATTTCTTTTGCATGCATTCGCATATAGACATAGACATGGTACACACCCTTTAGATAGAAACAAACATAGGTGGATACCATCGAGTACGATGGGCGCGAGGGGTGCTAATACCTTCCCCTTGCGTAACCGACTCCCGTACCTTAATTCTCTGGTCGCAAGACCCTGTTCCTTCCTTTGTTAGGTTTTCTGATATTCCTTTCCCTTATGGGATAAATATATTGGTGGCGACTCTGTTCATTTTTCGCGAGCGTGCGACAATGGGAAACCAGATGAAAGAATATAATACTCTTGATTCCTTTCTCCTAATTTCTCCTGAATAACATTCGATTATACAAAGAACATATGAAATAAAACGATGACACAATGACCAAATAAATGGAAAGTCAAACTCTTGAATGTCCCTCAAGTACTTTTGTATGCATGAAATGATACATTGAGATACCAAAATCAAATAAAAGTGTTCACTCTCACCTTTTATCCTTTCTTGATCCCTACAAATGAAAGATGATATATTGTGACTAGGAAATCAAAATTTTGACTTCATATTCATTTGATGAATGGATGCCATAAGATTAGATAAATTGTCAAACTCTTGACTTTTTATCTAAACTGATAGAGAAGAGAAATTATTTAGATAAATAATTTAGTTATTTAAATTAATGCCTAATTTTTATTAGTAGTACTTTTATTTGTATTTGGGCTTTTTAATAGTGTTTGGGCCTTCTAGTTAAATATCCACTATGACTCTATGAGTACTATATATGTAATCTTTTGAGACTTTGAAGAGTATGAATGAAATGAAAAGTCTTTTATTTTAGTCAATTTTAATGTTCTTCCTCTTTTAGTGTAGAAACCCTAACTCTTAGTTTTGATAGGAAAATCTTCCTATCAATTGGTGCTCTCATTTTGATCTCATTCCTGCTAAATGGGGTTCTGGTGTAATTTTTACGGAGTAGAAGAATTATCTTGGTGGATCTTTTCAATTGAAAAATACTTTAGAGTCAACAATATTATGGAGGATGAAGAGAAAATGAAGGTAGTTGCAATGGCAATTAAATGGTGGCTATGGAGGATTCGACCTCATCCATTAATGTCTTGGAATACTTTCACAGAAATATTTTTTTGGAATTTTAAACCCAAATGGAGACATTTTTTCATGGATTTAGATGAGGAAATAGAAGAGGAGGAGTCAGATCTAGTTATCGAACCAACTTCTGCTGTTGAAATTAATCACAGACAAAATCATTTCATAGAAGATGTTGAAGAGGAGTTGGAGGTTGAACCACAACAGTTGGTGCAAGGGGATAGCGTTGATGAACAACCAACAATGGTGGTCGAAAGAACCAACGGTTCCAACCAATTTTCTTCTTCACATGTTGTTTCAGATCCGGATTTGGCATTATTGATTAAAGATTCCGTCATTCAATTCCCTATTCCGACAAAAATCCCATTACACACGCTCTTGTTCGTGGAGCCAGAACATCAGTATGTAGACAACACTATCCAACCATATGAACTCATAGCAACAAGTCTCGACATTGTTCGGGCAGCCGCCGGCAAACAGAAAGATCTTTTTGATGCATCCTGCAAGGGTAAAGATATGGGTCGTTCCTCTTGCTTTGCACTCGCGACGTTTCCTTTGAAGTTCACATTTCCATCGATGAAGGCGGCGATGAACACTACCTCCACAACATCATCCCAACACCCAGTTCCTTTACTCGACCCAGGAGGATATCTTAACTTGCAAGAATTCGGGACTCTAAACCCAGCTTTACTTCCGCCTCCAAAACCACCTTATCGGAATGACACACAATGGTTGATTTATTTGATAAAATTCTGTGCAAATTTTGGTTGGATGTGCTCTACACAAAAGGTGTTTGCTGAAATGTCTGAACAAAGTATTGCCTCATGGTTGACCTTCATTCAAAGACTGTTTACGAGCAACACATATGGTTGGGAAGCGCACACATCACTCTCATTGGATTTAAGGAACGCTTATGAAATAGACACCAATTTTCCAGCTTATATTTTAGAGCAGAATCAGGGAGACAGAGAGATTTACTGGGAATCTTCTAATGACTTCATTCTCTCTATTGGATACTTTGATGAAAATATTTTTTTCTGGAACTTGTCATCTGCATCATGTAACACCCCTTTTTATACCCCAAAATATTTAACATATAATCAGAGAATAACATGCATATAATTCAAAAGGGCGTCACATTGATGATTTTAGAAGAACTAAAAACCTTAAAAAAACTGACAGCATTTATCTACACAGCATAATACTCCTGGTCATTTTAATAACACTCAATATCAAATCACAATTTAACCTGGATATGCATTCACAGCGGAAATATATGATACTCATGTGATTTATAATGATTCATGTCCCATACCATGATCATACATCGACTAGTAGTCTCAATTCAACATAAAACATAATCAAAAGGTTTGGCTTGTAAGCCTCTCAAAAGACATGTAACCAATAAACAAGTTCACCAGTCGTAGCATAATACATACGCAAATATAACATGAGTTCAATACACCTAGTCTACCCAGTGTTACATGACCAGAGCATCGACTCACTACCTAGTCTCCAATAACCAAGGAAGAACCTCCGGCTAAGTCCCGCACGAGCTACTAAAGCCAGAACCTGCATGTCGCCAAACGAGGGCAACATTAAAACAGAAGGGTGAGAATACGAACCATTATGAAGAAAGTATAACAGAATACAATGGTTAAATCAACACTTCAAGTAATTAGTCATACTATGTAAAACAGAATAGATAATAGTAATTGACACATATTTCACATGTTATCGAGTATACAACGAGCTTAAACAGTATAATAATTCAATTCTACTATTATATTCTCAATTAAGTGCACGATCATAATTCTCACCTATTCACACATCTAATCAAATATATATTCAAACTTCACTCGTTTCAATTATCAACTCATACACATATCACAATTACATCAACTTCACATACTCAATTATCGCATAATTTTAATGTGACTCAATGCAAGATATGTGACGCTATGCATGTGGTACCGAATTGTGAACCCAAAGTTTCACCGCTTTCCGATTCAATATCTAGAATCCAAGCCACGCTTCCGATCCGGACAAGACCAAAGCCCATCACAACGTAAACATATAGTCTACCGCTTCCGATTCACTTTAGAATCTAAGCCTCGCTTTTGTTTCAAAGCAAACCACCTTTGTTTCAAGGCACCCATGATATGAATGTATGTACAAGGTTAACAAATATATGCAATTAAGATCATCTCTACCATCTTAATATTTAGCATATCACAATAATCCACTCTATGAATTATCCACAATATTGTACACAACATTCTCATCACATAAGCATTATTCACATATAATAAACAACACACCATTTCAATTTACCATTCCATCTAACACTAGCAATTAATACTATTACATGCTAACTCACAATTTATCAATTATATAGGATTTACTCCTTTAATAATAAACTAATACGTCATTAGAATTATGCTACCTAACTACCATAAAAATTCAACCTTAAATTAATCATAGGAGTATATTCGTTTACTAATTAGTTTACATATATTTCTCATATTTTTCCATCAATAAGTATGATATTAGTTCATTTTTCTAAATTGAAATAATATCTAGTACAGTGGCATCTCTATCACTACATATTCATGTTTTCAATATCCTAATAGCTAGCAAACAGTAACGTTTTATCTCATTAAAGAAGTGTAATTGTAAAGTGGTGATCTCACTTCTCATGTGGTCTTAAAGTAGCATTCCTTCATTAATATTTGGTGTCTCACGTTTTCTTTTGGCATCTAGTGGTAGACTACCATCTTTTATTGAATCCACGGCTGCCAACATGACCTCCTATTCGCTACAGTGTTTGTATCACATTATTATTTGGTTTAACAACTACCAATAGTAGCATTCCATTCCTTAAGTATGTATTGGTTCATGTTCCCTTTGACCAAGTACTAATCACTGTACTAGATAAACAGATAGACTATGCCTAGAATCTGCCATTAGATTAAGGCTAAAAGCTGTAAAATTTCATTTCATTACGTGGCCATAGCAGTCTCTACCATGGCATCGCTACAGTATGTAGCTCATGTATTTGTCCTTAATATGCCAAAACGCTACAGTGAGGGAAGACATCACCAGCGGTATGTTCCATCACACAATCCCATTGGTAATTCGTTTCCCACTTGGATTCAAGAGATAACATCAATAGCATGTTCACTTACTAACTAGTAATAGGACCCACGTTTTTCTTTTAATTAGCCAAGAGAAAACAACATTAACAAGTATATCATGAATGAAAGAAAACAAGAAATAAAAAAGAATCACAGTTTCCAGCCTACGGACAACCCCTTCGGTCATCATCACCATGTGGTGATGTCATTCGGTGACCTCCAACCTATACCACTTGGCTATTTCATTTTCATAAGCATATGAACACAGGGTGTTCATTTTCCAGCATTCAATCTTATTTTCAAACCCCAATTTTTCTACAGGTTCCAATACACTAAATAGAATTAAAAATACAGATTTCATAAGGTTTAACTATGAACAATATAATATGCTAAGCTGCCAATTACCCCATTATACTAGCCCACAATGATTAGGGATTCTCCCTCTTACCTCTTGTTTTCTCCTCCAAAACCCTAGCTTCCTCTTCTTGTTCCTCTCCTCCACTTCTATTCTTGAAAACCAGCAAAATGATAAATGATGTTTCTACCCCTTATTTCCTCTCTTACTATCTTTATTTATTATATTGGGCTTTAAAAAAATAATAACACCCCCTAATTGCTTATCACTCCAGTAAATAGGCCCAATCATAAAATAGAGTAGTCAAATAAAAAATTATGTTCTAACAAATAATATTATTACCCTTAATATTATTTTCCAATTAATCCAATTAAATCCGACTTTATCTCAAATAAGTAAAATCCAATAATAATATTATTTCTAATATTATTTCTCTACATACTCCACTTTATTAATTCTTCGATTAACCGAATAAATTCTAACTTCACTTAATAATTTGAACACGTTTCTCAATAACACCGACGATCCAATTAATTATCCAACTTCGTCCAAATTAAGTAAATAAATCCTTATTTAATTTAATTAGTCAGTTAATTAAATTCGGGATGTTACAACTCTCCCCCACTTAAAAGATTTTCGTCCTCGAAAATTCCGTCGACACAACCATCTCAACACCAAAACCACATCCACTCTCTCTCTCTCGATTCATACCGATACAAAAGGTTCTACACTTACGACCACACAAAGCTTCAAAAGTTGTCATTCCAATATCTGAAGAAGATACCATGCAAATACACAATCCTTTCGATGCACAACTTAGCAAGTCTCCTCATCGACTAATCCATCTTTATCGGAATAAAACGAGCACATTTCGCCAACTATCCACACTGACCCAACTCACTTCACAATTACTCGATGCCTCGGCAATCTCGAAACAAAATCCATAGAGATACTATCTCACTTCCACTCGAAAATAGATAACTGTTGCACCAAATGAAACGGTTCCTGACAAATCCAACTCAAATACACAATTCCGGTATACCCCTCTTCATACTTTACCACTACACATTTCCTCAAATCTCGATACATCATTAACACCATGATTAATATTCAAATCATTACGATGTTCCTCATCCAAAATTCTCTTTGTCCGAATTCTAACCATCAGGAATACAAACTCGATCACAACATCTCATGACGCCATTCTCGACAATCCAAAAGTTACTACTTTTTCCTTGATTAATCAATATCATCTTGTCAACCAATTGAAAAAAAAATCCAATTTCTAACCTTCTCAAATCTTGTCAAAATATTCCAAGTAGGCTTCAACATACCAACTTAACACACGAAGACGTCGCTTCACAACCAAACTCAACCCTCTAAATCGTTCCAACGATTTCAATTCTTGAATTCTTAACATAACTTATAAAATTATTTCCTACTCAATGTATCGGCCACAACCTTCACTTTTCCAGGATGGTAATTCAAACCAAAGATTAAAATCCTTCGAAATTCTACTCGTCTTGTTTACCTCATATTCAACTCTTGTGATCACTCAACACATCAAACCTTGATCCACACAAACAATGCCTCTTACATTCCAGAACAAACACAAAGGCGAACAACTCCAATACACACATCGAATAATCCCCCTTATGAACTTTAAGTTACCTTGAAGCATAAGCTACCACTTATCGATATCTTCATCAACACACCTCAACTCGAAATCCCATATCCAAGAAAATTCACTTCTTCCAACCAAAACTCACATTCAGAAAGCTTTACATAACCTTCTTCTCTTTCAGCACCGATAACACAATCCTTAAATGTTAAACATGATCATCGTCGCTCTTTGAATCAAATATCCTCAAAAACATTACCTCATAGAACCTTATTTCTTCTTACTCGACGAACAGGGGTAACTCTACGACTACACACTCAGACAATGAACCTCTTCTCAAACAATTTCTCAAATCTACTCTTCAACTTCTCCTTAGTCGCTTTACACGCTACTAAGTTAGTAAGACAAGTCTATCTCGTTCAATACGATATCGCCTCCTATCAACAATAGATTAAGGGTGATCAAGTCCTCAATTTGTCAATAGACAGTCGACAATCATAATGAAACATAAACCATCGTTACTAAACCATAATAGTGTTCCTTCAGAACTCGCACTCGAAATCACTTAAAACACCAATACCCAACATCTCTCTTAAAATTACAATTACTTGCTTAGACTCCAAACAGTTCATACCAAAATTCATCAACTTGGTCTAACGGAAAACAACCTAAATGAATTCTCAAAATATCTACCAAAGATGCTCAACGGATAATTCAAACACGTAAAAGAAATAGAAACAAAGCCACAGCAGTTGTATCAATAACTACACTTCCATGCATAACAGATAAAACTTGATCCAATCTTATAGCACAATCCAAAGAATAAAATAATGCGTTGCACCATTATCAATAATAAAGCACGTACCTCAGATTAACTTATCCTTAGAAGTAGTCTCAGCACCAGACAACGCAAACACTTTTCCTTTCGCTTGATCCTTCTTTGGCTTATCGCACATGGCACAATTGTGTCCTTGCTCACCACAATTGTAGCAAATCCAACTCGAACCAACTCCCCAATCAACAGTTTTGTGACCCGTCTCGCCACACCTGTAGCACTTAATCAGAGTAGAAGCTCCTCCCCCACTTGGCTTCTTGCCAAGACCAGATTGTTCCCTCATGTCATCATACGATTTCTCACGAAACTGTTCTCCTCCTCGTTTCAACTGTAGAAACCTCACTTCTTTCTTTCCACGCACATCTTCTGGAAAATAGTTTCCCAAAAATGCATCACGGAAAAGAGTCCAAGTAACTTCAATATCTTCTATTTCAAATCTCCGTACAGTATTACTCCACCAAACGTCAGCTTCTTTTGTCAGCATGTGAGTACCAAACCGTACCTTCTGTACATCAGTACAACTCACGACTTGAAAGATCTTCTCAATTTCTCTCATCCATGCGTGCGCTTTGTTCGGTCCATACCCTCCTTCAAAGATTGGCGGGTTGCACTTTTGAAAGTCTTCAAAAGCACGGAACTCATCCTCTCCTCCATAACCACCATTCTCTTGCGGCGCTTGTCCAATCGCACCAGTCCACCTCATCATTGCCTCAACATTAATGTCAACATTCCTTCCTGCAACCATCGTCCTAAACAACTAAACAACCAGACAAAACAGTATCGATCGTGTCAGATACACGAATCAAATACAACAGGATAAAAGACATTAATAACCTTGACCAACTGGTCGACCATGCTCTGATACCACTAATGTAACACCCCTTTTTATACCCCAAAATATTTAACATATAATCAGAGAATAACATGCATATAATTCAAAAGGGCGTCACATTGATGATTTTAGAAGAACTAAAAACCTTAAAAAAACTGACAGCATTTATCTACACAGCATAATACTCCTGGTCATTTTAATAACACTCAATATCAAATCACAATTTAACCTGGATATGCATTCACAGCGGAAATATATGATACTCATGTGATTTATAATGATTCATGTCCCATACCATGATCATACATCGACTAGTAGTCTCAATTCAACATAAAACATAATCAAAAGGTTTGGCTTGTAAGCCTCTCAAAAGACATGTAACCAATAAACAAGTTCACCAGTCGTAGCATAATACATACGCAAATATAACATGAGTTCAATACACCTAGTCTACCCAGTGTTACATGACCAGAGCATCGACTCACTACCTAGTCTCCAATAACCAAGGAAGAACCTCCGGCTAAGTCCCGCACGAGCTACTAAAGCCAGAACCTGCATGTCGCCAAACGAGGGCAACATTAAAACAGAAGGGTGAGAATACGAACCATTATGAAGAAAGTATAACAGAATACAATGGTTAAATCAACACTTCAAGTAATTAGTCATACTATGTAAAACAGAATAGATAATAGTAATTGACACATATTTCACATGTTATCGAGTATACAACGAGCTTAAACAGTATAATAATTCAATTCTACTATTATATTCTCAATTAAGTGCACGATCATAATTCTCACCTATTCACACATCTAATCAAATATATATTCAAACTTCACTCGTTTCAATTATCAACTCATACACATATCACAATTACATCAACTTCACATACTCAATTATCGCATAATTTTAATGTGACTCAATGCAAGATATGTGACGCTATGCATGTGGTACCGAATTGTGAACCCAAAGTTTCACCGCTTTCCGATTCAATATCTAGAATCCAAGCCACGCTTCCGATCCGGACAAGACCAAAGCCCATCACAACGTAAACATATAGTCTACCGCTTCCGATTCACTTTAGAATCTAAGCCTCGCTTTTGTTTCAAAGCAAACCACCTTTGTTTCAAGGCACCCATGATATGAATGTATGTACAAGGTTAACAAATATATGCAATTAAGATCATCTCTACCATCTTAATATTTAGCATATCACAATAATCCACTCTATGAATTATCCACAATATTGTACACAACATTCTCATCACATAAGCATTATTCACATATAATAAACAACACACCATTTCAATTTACCATTCCATCTAACACTAGCAATTAATACTATTACATGCTAACTCACAATTTATCAATTATATAGGATTTACTCCTTTAATAATAAACTAATACGTCATTAGAATTATGCTACCTAACTACCATAAAAATTCAACCTTAAATTAATCATAGGAGTATATTCGTTTACTAATTAGTTTACATATATTTCTCATATTTTTCCATCAATAAGTATGATATTAGTTCATTTTTCTAAATTGAAATAATATCTAGTACAGTGGCATCTCTATCACTACATATTCATGTTTTCAATATCCTAATAGCTAGCAAACAGTAACGTTTTATCTCATTAAAGAAGTGTAATTGTAAAGTGGTGATCTCACTTCTCATGTGGTCTTAAAGTAGCATTCCTTCATTAATATTTGGTGTCTCACGTTTTCTTTTGGCATCTAGTGGTAGACTACCATCTTTTATTGAATCCACGGCTGCCAACATGACCTCCTATTCGCTACAGTGTTTGTATCACATTATTATTTGGTTTAACAACTACCAATAGTAGCATTCCATTCCTTAAGTATGTATTGGTTCATGTTCCCTTTGACCAAGTACTAATCACTGTACTAGATAAACAGATAGACTATGCCTAGAATCTGCCATTAGATTAAGGCTAAAAGCTGTAAAATTTCATTTCATTACGTGGCCATAGCAGTCTCTACCATGGCATCGCTACAGTATGTAGCTCATGTATTTGTCCTTAATATGCCAAAACGCTACAGTGAGGGAAGACATCACCAGCGGTATGTTCCATCACACAATCCCATTGGTAATTCGTTTCCCACTTGGATTCAAGAGATAACATCAATAGCATGTTCACTTACTAACTAGTAATAGGACCCACGTTTTTCTTTTAATTAGCCAAGAGAAAACAACATTAACAAGTATATCATGAATGAAAGAAAACAAGAAATAAAAAAGAATCACAGTTTCCAGCCTACGGACAACCCCTTCGGTCATCATCACCATGTGGTGATGTCATTCGGTGACCTCCAACCTATACCACTTGGCTATTTCATTTTCATAAGCATATGAACACAGGGTGTTCATTTTCCAGCATTCAATCTTATTTTCAAACCCCAATTTTTCTACAGGTTCCAATACACTAAATAGAATTAAAAATACAGATTTCATAAGGTTTAACTATGAACAATATAATATGCTAAGCTGCCAATTACCCCATTATACTAGCCCACAATGATTAGGGATTCTCCCTCTTACCTCTTGTTTTCTCCTCCAAAACCCTAGCTTCCTCTTCTTGTTCCTCTCCTCCACTTCTATTCTTGAAAACCAGCAAAATGATAAATGATGTTTCTACCCCTTATTTCCTCTCTTACTATCTTTATTTATTATATTGGGCTTTAAAAAAATAATAACACCCCCTAATTGCTTATCACTCCAGTAAATAGGCCCAATCATAAAATAGAGTAGTCAAATAAAAAATTATGTTCTAACAAATAATATTATTACCCTTAATATTATTTTCCAATTAATCCAATTAAATCCGACTTTATCTCAAATAAGTAAAATCCAATAATAATATTATTTCTAATATTATTTCTCTACATACTCCACTTTATTAATTCTTCGATTAACCGAATAAATTCTAACTTCACTTAATAATTTGAACACGTTTCTCAATAACACCGACGATCCAATTAATTATCCAACTTCGTCCAAATTAAGTAAATAAATCCTTATTTAATTTAATTAGTCAGTTAATTAAATTCGGGATGTTACACATCACCTTTCAAAGGCCAACAAACCATAACCGGAAAATTTGTGGTTCCAAAACCACTAGACCCTCATTTGCAGAAGGAGCTACCTTACGAAGAGTTAAAGTTATTACTCTTTAATGGTGATATAAATTCTAGTGGTGAGGATATCAATGTGGAATTGTTTCAAAAGGCAAGTAAGTTATATGTGTTAGTTTTTTATGTGAAAAAAAATGGACATTGCTGGAATTCCAATAGTGAGTTTCTTTAGCATCTATACTTTAAAGATTATGGTATGTTAGAAAAGCCACTTATTGACACATGGCAGAAAGCTTACGTGACTATTCCCCTGGATCTTTTCCATCTTTTCTTTGTTATAGTTGATGAGCTTGGATATTTCAATAACACTAGACTAATGGTCATTTATGATATTGCTTTTATGACTCTTGAGACTTATAAAATTGTTTTGAGAAATCACTTTGTTGTTAAAACAATTAGTGGAACTCAGATTTTGGACATGTGGGAGCCTCATTGTCCTTTGAGAATAATTATTGGTTGAAGATAGACAAAAGAACTTATTTTGCTTGGATTGAGTTCTCTTCGATTTTTACCGGTTGGACATGCTTTGTGTTAATTTTGATAGGGTTTACTCAAGCATTATTGGCTTCCAAATATGGATTAATTGCTGCTCTACACCAGTATGTTAAATTGCTTCAGGTTTATGCAAATTTTAAAATTTAGCTTGAACAAGTTATTTCATGCTTGGAGATGTCTTCTATCATTCTAATGACTGAGGCAGTTCAACCAGTGGCTGATGTTTCAAGGTATTATCTTCCTAGCCGATACAGAAATCTAACAAATTTGCAGGAAAAAGGTTTGAACTTGACCATAGTTGGAGTAGAGGTAATATTATCTAGTGATGATCTCCATGCGGTGTTAGAAGATACTGTTTATGACATTGTATTGAAGTCGGTTAGACAACAGAAAATCAATTTGGAAGAAAGGCAAATAGTCCAAGGTTCACGACTTAGAAGATTAATTTGTTTATCTTATATGACTTGTCGAAAGCTTAAGAAGGACTTAACCTGTGGTGGTTTTGAATATGGTGTTTCATCGAAGCTTATTATTCCGGATCTATTTTTCACAAAAGAGGTTCGAGATCGCCAACGGTCTTCGTGTGTGGTGAACTTAGATATAAAGTGTTATGAGTGTCACAATTGGTTCCTATTTGGCCAAGTTTATTTCCAGGTGTTTTACTTGAGTGGTCAAGAGTTTAAATTGGTGGTTGGATGTATCTTCACTAGCAGAGTCTTTCCATTCAGGCTGTGGGATCCAGGAAAGAATAATGTAGCCAGAACAATTTAGCATCTTAAGTGTTATTTTTCAACCTTGAGGACAAGCTTGTTTTTGAAGGGGTTGGTAATGATAGAGAAGAGAAATTATTTAGATAAATAATTTAGTTATTTAAATTAATGCCTAATTTTTATTAGTAGTACTTTTATTTGTATTTGGGCTTTTTAATAGTGTTTGGGCCTTCTAGTTAGATATCCACTATGACTCTATGAGTATTATATATGTAATCTTTTGAGACTTTGAAGAGTATGAATGAAATGAAAAGTCTTTTATTTTAGTCAATTTTAATGTTCTTCCTCTTTTAGTGTAGAAACCCTAACTCTTAGTTTTGATAGGAAAATCTTCCTATCATAAACCTTGATGAATGCTTTTGATTGATGAAATGCATGACCAAATGAAATGGCCATGATATATTGATGCAGATGAAAATATTTAGGATAAAATTTAAGGTATGACAATGGTTACTCAGCAAATCATGTTGAGGAACATAAGTGATATATATGAAATTTTCAAATTTCGCATAATAGTATAAATGTCTAAGGGTCTAATATTAAATTAGACAAGTGTGACACTGTTTATGCTTTGTGTTCAATCTTGACATAATTAAAAAGAATAATCAAATCGCACACAAGAACACACTCACATTGTTCCTTTGTTTATTAACGGAAGAGTCAAATTAAAAAATTATAAAATTGTCACAGAGAACCCATTTTCTATAACCATAAAATAGTTGCAGAAATATTTATCTAATTTGATGCTTATAAAAAAAATTAATCTAATTTGATTATCAATGATAATCAAATAATGTAGAATAACTTACACTATAGTACACCTCTGGACGCAAATTCCTTTGGGGAGGTGGAGATTCTAAACATTCTATAAATTGGGTGTGTTGGGATACGGTTTGTAAGCCTCGGGAAGAAGGTGGTTTGGGTGTTAAAAATATGGAGATTATGAATGTGGCCTTGCTTAGTAAATGGAAATGGCGTATTCTTTCGGATAAAGATGCGGTTTGGCGAGATCTTTTGGAAGTTCGGTATGGTAACATTAAACTCAAGGTTTTGGTTGGAGATTTATCGGTGGTGTATAAAAAAGATTCTATATGGTGGAGAGATTTAATAACGTCATACAATTACAATAATCTTCTTTTGGATAATTTCTCTAGTGCAGTTCGTGTTAATGTGGGCAATGGGGTTTCGACTCCCTTGTGGTATGCGTTTTGGTTAGGGGAGCGTTCTTTAATGGAACGATTTCCTTTATTGTTTGCTATGGCTAATAACCATATTTAAAATATAGCTGCTGCAGGTTTTTTTGAGAATTGCCTCTGGACATGGTCTATGTCTTATGTATTTGTGGCTGGCAGTGAGGCTGGTTTGCTGGCTGGAGCTGTGAACAGGGGAGCAGGCGCGACTGCCGGAGAAATTGGGGCTGGGACGGCGCGGAGGGTAGTGCAGGGAGCCGAAAACAGTGGGCCTGCAGCGGCTATCACTGTTGCTGCTACGGGGAGCCTTGAATTACAGCAGGAATGGGCGGATTTCATGGAGGGGCTGGATACTCATGATTCGCTTAATGATTTTCTTGATTCTTTTTCTTGGAGATTGACTTCAGACGGGTCTTTTTCGGTAAAATCTTGTTATGACTTTTTCAAAGCTAAGCTGTCGGGTCCGGCGTTGAATGCGGATAAGGTTCAGGCTCTCTCTCTTATTTGGAAAGTCAAGGTTCCCTCTAAAATCCTTTTCTTTTGTTGGAGACTTTTACACAATCGTCTTGCCACTAGAGATCTTTTGGTGAGTCGGGGCATTTTGGTTGAAGGTAGTAATTCTAATTGCGCCCTTTGCTCGAAGGAGGAAGAATCTAGTGCGCATCTTTTTTTGGAGTGTGAAGTGTCGCGTCATGTTTGGCGTCGTGTGTTTATGTGGATTGGAGTAGGAGATCTCTTGTCTTTTGAGGACTTTATAGATTTCTTCTATAATTGTGATAAGATTATTTGCCCTTCTATGAGAGCTACTTTGTCGGTCGTTTGGCTTGCTTCGACTTGGATATTGTGGATCAAACGAAATGCTATCATATTTAAAGATGAATCCTTCAGCTTTATAGACCGCATGTCGGAGATTGTTAGCATCTCATAGAATTGGTTATGTTCTTTTTATAAGAAGGCGGCGTTATGTAATTATTATGGTTGGAATATCCAACCTCTTTTGTGTTTTGCCTTGTAATCCCTTTGTTTTGGGATGGAGCATCCCTTTTGCTCCCTTTAATTCCATTGCTTATTAATAAAAAATAGTACAAATTTGGATGCTTATTTCTATGATCAAATGTTTTTATATATCAGGAAATTATATAATGTGTTCAACTTCTGCATAACAATGTTGTCTTGTCTCCATTACATTATTCATATAGATAACTTAAAATAGTTGAAATATTTCTTAATAAAACATGTCCCTTTTCTATCACCAAAGGTTAAAAAATTGCTTAAAATTATAATGGATTATATGACTAGAAAGTTTTTATGTTACCCCTTTACTAAATGCGCCAAAAAGACAAAACATAATACTTGATTTACTTAAGATCATTTATTAAGCGTGCAAAAGCGACAAATAAAATAAAATATATTATCTACTTAACTGCTTAAAAAATTTAAACTTTTTAATATTGAGTTATATTTATATACTATAAATTACTCAAATCATATTTTATTTGTAACATGCAAGAGACAAAAATATGACTAACACTCTAAAGTTTGCTTATGCTATGATTTATTTTCTTTTCTTATTCCTTCTTTCAAAGGAGGTTAGAGGTACATCAATTCCCTTTTTCTTTTCTTTCATATTTACTTTTATATTTTATAGTTCTTAAAAAAATCTTTTATCTTGTTTTAATAATTTTCTTAATTATATTTTTCAATGCAGGAATGATTGAATGTCAAACTGATAAAGATTGTCCAGACATTTTCAATATGGAGGTTATGATTTTTAAGTGCATTAACAACCTATGTGAAGTTGTTAAAGTGAACACACAAACACCATTGTCGTAAGATAGGCATTATTTCCTAAAATATAAGTAATATACTTTATAATAGAATATTTCATGAGTTGTCATTTATGTTTTGTACTTCTAAGTTCTAATCAATAATTGTATTTTTTTTTTTAAATATATTTCTTTCTATTTTATGAACTAAAGAGGAAAAGGAAAGATTAGAAAGAAAAAAAAAAACTAGAAGTTTATGTAATTTTTTCTTTACAAGTGTAACTTTACATAATAATATGGATCCTATTTATATAGCACAAATAATCTGACAATAAAATAAATAGATAATAAGAAAATTAATATATATTTAGTGGATGACAGAGAGACAACTATATTGAACATTTACATATTTTAAAATTTTCCCCTTAATGTTCATTAAGATATACCTTGTTAAAATTTTATTAGAAAAAATCAAAATATATATATATATATATATATATATATATATATATATATATATATATATATATATATATATATATATATATAATGAACAAAATAGAAGAAAATAAGAAAATAATAATAAAAGCATGAAGAATATATTTCCAAAGATTTCCATATATATTTATTTTCTTGATGAGACTATTGAAAAAATAGAAGAAAATAATAAAAGCATGAAGAAAATACATATATATAATGAACAAAAAAGAGTAAAATATGCTTTTAATATATATTTATTTTTCCCTCTCAAATGAACAATTATATCTTCGACGATGAAGACCAATCTTATGTAAGAGTTTGTTTAAAGTTATACTTGAGAGTGTCTTTATGATTATCACAAGAATTAATTTGTTGGAGCAACATGTCGAAGAAGATGTCTTATGCATAGCCATTCGACATTGCGCCTGAAACTACCAGACTGTTGATTGAATCTGACTCAGCAATTTACTGAATGCAGAATATTACTAACCAATATTGTGCAATCATTCGTGGCGCAAGAAAGATATGGAAGAATCAAGTCAGAATAAGTTTGAATGAAGTCTTTCTAATTTTGGAGATTAATTAGGAAGATTTGATTGAAGACCTATTTTGTAGGAGAATCTTTTGCAGATATGTTACAGCATATTCACTGTGATTAAAAGTCCAAATCCAGTTGGGTAATAGGTTATAAATAGAAGCATTATAACCTAGAAAAGTAAGCCAGCCACCATTTTAATTATAAGAGATGTGTTGGTCGATGAACCACCCGGTTTGTAGGATGGTCATGGTGTTCTCACTCAGAAGTCTGTAGGCAATGAGTTGAGTTGTGTTCTTGGAGGAAGCTTTTAAGCAACTCCAAGATGGTGTTCTTAGTCTAGAGTCAAGACTAAGTATAGAGGGAAGTGTGACTTCCTTCTCGGCATAGAAGTGTGTCTCCTCATCATGGAAGTGTGTCTTCTACTTTTTAGGTGTTTGAAGAGTTGTTGGAAATTAGGCCGTCGATGCAGTGGCTGAGGTGTTCACTACTAGACATTACTGTGGTAATTGAAAGTGGGATTGAGATATCTCATACCTAGGGAGAACTTAGGTAGAAGGGTCATTGGGTAGGGATTAAGTGAGAAGTTGTAAACGGGGAGTTTATATTTAAATTGATACTAGTGATAGTGAACTTTGTTCCTGGCTTGATATGCCCGTAGAGTAGGTGTGTTTGTCACCGAACTGGGTTAACAATTCTTATGTGCACTTTACTTTTCAGCATTTGTTCTAAATTGTGTAAATCCTTGTCATGCTGTTTGTAACAGACCAGATGTCTCGACATTTCATAGGACATCTGGATCTGCTGTACCATAATTTCAATTGGTATCAGAGCAGACATCCTGTTCGTTTTTCTGGGTGAGATCTCAGGGATGATACTTTCTGGTTCATGAGCAAGAAAGATAGTTTTGTTGAAAAGTTGTATGGACTTGGTCAGTCATATGTTTAAGAATGGTCCCTAGAAGTGGGGGATGGACTAATCGTGACAAGGTGTGAGGTGGCTTTGTCTGGAAGCTATAGGAAAGTATAGACTCATGTTATTCCTAAAGCTTGGTAAGGGGTTTTCTTTTCTTCCGTTGCATCTGATGGAAAACTCATGGTGTATCCTCTGAAGATGTATCCTATGGTGAAGTGATACGTGGAGGAGGATAATATCAACTAACTTGTGAAAGTAGCCAAAGATACTTGAGGAATATCTCAAGTCCACTCATAAAGGCATTTTCAACAAGTCTGTTGATAAGAGATCAGAAGGAAGTAATTTATTTTTGCTATTTTCTCTGGAAGACCAACTACAGTTTGGTCCATTTGACTTACTTGTATCGCCATCGTTTTTAAGGAAGAGGTCTTTAATTTCGAGGATTGTTTGTCGGCTACCGTCTTGTGGTCGTGGAAGTGACAATGCACCTATTGTAAAAAAATCGATTTTTCTAATTTTTATTATTGGAATACTCTGCCTCTCTTTTGTTTTAGAAAGTAGAAGTTTTATGTTTTGCTGTTGTGGTTTGGAGTATCCCTTATACTCCCTTTAATGATATCTTTGGCTATTAAAAAATATATATTTTACTGCCTATAAAAGAAATATGGTATTATTTTGTTATTATAATACGTAATATTTGTATTTTATTAAAAGATACTTCAGCTATTAAACTTATTAGGTACTACAAAATATATAAAGAACTTAACCACCCCTAAATCAAACCATGAGTCATCCATGAAAAGTCAATGATCAACAAAATGTATAAAGAACTTAAGCACACCTTCAGCAGTATTTTCCTGAACAATGTCATCACTGTTTTGAAAGAACAAATGACACACAAGCAAAGGAAGAAGAAAACAGATAAGCATACCTCAGGCAATGTGTTGTTGTCTTTGAAAATATCAAGCATTGATATAATATCAAGCATTAACTATAAACTAGCTATGAGTTTAGCTGTGGATTAACTTCGATTTTTTACGAGTTCAAGTATGTTTTTTATCTTAGGCACGTGGCATGACACTTCAACTTATAATTACAGTATGTATCATTGCTGCATGATTTTCTCTTAATTTTAATATAATTAAAGTATGTGAGTTTTTTTTTATAGGTTGGATACACATACTATCATTAACTTATAAATAAATAGTATTAGGAGTCGTTATATTGCTTTTTAATTAGATAAAAAACTCTTAAAAGCGCATATCATTTTTCTAAGAATTTAACTTTCCTTGTCAATGGAGTAAAGTGCATTAGTACACAACTTTAGTAGTGAAGAAGATATTAATAAATTTGAATTAAAGTGGAGGCGTAAAATCTTTATTTAAGCATATTTAGTTATCTTGTTCATAAGGTAAAGATATAAATGAACATATGAAAGGAAAAAAAAGAGAATTTATAAGGATCGGAGAAAATTATATAAATTTCTTTTTTTTTTTTTTTATGAAAATTTCAAACTATTATACTAAGTTTAATATGTTTTGTCGGAGTAGACAAATATAATTTTCAAATTACAAATACACCAAATTTGTATTTAAAAATGAAAAATTTATATATTTTATGAAATGCTAGTTAGACAAATTCATAGTTAACTTTTTGACATAAATATAACAAGGTCATTTAAGTTATGTTATTGTAATAAGTTGGTTCCTTAAAGTTTTTTTTTAGTAATTTGATCCTTAAATTAATAAATGTGTGCACCGTTATCTTTTATATTTTTTTTTGTCTTTGATTAAACCAATCACCCAAAATACATAGGCTTTGTTTGGTAAAAATAACGGTTGACTGATAAAGTAGCTGATAGCTTATGATTGATAGTTGATAACTGATAGTTTATAGCTTATAACTGATGACTGATGATTTATAGCTAATAAGCTAATTATAGTATTTGTTAAAATTAGTAATTCAATTAGTTTATAAATTAAAATGACATAAAAGACATTTAATATATAACTAATTTATTTTAAATTAAAATAAATTATAAAGGATAATAGTTGGATTGAGTTAAAACACTAAGAGCAAAAATGGAAGAAAAAATGATAAGCTATAAACTAAAATGTTATTTGAAATAATGTCATAAAAATAAGCTATAAGATCATGATGAAAAGAATGTTACCAAATAAATGTTTTATTAACATACGAGCTTATAAACTGTAAGCTCAAAAGATGTCTTGCAAAACAGAGCCATAAAGTTGTAACATAATACATATATTAACCTCCTAAATACATAAAATAACATAAAAAAAATATAAAATCAGATTCTAATTAAAAAAAAAAAACTTAAATAACCAATTTGTTATAAAAAAACTTAAAAGACCCATAAGATAATTTAAAAGGATCCTAATCTAATTATACTTTATTGAAAAACTTCCTAAAGATAGCCATATCCAACTAATTGTAGTTAAGTATTTATATATTTATTATTAGTTAAAATTTAGAGTGGACCACATATTATATTATCATTAACTTATAAATAAGTAGTATTAAGAGTCGTTATATTGATTTTTAATTAGATAAACTACTCTAGGACAGTAAAAGCGCAAATCATTTTTCCAAGAATTTTACTTTCCTTGTCAATGGAGTAAAGTGCATACGTACAAAACATTAGTAGTGAAGAAGACATGGATAAATCTGAATTAAAGTGGAGGCGTAAAACCTTTATTTAAAGCATATTTATTTAACTTGTTCATAGGGTAAGATATGAAATCGTAAAGGTTGTCATTGAGAAGTAAACAAACTATATATATTTATATTCACTTTGCAAGACCATATTTATCATATTATATGATGGCATCCGAAATTACTCTAGATGAGAAATTTTTGGAGCTTCAAAACGCAAAGAAGCCGACCCAAAACTCACACCCCAAGATCCAAAAGGTTCCACAGAATCTCCGAAATAGAAATAAATATGACAACAAATACTCACCCAAGGCGGTGTCAATAGGTCCCATCCATCATGACAATAAAAATCTCAAGATAGGAGACAACTATAAGCTCACTTTGGCAGCAA
The DNA here is from genome assembly GCF_029867415.1 of Vicia villosa. Lineage (NCBI taxonomy): Eukaryota > Viridiplantae > Streptophyta > Magnoliopsida > Fabales > Fabaceae > Vicia > Vicia villosa. Next base: position 211,866,783 of record NC_081182.1, on the reverse strand, counting down.
AATACATCCAAAGCACCCAACACACTCCACAATTTCTACACAAAAAGATTGCCGATAACATTTCTAAACTTAAGGATCTTTTTGCCGACGATGTTTTAGCTTTAGTCAGTAACTCAGAGTCTCTACAAGGTTTCCGCAGCGATGAAGAAAAGCTGTCATGGCTGTTGTTCGTGGATGGATGTTTTTTGCTGTGCATTTTGGACTTTGACAATACTCAATTTGTTGATGATGAAGATATGAGTATGAAGTTTACTCAACTTTTAGTTCAAATGATGACGGATGTGCTTTTGTTGGAGAATCAGCTTCCATATTTAGTACTAAAGCTGTTGTGGAAAAATGACAACGAGAAGGAATTGATAGACAAGATGTACTATTTTCTCCAAGAATGGGATATGGCCATACGGGATGATGAGAGCCGGAGGATGCCAGGCATTCTAGAGAAATTATGTACTATTTTTCAAAAGACAAAACAAGAGCCTGCAGAGGATTTACCAAATGAGCCACAACCACCAATTCATCTTCTTGATCTTCAGCGTAAACAATTCCTCACTAAATCTAAATCTAATCTCCAGATAAGAATTTACATTTGCTATTTTATTATTCCTTCTACTCTTTAATATAAGAAAAAAATTTGTTTTTTAAATAAAAAAAAATTAATGTTTCTGGACCAAATACATCGATTTTTTAATGACTTCAAAAAATAAACTTTTTCTTATATTAAGGATTCAGATACATTGATTCTCTAATAATTTAAAAAATAATTTTTTTCTTATATTAAAAATCAGATGAAATATATGATAATTGATAAGTAAAATGATGAAATACATTTGTTATGTACTTACATGAAGGATCAACTCTTGTTGGAAAATCCAAACCTAAGGAAGCTGACGAGATACAGGAACATAGAAGAACTAACCACAATAGGAATACAACTTAAATCAAGCGGGACACGAATGCCATTTGATGCAGATTTGTCTGAGGGTTGGTTTGCAGCAGAATTGATTCTTCCTGAGATTGTTGTGGATGATATCACAATTGCTGCTTTCCTGAACCTGACAGCGTATGAGATGTGTCCGGATTTTGAGAACGACTACAGAATATGTTCATTTGTGGTTTTCATGGACTCGCTCATTGACCATGCTGAAGATGTGAAGCAATTGAGATTAGAGGGTATTTTGGGGAATTTACTTGGGAGAGATGAGGAAGTTGTTGATCTTTTCAACATCATAAGTTCTGACTTGGAAAATAACTCATATATATATTGTGAGGTTAAAAATAAAATACATGAGCATCGCTTTAAAAAATGTAAGATTTGGTTAGCGTTGGGTTATCACACTTATTTCAGCAATCCTTGGGCTATCATTGGTTTCATTGCTGGGGTAATTGCACTTGTTCTCACATTCCTTCAAACATGGTTTTCCATTAAACCGCGCTAGCTAGCTCTTAAACATGGTTTGTTGTGGTATTTCTTTAATCACTTATTGAGTCTTCACTGTTAGTATCTCACAAATGAAGAGTGTCTTTTGCATTGTATAGTGTGTGACTTATTGTTTGTTTTTTTTAAGAGGTGTGTGGTTAAATTCAAATATGAAATTTTCATAATTTAAATTTCTTTATTCAAATTATTGTTATGATTATTGTTATTGTGATTATTGTTATTCAAATTTATTGTGATTATTTAATCATCTATTCATAAAAAAATATACACGTATCTTCGCAATTGAATTGGGAACATATATCAGCAAACCATATATTATTTTATTTACCAGTGACTCTAAAAAATTATTAGATGTATAAGATATTAGGTTTATTAACGAGTAAGATATTTTATAATTGGTAGAACCTTAGTGAATATATCGTAAATGGTCATGGATGCATCGGAAAATATATCAATTTGTGCATTCAAATGAATTTGATACAATCCGTAAAATCTAACATCTAAATCAATATAAAATGGTCATGGATGCATTGGAAAAGATAAGTTTGTGCATTCAATGAATTTGATACATTGAGTTGGGTGTGAGCATGAAACATCTAGATATGAGAAATGTATTTTGTGTTGTGTTTGTTTTTTTTTTAAAATAAGCAATGGAATTAAATGGAGCAAAAGGGATGCTCCACCCCGAAACAAAACGGAAAATTCCTACCTCTTAAAACACTCAAGACGTAGAATATTCCAATAATAAAAGTTACAAAGATTCACCTTCTTATAAGAAGAACAAAGCCAACTCCACGAGTTATGAACAATCTCCGACATACACTCGGTAAAACTAAAAGGCTCTTCTTTAAAAATCACCGCATTACGCTTTCAATTTATGAAATTGCAATGGGATAGGAAGATGGAAGCTTCGGAAGGATCGCGTGAAAACTTTTATCATCAATTTAATTTTAATCGCTGATTTTAATTTAATGGCTCTTATTCAATCATCTCATTCTCTACATTGTTATAAAAGTATAAGGTAACGTGAATATCACATCGAAATTTAAATTTTGAAAAAATGTGTAGTGACGTGAATATCACGTCGTTACTATAAAGTAACTATTACAAAATAAACGTTTTTAACCTTGGATGCATAATGCATTTTACTTCGAGAAAATAATCTAGGTAACAAAGGGTGTCATGAAAAGTAATGACTTAACACCTGATTTTTATAACATCTAGGTAAATGTTTATTATGGCATGGATTCGAACCCCAGTTTTTGCACTTTTATTATTTAAAAAACTAACGTCTTTTTTATCTCGTTTATCATAAAAATCGAGGGGTCATTGGTTTTTATTAATAAAATTTATTATAGTGTTTTCAAAAAATATTACATTAATTCTCCATGAAGATCATATGTTAAATCTTCAATTCCTTAATGTTTTAGGCAACAACCAACAGCCACCCTAAGATCTCAGAGAAGAGTATCCCTGGCAATAACTCTCCTTTGACACATATGCGCTATTAGTTCTTCTCTTATGCCAGGTTTGGGGGAGGAGGAATTTTTTGTGCCTGGAGCGAGCCAAGTCTGGGATCTTTCCCATAGCCTTCTTTCTTTATTCTTCCTATGAACCTGAGCAAATTCTTTTCACTATTGTACCTAAATCTTCAACATTTAAAAAAGTAATCATTTTGAGTGCGCTTGACTGTTTTACTTTACTCGCGGTACATCGACTATATTCCGCAGAGGATGGAAAGGGCTTATTACACTGCAAGACTAAATGGAATTAACCCTGTAGAACTGAACTACCTTGATCTAAATCTCTAGAACTCATAGAAGACCAAGACACATCCACTCTAAATTCAGAGTAAGCTTGGGATCTTTCTTTCCTCAATGATAAAGCCCTTGAAGTCAGGTATTTCTTCTTTAAGGTCTGGAGCTAGATCAAATATTGAGAATCTCTTTTCTCAAAACAAAACAAAAGGGTTTGTTAAAGGATATTCTCTACGGTTCTTGTATGAATTTGTTTATGGTGAAAAATGAATAAGATAATTAATATCAATAATCAAAAATATATTTGGTATAAATAAAAATTTAATAGAACAAACCTTGAACCTAGTTGATTATCGGATCTTGCAATCCATCGAAGAGAGCTTTTCCAATTTTCTTTATGTTTCAAATGCATCATATGTTTCATTTCGATTTCTAATATTGTAAGAGAACTTATATAATGAACGTCCTTTAAGTTTCACGCGGATCACTAATGGTGGATTCTTGACCGTTAATAACCTTAATATGGATGACAAAGATTTGTTTAAGGTCGTTGAATGAAAATAATGAAAGAAACACTTAACTACCATCTCGGTTTTCAATACTACCGAGAGGTTAGAGTAAAATATAATTTTTTTTTCTAAAAAAGTCTACATTGTTATTCTCAAAATATTAAATATACATTGTATGAAACAAATCTTCGTAGAATATATATATATATATATATATATATATATATATATATATATATATATATATATATATATATATATATATATATATATATATATATATATATGTGTGTGTGTGTCTATTTGAAAATTGTTTCAGAAAAAGTTGTTGGGGAGAAAGTAAATTTTACTATACAATTTGTTTGTGTCATGATATTCACGTCGGTATGTCCAGCAACTTTATTTGTTGCGACGTGATTAACACAATTGTAATATGTTCATGACTATTATGAGATTTATTACAAAATTTGCAAATTATAGTTAAAATGATAATGGAGCTCTGTTGAGTCTTGATGTTGGGTTTTTATTTGTTAATTTATAATTACTTGCATTTGATTTGATTAGAGTCTCTTCACATATATCCAACTAGTATTTTCCGTATGAATGAAAACAGAGGGATTTTAAATTTGGTCCGAGAAAATTTTTGGGATGTAGTCCTCCAATCAAGGATCATTCAAAGGTTTTAAAAAAGGTCAACGACCATGAACGGTCACGGAAAAACGGTAAATTCACATTGTGACGATCATATTTAATGTCGCAACACATGTATCGATCTAAATAGCAAAAATCTTTACGCGACCGCAACCGATTTACAAACACTGGATCAATCTTTATCTAGCGAACGAATCAATGCAAATTTGAATTATGTCAACAAAGGAATGCATTTTACCGACTTTGGCCATGGAAAAATGACCTTTTAAAAAAGAAAGTATTGCTCTACCATACTGCTTAACATCTTTAATTGATCTTAATAGTTTATTTTCCTGTTAAATGTGAATTGAGATATGGTTAGCTGGTTTATTAGTAAATAGAAAGGAAGAAATTATATGAAAAAAAATAAGATGTTTCATGAAGGACAAAAATTAGAATTAGTCAAAACATACATAGCAATACAAAGATAAATTTGATCTAAAAGTGAATCAGTGAACATAACTAGAGTATAAATAAAATTATAAACATGTAACAGTTCTTACAATAATAAAAAAGTCTTGTTGTCAGCTAATGCAAAATATGCTAAATGAATGGATACAGATTCATTCCAACACTACCAATCCATCATACTAAATTAAGAATATATAATTGGAGATTGGTCACATGAACAATAAATGTTAGTTTTGGATCATGAGATTAAAACAAGATCAATGTGTTTTTTTGTTTCGTATTCTCTGCTTATTTTGTCTGTAAATTCAATATATTTTACTTTCTATAAAATAAATATGGTATTATTTAGTTTTTATAATCCTTAATATTTATATTTTGTCAACCAATACACATACTAGTTTGCAATATATTTGGCTATTTTGTTTCATCCCTTTTAAAATCGTTTATGTTGATTTTCTATAACCAACATAATTTAAATTGTTTATGGTGAAGGTCATCTATCATTGCTGCATGATTTTCTCTTAATGGGTTCCTTTTAGTTTTAATATAATTGTTTTTTAATAGGTTGAATACACATACTATCATTAACTTATAAATAAATAGTATTAAAAGTCATTATATTGTTTCTTAATTAGATAAACAACTCTGAAACAGTAAAAGCGCAGATCATTTTTCCAAGAATTTTACTTTCCTTGTCAATGGAGTAAAGTGGATAAGTACAAAACTTTAGTATTGAAGACGATACAGATAAATCTAAATTAAAGTGGAGGCGTAAAATCTTTAATTATGCATATTTACTTATATTGTTCACAAAGGTAAAGACATGAAATCGTAAAGGTTGTTAAATTAAAATAAATTCTAAGGGTTAATAGTTGATTTTAGGTAAAACAATAAGGACAAAAATAGAAGAAAAAAATATAAGCTATAAGCTAAAATGTTATTTGAAATAATATTTAAAAAAAATTATAAATTAGTAAAATAAATTATAAATTCATGACGAAAATAATGTTACAAAACAGGTCTTTTATTATCATACGAGCTTATAAGCCATAAGTTCAAAAAATGTCTTGCAAAACAGAGCCATAAAGTTGTAACAAAATGCTTGTATTAGCATCCTAAATACATAAAAAACATCCACAAAATATAAAATTTAATTCGAATTGAACAAAAAAAAAAACTTAAATAACCAAATTATTAAAAAAAAAAAACATAAAGGACCATCTGTTCCTGATGTAATTATACCTAACTTTTATTGAAAATCCTACAAAAGATAGTCATATCCAACTAATTGTAATGGTACCTAAGAATTTGTATATTTATTATTTCGTTAAATTTAGAGTGTACCACATTTTATATTATCATTAACTTATAAATAAATAGTATTAAGAATCTTTATATTGTTTCTTAATTAGATAAACAACTCTGAAACAGTAAAAGCGCAGATCATTTTTCCAAGAATTTTACTTTCCTTGTCAATGGAGTAAAGTGAATAAGTACAAAACAGTATTAGTGAAGAAGATATGGATAAATCTTTATCTAAGCATATTTACTTATCTTGTTGATAAGGTAAAGTTATGAAATCGTAAAGGTTGTTATTCAGAAGTAAACAAACTATATATTATATTCACTTTGTAAGACTATATTTGTCATATTACATGATGGCATCCCAAATTACTCTAGATGAGAAATTTTTGGAGTTTGTAAACGCAAAGCTAACGCACCAAAACTCACAAGCCATGATCCAAAAGGTTCCACAGAATCTCCGAAATAGAAATAAATATGACAAGTACTACTCACCCACGACGGTGTCAATAGGTCCCATCCACCATGACAATAAAAATCTCAAGATAGGAGACAACTATAAGTTTACTTTCGCAGCAAAATACGTCAAAAACACCACAACTATAAGTTTACGTAAAAATTAGATGAAATATATATGATAATTGATAACTAAAATGATGAAATTCCTTTGTTATGTACTTAGAAGAAGAAACAAAGTTGGAATTATCCAACCCTAGAAGGTGCGTAGTGAGGTATACAGGAACATAGAAGATCTAATTGCGATAGGAATTATTCCTTTGTTATGGCATACAGGAACATAGAAGATCTAACTGCGATAGGAATAAAACTTAAATCAAGCAAAACGCGAAGGCCATTAGATGTAGATTTCTCGGAGGGTTGGTTTGCTGCAGAATTGACACTTCCTGAAATTATTGTGGAAGATATCACAGTTGCTTCTTTGCTGAACCTGACAGCGTATGAGATGTGTCCACATAGTAAGAACGACTACGAAATATGTTCATTTGTGGTTTTCATAAACTCGCTCATTGGTCATTCTGAAGATGTAAAGAAATTGAGATCAGAGGGTATTTTGAGGAATTTCATAGGGAGAGATGAGGAAGTTGTTGATGTTTTCAACGTCATAAGTACAGACATGCGAGATGACCCAGATATATACGGTGAAGTTATAGATAAAATATATGAGCATCACTTTAAAAAAAGTAAGATTTGGTTAGCGTTGGGTTATCGCACTTATTTCAGCAATCCTTGGGCTATCATTGGTTTCTTTGGTGCGGTTGTTGCACTTGTTCTCGCTTTCCTTCAAACATGGTTTACCATTAACCCGCGCCAGCAAGCTAACTCATAAACATGGTTTGTTGTGGTATTTCTTTAATTAGTTATTGAGTCTTCACCATTAGTATCTCAAAAAAGAAAGTGTCTTTTGCATTGTATTATGTATTGACTTATTGTTTGTTTTTTTAAGAGGTGTGTGGTTAAATTGAAATATGTAATTTTCATAAATCAAATTATTGTTATGATTGATAACTTAGGTGGATATTATGATTATTGTTATTCAAATTTATTGTGATAATTTAATCATCTATTTGTATTTACATTAATTAATGAATAGATCTAATATACTCAATTCACCATCTATGTCATAGGAGAGTAAATTTGAATATATATATATATATATATATATATATATATATATATATATATATATATATATATATATATATATATATATATATATATATATATATATATATATATATGAGGAGGGATCAAATTACACCTGAAGAGTTACACCACGAGTTACACTCGTTCAATAACTACATCTCGAATTAATATTTTTTAAATTCAACCGTTGGATTGAAACATAATATCATATAGATCATACCTATAAAGTTTGAGCTTAATCTATAATGATTTACTATGTCATCGAATTACATCAAAATTAACGTTATATAAAAGCTCATTTTGACGTTAATATTTGGATATCTTGATGATATAGTAAATCATTATAGATTAAGCTCAAACTTTATAGGTATGATCTATATGATATTATGTTTCAATCCAACGGTTGAATTTAAAAAATATTAATTTGAGATGTAGTTATTAAACGAGTGTAACTCGTGGTGTAACTCTTCGGGTGTAATTTGATCCCTCCTCTATATATATATATATATATATATATATATATATATATATATATATATATATATATATATATATATATATATATATATATATATATATATATATATATATATATATATGGCATATCATATGAGAATGTCTTTTTTATATGAAAAGGTGAGAATGAATCTGAACCATTGGATTTTAAATTAAAGGGTGGAGATTATGTGTAAATCTTTTTTTTCTCTCTCCTCCATCATGAAAATCTCCAGCCAAACTGAAAAAGATTGTCCTTAATATTATCATATAGCTTGAAAAGATAAACTAGCACTGGCATTATAAGGCGAGTGTAGGTGACAAAATGCAGAGAGGTTTTAAGAGCTTACGTACGTTCAATCAAGATAAGTTGGAGAATCAAGTCTAGGGAGCCATGTCGGTCACTGCTGTGCCGCTGCACAAATTTGCTTAAAATATGGTGTGACTCCTGTTCTTTAATCACTTATTGAGTCTTCACTATTAGTATCTCACAGATGAAGAGTGTCTTTTGCATTGTATTGTGTGTGATTTATTGATTTTTTTAAGAGGTGTGTGGTTAAATTCAAATATGTAATTTTCATAATTCAAGTTTCTTTATTCAAATTAGTGTTATGATTGATAATTTAGGTGGTTATTGTTTTTTTTTTTTGAATAGGCTATGGAATTACTAACGAGCATAAGGGGTGCTCAACCGATGATACAAAACGGAAAAACTTCTATCACTCGAAACAAGAGAGCGGAAGAAGATTCCAAGAGAAAAAATTACAACAAGACTTTGGCCTATAATAGGAGCAAAGCCACCTCCAAGAGTTAGTAACCACCCCACCCCAACATTCATTAAAACTAAACGAATCCCGCTTGAAAATGATAGCGTTCCTAGACAACCAAATACCCCACACCGTCGCCAACCAAATAACCGCTACCGTATCCCTTTCCACCGAACCTTTCACCTTATGCATAGCGAACGGGTACCTTACAAACTCCTCGAAATTTAGAACCTTGTTAAAATCTACCCACCTAAAAACTTTCTTCCAAACTTCCTTCATAATCTCACATCCTCCTAAAAGGTGAGAAAGATTCTCTTCCTCCTTATTGCAAAAGACGCAAAACAAATCGGTAGAATTCAAAATGCCTCTCTTGAATAAATTGTCCTTGGTAGCTATACGGTTGTGGATGATTCTCCATCCGAATAAAAGGAGTTTTGTCGGGGATTTTACCTTCCAAAGAAGCGCAGCCGCTTTGACTATAGTAGGATCCAAAGGAGGTCCGGAAAGCTTTTCAAAAAATCTGGTATAGCAAGACTTTACCGAGAAGCTGCCGTCCAATGAAGGCTCCCATTCGTACCCATCAATCTCGTTTTCAACTGGTGCGGAACTCTGGATCTGCAGCATCAGTTCTGTCCGCAAAGCGTCATCGAAATCATCCTGAACACCGAAAATAGCCCTCTGATTCCAACTCCAGCCTCCTCTGTGAAACGCACCAGCCTCTCCTACTGTTAATGCATCGTTGGCAGCAGCAACAAACAGTTCTGGAAAGGCAGCGGCCAGAGTTTGATTCGATACCCAACAGCCATGCCAAAAAGGAATTTCAGCCCCGCTACCGATTTTGCATAACACAGCATCTGCAAAATTATGAGTTAAAAGAGAAAGATAATTGTCAGATAAAAGTAAGTCCCTCCACCAAATTGAGTCGGACTTCTCTATTACCGACACATCCCCTACCAACACCTTGCACTTCACATTGCTATATCTCGAACTAAGAATACCACGCCAAACCGCTTCCTCATCCGTCAATATCCTCCACTTCCATTTACTCCACAACGCTAAATTCATCACCTCAATATTTTTCACCCCCAAACCTCCTTCGCCTCTATCTTTACAAACCGTCTCCCATCGAACCCAATGGATTGACCTTTTGTCTTCGCTACCACTCCATAGGAAAGAACTTTGGATAGACCGAATTTTGTTGAGAACCTTCGTAGGAGCTTTATAGAATGACAAGGAATAGATAGGAATAGCGTTTATAACGGAGTTAATCAAACACACCCTTCCCGCTAAAGATAAATTCATTCCTTTCCACACCGCTAACCTTCTTCTTAGATGCAATAACAAATCCTTCCACATTGATAACTTTCTAGGACTATCACCCACTCTCACTCCTAGAAATTTAAACGGCAAGACGTCGACTTTGCACGCTAGAAAGGTTGAAGCCGCTTCAATGTACCAACCTCCCACATTAACGCCATAAATATTACTCTTGTTGAAATTAACCCGCAACCCCGACATGATCTCAAATCCCCTAAGGATTGATTTGATGCTCCAAATGTTCGCAAGATCTCCTTCCGCCAAAATAATTGTGTCATCCGCGAATTGTAACATACCACTCGATTCAAATTCGTTAAATTGAAAACCTCTAAACTCTCCTAACGAAGAGGCTTTTTCCATAAGGCCCGTTAAGACTTCCGTGGCTATGACAAACAAGAACGGGGACAACGGGTCACCTTGACGAAGGCCCTTTTCCACCTTAAATTCCTTAGTAACACTTCCATTAATAATAACGGACAAAGAACAAGTGAACACACATCCTTCCATCCACCTTAACCATCTTTCTCCGAACCCCATTTTGATTAGAATATACCTCAAAAATCCCCAACTTACTCGATCATAAGCTTTCTCAAAATCCACCTTCATAACTAAACACCTCCGCTTCTTTCTTTTGGCTAGATCTAACACCTCATTCACCACCAAAACCCCATCCGCAATATTCCTACCCGGGACGAAAGCCGTTTGGTTTTTCGAGATCAATTTCCCTAGAACATTTTTCAACCTTCCCGCCAAGATCTTTGAAATTATCTTGTAAAGACTACCAACGAGACAAATCGGTCTGAATTCGGCCAAATTGATAGGATGTTTGACTTTTGGAATTAAAGTGATAAAGGATGACGTGCAACCTTTCGTAAGCTTAGCTTTTTCAAAGAATTCCGTCACAAAGGCTACCACATCCCCCTTCACCGTATCCCAACAATTTTGAAAGAACTCTAAGGTATAACCATCCGGGCCCGGGCTTTTGTTCCCGTCGCAATCCCACACCGCCGCTTTAATTTCCTCTTCCGAGAAGGGCCTCTCCAACCACTCTTTATCTTCAACATTCAAGGAGCGAAAGACCAGCCCCTCCGGTACAGCTCTAGCATGGTTTTCTTCTTTGAAGAAAGATTCAAAATGGTCCCTAACTTCCCTTTTCACATTCTCAACACCCTCCACCCTCCCCTCCGCACCTTCCAACACCGAAATGGCTCCTCTTCTTTTGCTATCTTTTATAGAGTTATGGAAGAACTTAGAATTTTTATCTCCCTCCTTCAACCACAATTGCCTCGATTTAAGTCTTAACATACTTTCTTTCGTATTCAAATAATTCCACATCTCACAAGTTGCTTCTTTCCTCCTATCCACCAAATTGTCAATATTTCCACCAAAGTTATCTATCAACAAAGAATCCATTTCATTAATGATGCCTACTTCCTCCGAGACTTTTAAATCGATCCACCCAAAAACCTCCCGGTTCCACCATTTTAATCTCTCCTTCAGGCGCTTTAACTTTTCAAACAAAACATAATCTCCCCTTCCTTTTACATAAATCTTACTCCACTCTTCATGAACGAAGGTCTTGAAATCCTTATGAGAAAACCAAGTGTTGTTAAATTTGAAGGGCTTTGGCCCCCAATCTACCACACCGCACACAAGACTAATCGGCACATGGTCTGAGACATCTCTACTGCCAATTCTTTGGTCCACCACGCCCCACAAGTCGATCAATCTTCTAGAAACCAAGAACCTATCAATTCGACTCATTGCTTTCCCATTATCCTTGAACCAAGTGAATCTCCCCCCCACACACGGAACATCCACGACCCCCATACGAGCTATAAATTCACGAAACTCCTCCATTCCCTTCGAGTTTGCCGCAGCTCCCCCTCCCTTCCTTTCTTCTCTACTCACAGTTTCGTTGAAATCACCTCCAAGACACCATTCATCACTCCCGCCTTTAATCCACCTTAGAAGAGTTTAACAGATAGCTGACTCTCTTTCTCTTGGAAAGAGCCCCTCCCCCCCTTATGTTATAAGAAATCAGATTCATAATAACATTTTTGATGTCTCCTTCTTGCCCTTCATTCCCAATTTATCTCTCTTTTCCATCACCTCCAGGGCTTTTTCGTTCGTATCATCATCCACACCACTCGACACACCCAATCTCTTAATAGATTTCCATAAATTACCCCCAACATCAGATAAAGAATTTCTCCCCACCCTATCATTGCAACGAAGAACCTCAGAATCAGAGGGAGATGGACACAAAATGGACGTACCTTTCAAACCCTCCTCATTTGCGATTTCCTGGATGTTGCCACCAGCGGATTTGTCTTTGTAGCTATCTGTCCTCCTTGGAGCGATGCAGTCAAAATAGGAAGGGACCGTTTCCACCTTTTCTCCCAAATCAGTTACGTTTTTGTATTTTCTCGTTTTTGTTTTAGCAATTTTCGGAATAGGTTTAGAGAGCTTCAGATTTCTACATTCTGAATCAAAAGAAAGAGGCCTTGTAACCAGGCCCACTTGATTCACCGGCCCACTAAATGAACAATTAAGTCCATTCAAGTTACCACTGCACTCGGTCCCACCCACGCAGCTACTTCTTGACACCTCACTACGCACCTCTTTACCGTTCTTTCTTTTCTTTAAATCCCCACTGCCAGCTGTAAAAGCAATTAATGCATGCATGGGATCTTCATTTAATGCACGAGAAAAAGTAGAAGGTTCAGAAGTCACAGTCGTGCCTTTTGGGATATGGTCCTCCAAACATTTCTCATTAAGTGAAACATCATACTTTTCCTGCTCTTCTGAACCTAGGGCAGCCGCCTCCCTTCTGCTCTCTACCTCCCCTATGACGTTGACGGAAACGTCAACATCTTCTGACTCCTTCCTGTTGGATCCCTCACCTTCATCTTCTTCCATGGCCTCATCGGAAGTCCTACCGTCCCCTGGAGATGAAGATGCAGACCCTTCTTCCTCTTCCCTACCCATTCTCAACTTAGCTAATTCGATCTGGGCATGGCTATCCTCCTTTATGAATAGGGAGTAAGAATCTCCACCCACCACCATCTTTACAACTTCATTAATCATCAACTGGTGATTGGTTTGTATCAGAATTCTAGCTTCTTCCATGGAAACTCTCGAGAGAGACTTGTCATCACATTTAACATAACAACCATACACTTCTGCCAAAGCCTTGAAAAGCTTCAACCCCCAAGAATGGCAAGGGATTCCAGAGACACGAATCCACGTAAATCTCTCCTTATCGATATCTGATGTTTTCCACGGTCTTATATCACAAAACCATTGTTCCCACCATCTCCTTCTTTCTTCAATAAAAGTTTCAACCTCCCCAATAACCAAGTCTTCCAGCACGCATAGGTTTGGACCAAGCATTGTTACCCTAATTGTGAAAATACCTTCCTCCAGAAAAATCTTCTTCATTTCTAACGCCATTCCCGCATTCCTCATAACGCCAATAAACGCCCTTCCGTATCTGGTTAACTCTTCATCCTCTGCAACGAACACAAAGGTTTTGGACACCGAGGGAACGTTCAACAAAGGATCCCCTGAAACCTTACGATTCTGAATAACCTCTAGAAAGGAGCGCTTGTCTACCCAACCTTGTCGGCTTAGAGAAGGCTCAGCCTCCTTCCTCTGGTCCACCTTGAGCTCTTTTCTCCTAATCACAGGTTCTTCCCCTCTAAAGCTCCTCAATGGAGTTCTATGAAACCTAGGCAGGTTAGCATACAATTTTTTCCCATCAAGCACCAAGTTATCAAGCTTCAAAGCCAACAAATTCTCATCCTCCACATTGATGTATCTGACAAAACCAAACCTTCTCCCACGTTTGTCCCTGTTGGGAGAAACAACAACTTCTACTATGTTCCCCAGATCTTTAAACTCAAAGAACAAGTCCTTTGCCTTCCAGTTGTTTCCGAACTCTGTAATGAAGAAAGAGGATACCACCTCAGACTCTCCCACTTTTCTGTTTGCTGCTGCTACATCCCATCTACCACCTGCAATCGAACCTCCATTCCTCTTGCCCACCCTCTTCCAACCATCTGCAAGCAAGGTATCCCTGACCATTGCTAGGGACACGCACGACAAAAACCCCAACCCTAGCCCTAGAGAGAAGTGAGAGCTTCTCTCTCTAATAAAGATTTTCACTATTTGTATTTATATTATCTAATCAAAGTTTAGGTGGTTATTGTGATTATTGTTATTCAAATTTATTGTGATTATTTAATCATCTAATGTATATACATTAATAAGTGAATCAATAAGTGAACGTATCTAATCTATTCAATTCACCATATGTCATATGAGAGCGAATTCAAATATATACATAGGAAGAATATAAGTGAGAGGAATATTTATAATAAGAGAAGGAGAGGATTGAATAAGAGCCATTAAATTTACACGAGTATTTCCACTCTATCGCTTTCATCGTTAGAGTTCTTGCGCGTCTTCACAATTAAATTGGGAACATATATCAGTAAACCACATAATATTTTATCTACAAGTGATTGTAAAAGATTAAACAGATTTGAGATGCAATTCCAATTTTAAACTCCATGTTTTTCTCTTCTAAACATCGATTCATCTTCTTCTCTATTTATATTTTCTTGTTTCCAGTTTGAAAGTAAACCTAATTCAATTTTTTTATTAGATGTATAAGATATTAGGTTTATTAACGCGTAAGATTTTTTATAATTGGTAGAACAAGCTCCTTGAATATCGTAAAATGATCATGGATGCAATGGGAAAGATATCAGTTTGTGTATTTTCGAAAGATATCAGTTTTTCTGGGCACTGGCAGCAAGTGCGGATCATGCTGCAGTCGGCCATTATTGAGAAGGAAGGCGTTGACGAATTCAAGTGGAAGCTGAACCCGGATGGCTGTTTCTCGGTGGCCAGCGTCTCTTTGCTGATTAAGAATGGAAAAGAGGCATCGTGGCATCCAATTACGATGAATTTAATCAAGTCCTGTTGGAACTCGATAGCCCCGATTAAAATCTAGATTTTCTCGTGGAGGGTGTGCATCAATAGACTTCCCACAAAACTCTCCTTGAGTGAAAGAGGAGCTATTGATTCTTGTGGTATTCTCTGTTGCGAAATTTGCAGGATCCATCTAGAGACCTCCTCTAATCTGTTTTTTCAGTGTGGTGTGGCGAAATATTTATGGAAGCGGATTTATGTTTGGCTAGGGGAGGATCTCCCTTTTTCGTTAGAGGAATTTCTGAAGCTTGACACTGTGGTGGAGAAGGTGAAATCGGTGAATTCTAGGAAGAAGATCATTTCTATTTGGATTACTTCTGTTTGGAGTTTGTGGATTATGAGGAGCGCAATGATTTTTGACAAAATTGCGTATAGTTTCGAAAGGGTGTTTTACAATGTAATTCTCCTTTCTTGGTGTTGGTTAGCTAGTTCTAATCCGATTAGGTATTGTAGTTTCTATGATTGGTATATTGTTCCTTTGGATTGCTTCAAATATATTTAGGTGGTCCGGTTTGTAAGGGTTGCACCCCTAGTGCTTGCTCTATTAATCAATTGCTTATTGAAAAAAAAGTTTGTGCATTCAAAAGAATTTGATACAATCCTTAAAATCTAACATCTAAATCGATATGAAATTGAAACTAACTATAAAATGTATGAAACATCTAGATATGAGAAATGTATTTTGTGTTGAGCTGATATATATTTTGCAGTGGGATAGGAAGATGGAAGCTATGGAGTGTGGAAAGGCTTGCGTGAAATTTTTTGTCATCAATTTATTCTTAACCGTTGATTAAAATCCAATGGCTCTTATTCAGTCCTCTCATTCTCTACGTTGCTATAAAAGTATGTTGTCACGTGAGTATCATATCACAAATGTTTTAAAATAATAAAAATACTGTGTTAAGCTTTATTTATTTATTTATTTTATTTTTCTATAAGTAAGAGATATATTAAAGAGAGAATCAAAGTTCTCGCAACAAGATACAAAGACCCTCGAGGAAGAAATTCGAGAGGAAAATTACACGCCAATTGCTAATTATGATAAGTAAAAGATAGGGTTTCTACTAAATTCATAAAAATTACAATTGGGTAGGGTAATTTTCCCAATGAAAGCCCAACGCCAAACCAAAGCTTTAACACCCCACACCATATCAGATATATTCCAAATTTCGTTTATGATAATATCACCATTCCTTACCAACCATATGGACCAACAAACTGCCAACCACACCACTTCCTCTTTTCCTTTTCTAACTTTCTCTTTCCCTCTATGATTGTACCAAATCAAAAAACTCTCCATAAAATCATCCGCCATATAAACTACAATACCTATTCAATCCGCTATGTCTTTCCAAATCAAATACAAAATGTGGCAGAGGAAAATGGAATGAATCGAGGTTTCACAATTTGCTCCACAAAAAACACAAGAAGAAAGCGAATTAGACAAAATACCTCTTTTAAAAAGAGCGTCTCTCGTCGGGAGCTTGTTGTTGAAACATCTCCATCCAAACACTTTGGTTTTAAGAGGCATTAACATCATCAATAATCTTTTCTACGCCGAATCATTCAACCTGGAAGGACCATAAGGAACGAATTCTCCGCTGTAAACTTCGGAACGGCTTTTAATTGTAAAAATCCAGTTTGAAACTAGAGTCCAACGGACCTGATCAGTGCTATCTTGGCGCAAAGAAACATACCCCAGGATCTGTTGCAGACGGAACACCTCTGCTGCTATAAGCGGACTGCCCAGGTTGTCTCGCGGTATGCTAAAGTCGTTCCAAGTCCAAACCTCATCACGCCAAAACCCCATCAACGCAACAAAGACTTCCTGCAACAAAGAAACCGCAAATAACAGAGGAAAAGAGTCATTTAAAGTCCCTGTGTTCAGCCAGTTTGAATACCAAAAAGAAGAACAAAAATCATTTCCCACAAGAACCTTGCAAGCAGAGTTAAAAAGATCCAATAGCTTAACTCGATCCAACGACATTATATCTGCCCACCAGCAGAGAAAGATGCTTCACTCTTAAAATTACATCCCCCATGAACCATCCGCAGATTAATATCGCTGTAACGCGCCTTCAAAACACTGTACCATAATGGCTCCGATTCGTCTAAATTTCCCCACTACCACCTAATTAAAAGAGCCAAATTACATAGCGATGTGAAAATTACTTCGCTATCATAAATCTAAAATAAAAGTAATATTTCAACGTTAAATTTGAATTTTTTGAAAAATATCTAGCGCCATAGTTATCACATCACTAGTGAAATTTTAAAATTTTAAAAATTGTTTCTCAAAATTCAAGAGAAAGTAAATTTGACTAACACAATTTATTTGTGACGTAATATTCACGTTGTTATGTCCAGCGACTTTATTTTTTATTTTTGTGTAACCAAAATATATATAAAACGGAGAACTAAGGGTTCTCCAACCTGATTACACAGAGAAACGGGATAACCCGAGAAAAAGCAAAATTACAAACCAATTACTGCTACAACAAAAAGTGCAAAGGATCCATGCCAAAATCGTAGAAAGAGTAATTGGGGTGAGTAATTTTCCTGCAAAAAGACCACCTCCAAACCAAATGCTTAATGTTCCAAACGGTATTATTCACATTCCAAGCATCCTTCCGGAAACAACTACCATTCCTAACCAACCATAAAATCCAAGTGGTAGCTATCCATACCACCCCCAACTTCCTAACTTTCACTTTTTTGCTATGAAAAAAAGAGTGTCAATCCATAAAATTCGACAAACACTCATCAACTACCCTATCCCCTTTACCAACCCAAAACGCTACCTCTCTCTAAATATTTTTCACCACCCAACAACCAAAGAATAAATGATTACTAGTTTCCAAGCAAACTCCACAAAACAAGCACTTTAATTCATCCAAAGGAAAAGAAATACCTCGATTCTTCAACAAATCCTTCACCGGAAGTCTATTAAGAAATAATCTCCAACCGAAGGCCTTGATTTTGACCGGAACTTCGAATTTCCACAACAACCCAAAAGCACCATTGTTCCTATTAGGAGGACCATAACGAATACGAAGGTTGTTATAGAAATTGTAACAAGATGCAACCGAAAAACTCTTCTCTTCGGGGTGCTTCCACGCAACGGTATCCTTTCCCACCTTCCAACCACTAAACCCCTCCACCCTCCCTTTAAAATTCACCAATCTCTCCTCCAAACCACAAACGCCCACATCTATCTCGGAAATACCAAAATCTCCCCATAACCATTCTCCATCTTTCCACCCTCCCATGGCCGCCACGGAGACAAACTTCAACCGAGAAATCTCATATAAATCCGGAAACAAATCATTCAAAGAGAGGTCAAACAACCACCTAGCTTCCCAAAAAGGAGTTGAAAAACCATTATGAATATAAAACCTACAAAAATCAACAATAGGATCAATAGAAGAAGAAGAAATAATTTTTAAGACATCCTTCCACCAAAACGAACATTTAGCGGTCACTTTAATAGCTCCTCCCCCCCCCCCCCCCCGAACGTTTTAGAAGCTACATCTCCATACCGCGTATTCAAGAATTTAAACCACAAAGAATCATGCCCTTGAATAATCCGCCATCTCCACTTGTTAAGAAGAGCCAAATTGAATAAATACAAGTTTTTTACTCCTAACCCCCCTTTTTGTAACGGTAGAGTAACTTCCTCCCACTTGACCCAATGTATTCTCCTTCTTTCCTCTACACCTCCCCACAAAAATTTACTTTGAATACTAGTAAAATTCTTTGCCACCTTTCTCGGCATCTTGTAAAAGGATAAAGTGAAGATGGCCAAGGAACTTAGCACGATCTTTAAAAGAGTAATCCTACCGCCCAAGTTCAAGAAATGATTTATCCACCCTTCCAAACGATTATTTAACTTTGATAAGAGAGGGTTCCAAGTAGCTTCTTTCCTCAGATTGAACCCAATAGGGATACCAAGAAAATAAAAATTGTTATTTCTAATTTGCAATAAAGGAAATTAAAAACCGCCTCCAAGAAATGATGATTAGAATTAATACCAATTAACTTACTTTTGTGGTAATTAATTCCAAGACCCGACACAAGCTTAAAAGCCTGAAGCACCGCTCTCAAAGCCCACACATGTTTCCAATTACTCTCACCAATAATCAAAGTTAATCTTAAAACTTTGAAACTCCCCCACTTCGATAGATTTTTTTACAAGCCCTGCAAGTCCCTCTGCCACAACTGTAACACCCCACTTTCCCATTTTATAAAAATACAGTAAAATAATAAAAATTTATCAGAGTTCACAAACAAAAGTGGAATGTCACGTTATTTCAAGCCAAACTGAATATAAAGTCTCAATTACTTCATCTATTCATTTCTCATTAATCAATAAAAACAGTGGAAATATTATTTTATTTGAAAATAATGACGGCACAATTGCCAACTTATTCCAAAACACCACACAAAATCGTGGTCCTCAAATATTTGAATCAAAAACAGATACGTAACAAAATTCAATTAAAAATAACAAATAAAATAATCCCCAAAAACATCCCGTGTTACGTATCAGAGCGACTCGAACTAACAACACGTAAGACTTCCATAATGCTATCCTGGACTTCCACTGCTATTCTTGAGTACCTGCCCATTTCCCATGGTATGGGAAATATCAGCAGAAAGGGTGAGTACTCACATACCATTACAAAAGATGTAGGAACAGATATAATAACATAATTCACAGGTCGTGGTTCATGTTCACATAACATCACACTGCTTATACAAACTTCATTTATTCAAACATTCATCACAGTGTAAATTAACGCATCATTCACAATATCATAAATAAGTCATCACAGATCCATTCATTTATGCAACTCCACAATGCACATATCACGACACACATGTCCTTCCCAATCATAACTCAACAAACATATAATAATAATAATAATAATGACAATGCAATGTGACTCAATGACTTGACACAATGCATGTGGAACAAAAACATCGTGGTTCATGACCACAGTTCCCGTCGGAACTCTCGACCCCTTTTTCATGGTCCAGTGTGACCCCTATTTCATGATCACACCTACGACCCCTGTTTCATGGTCAAATACGATCCCTATTTCATGACCGCACCAATTCATGGTTCATTCAATCAAACCTGATTCCTAAAAGAATCCGGATAATTCGCATATACTCCACTGAGCAACGAATTATCTCCACCACGACTCCACAATTGAGTCCGGACCTACTAGGCATCTACCATGGATTTTCACCTAGTAGTCTCAATGTTATGTTATGCAATGCACAATCGACACAATATGCATAATCACAAATAACAACATGCATATCACACGATCCTCTTGATCACACGTAAGCCACACACTAATCGTAATTCACAAGAATTACCACAACACAATATGCACATTCATAATAGATAATATGCATATCATACGATCCTCCCGATCACACGTATGCCACACACTTACCGTAATTCACAAAGAATTACCACAACACAATATGCACATTCATAATAGATAATATGCATTCAACAACAACATACAACAACTACCAATTCATATGACTATCATACAGTCACTACATCATACCACAACTGTCCAACACATCACATATACATGTCAAAACCTGCAGCAATCACAATCCACAGCTACAACACACATTCGCACAACCAAACTCAACATTTCACAGTTCAACACATCGTAACATTTACGGAAAATCATATAACGCATCGAATTATTAGAATTCTGGTATTGAAAATAATTTTAACAGAAAGTACACGAAACCAGCTTTCCAACGATTCGAACGGCGCGCGAGTCAGACACACAGAACAAAAGTTATGATTTTTCAAAGTATTTCAACAAACCCGACCTCGACATTTTACACTGACACCTTAAAATCACATTAGACCTTATTTAAATTTAATTCTAGGACTTGAAACCATTTTGACAAGAAAGTACATTGTATTAGGTTTCTCCAAGTTCGAACGGTGAGTCAAACGGACACCCGAAACTCAAGTTATGAATTTTTGATGTTTTATAAAAATCCTACATTTTTCCTGCGAACAGCTCTCGGGTTCGCATTTATGTAGAAAGCAAGGACCTATTCTAATTGATGTAGAAAGCAAGGACCTATTCTAATTGATGTATCTAGTTAGTAGCAGTATGGCAAAAACATAATCTCACTTCTGCTTCATTTTCTCTAATGTTGGAGCATTTAAATTCATGACATTTTTATTTTATATTATCACAACATAGAAAGAAATGTATAACATCAAAGTATGATTAATGAAAATTGGAAGGACAAAAATTAGAGTTATTCAAAACATACATAGAGTGTTAATAAAGTTAAAAACAAGGAACAATTCTTACAATAATAAAAAAAGTCTTGTCAGAAAATGCAAAATATGCTAAATGAATGGATATAGATTCATTCCAACACTACCAATCCATCATACTAATCTTCAACATTCCTTTTTCTTTTTTTGCAAGTTCGACCTTGTTCCCCGCACTCGTGACATGCAACAATAATATTAAATTTCAAGATTTAATCTAAATTAAGAATATATAATTGGAGATTGGTCACATGAACAATTAATGTTAGTTTTGGATCATTAGATTAAAACAAGATCAATGTATTCTCTGCTTTTATTGTCTGTAAAATCAATATATTATACTGCCTATTAAATAAATATGGTATAATTTTGTCAACCAATACACATACTAGTTTGCAATAGATTTGGCTATTTGTTTCATCCCTTTTAAAATCGTTTATGTTGGTTTCTATAAGTTGATTAATGTGTGTCAGTTTGAATTGAAATAACCATCAATAATTTAAATTGTCTATGGTGAAGGTCATCTATCATTGCTGCATGATTTTCTCTTTATGGGTTCCTTTTAATTTTAATATAATTGCAGTATGTGAGATTTTTTATATAGGTTGAGTACACATACTATCATTAACTTATAAATAAATAGTATTAAGAGTCTTTATATTGTTTTTTAATTAGATAACCAACTCTAGGACAGTAAAAGCGCAGATCATTTTTCCAAGAATTTTACTTTCCTTGTTAATTGAGTAAAGTGAATAAGTACAAAACAGTATTAGTGAAGAAGATATGGATAAATCTTTATTTAAGCATATTTACTTATCTTGTTGATAAGGTAAAGTTATGAAATCGTAAAGGTTGTTATTCAGAAGTAAACAAACTATATATTATATTCACTTTGTAAGACTATATTTGTCATATTACATGATGGCATCCCAAATTACTCTAGATGAGAAATTTTTGGAGTTTGAAAACGCAAAGCTAACGCACCAAAACTCACAAGCCATGATCCAAAAGGTTCCACAGAATCTCCGAAATAGAAATAAATATGACAAGTACTACTCACCCACGACGGTGTCAATAGGTCCCATCCACCATGACAATAAAAATCTCAAGATAGGAGACAACTATAAGTTTACTTTCGCAGCAAAATACGTCAAAAAAACCACATACAGTCCACAATTGCTACACAAAAAGATTGCCGATAACATTTCTGAACTTAAGGGTCTTTTTGCCGAAGATGTTTTAGCTTTGGCCAATAACTCAGAGTCTCTACAAGGCTTCGGCAGCCTTGATGAAAAGCTGTCATGGCTGTTGTTCGTGGATGGATGTTTTTTGCTATACCTTATGGACGATGACAATACTCAACTTGATGATGAAGAGGTGAGTTTTAAGCATACTCAACTATTTTATGATGTGATGACGGATGTGCTTTTGTTGGAGAATCAACTTCCATATTTAGTACTAAAGCTGTTGTGGAAAAATGACAACGAGAAGGAATTGATAGAAACTATGGTGGATTTTATCCCTGATCATGGTATTTGGTACTCGCCATACATGGATTTACGGAATGAGCCAGCTGAACCACCAATTCATCTTCTTGATCTTCGGCATACACTCATCCTCACAAAATCTGATCTAAAGGTAAAAATTTAGTTTCGTTATTTTATTACTCCCCCTCAACTTCCATATCTTCTTGGACGATATATTGAGTCTTCAATGAATTTGAAAAATAAATTTTTTCTTATATTAAGGATGCAGATATATTAATTTTTCATTGAATTTAAAAAGGAAATTTTTTCTTATATTAAAAATTAGATAAATATATATATGATAATTGATAAGTAAAATGATGAAATCCGTTTGTTATGTACTTAGATGAAGATGAAGGAACACAGTTCGAAATATCCAAACCTAGACACGCTGATGGCAAACAGAAACATAGAAGATCTAACCGCAATAGGAATAAAACTTAAATCAAGCGGGACACGAAATCCATTATCTATAGATTTTTCTGAGGGTTGGTTTTCTGCAGAATTGACTCTTCCGGAGATTTGTATGAACTATACCACAATTGGTACTTTGCTGAACCTGACAGCGTATGAGATGTGTCAACGTTTTAACCACCAATACGAAATATGTACATTTGTGATTTTCATAAACTCGCTCATTGGCCATTCTGAAGATGTAAAGAAATTGAGATCAGAGAGTATTTTGAGAAATTTCCTAGGGAGAGATGAGGATGTTGCTGATTTTTTCAACGTCATAAGTACTGACTTGTTATGTAGCGGAGATTTATATGAAGAAGTTAACGATAAAATATATGAGCATCGCTTTAAAAAAAGTAAGATTTGGTTAGCGATGGCTTATCGCACTTATTTCAGCAATCCTTGGGCTATCATTGGTTTACTTGCTGGGGTAATTGCACTTGTTCTCACTTTCCTTCAAACATGGTTTTCCATTAAACCGCGCTAGCTAGCTAGCTAGCAAGCTCATAAACATGGTTTGTTGTGGTATTTCTTTAATCACTTATTGAGACTTCACTATTAGTATCTCACAAATGAAGAGTGTCTTTTGCATTGCATTGTGTGTGACTTATTGTTTGTTTTTTATTTTATAAGAGTTGTGTGGTTAAATTGAAATATGTAATTTTCATAATTCAAGTTTCTTTATTCAAATTATTGTTATGATTAATTAGTTAAGTTGTTATTGTGATTATTGTTATTCAAATTAATTGTGATTATTTAATCATATATCCATATATACATTAATAAGTCAATAGATCTAATCTACTCAGCTCACCATATGTCATAAGAGAGTAAATTTGAATATATATATATATATATATATATATATATATATATATATATATATATATATATATATATATATATATATATATATATATATATATATATATATATATATATATATATATATATATAGGGGACGTATCAAATGAGAACTTTGGTTATTATGAAAACTGATAACTTTTAATAATAACCATACGATTTAAATTCAATGCCTCAGATTTCACTCAAATTTTAAAAGACAATAATTAATAGATAGATTCTGATTTAAATACATATCACATAAATGCATATCTGAGCATTGATTTTAAATCGTACGGTTGTTATTAAAAGTTCTCATTCTTATAATAACCAAAGTTCTCATTTGATAGGTCCCCATATATATATATATATATATATATATATATATATATATATATATATATATATATATATATATATATATATATATATATATATATATATATATATATATATATATATATATATATGAGCATATAAAATGAGAGGAGTGTTTATAATGAAAAGATGACATGATTGAATAAAAGCCATTAAATTAAGATCAACGGTTAAGTTTCAATTGATGATAAATTTTTTACAAGACTATCCACTCTTTACTGCTTTTATCATCAGTGTTCTTGCGGATTGTGATATATATATATATATATATATATATATATATATATATATATATATATATATATATATATATATATATATATATATATATATATATGAGCATATAAAATGAGAGGAGTGTTTATAATGAAAAGATGACATGATTGAATAAAAGCCATTAAATTAAGATCAACGGTTAAGTTTCAATTGATGATAAATTTTTTACAAGACTATCCACTCTTTACTGCTTTTATCATCAGTGTTCTTGCGGATCTTCACAATTGAATTGGAAACATATATAAGCTAACCACAAAATATTTTATATACTAGATTTCAGATGCAATTCAAATTTTAAACTCCATAGTTTTCTTTTCTAAACATTCATTCATCTTCTTTTCACTTTATATATTCTTGTTTCCAGTTTGAAAGTAAACCTAATTCAATTTTTTTTTTAATTTATTAGATGTATAAGATGTTAGGTTTTTAACGCGTAAGATTTTTTATAATTGATAGAACAAGAACCGTGAATATCGTAAAATGGTCATGGATGCATTAAAAAATATATCAGTTTGTGTATTCAAATGAATTTGATACAATCCTTAAAATCTAACATCTAAATCTGTTGTAGAAAACAATGTCAAGAACAAAGTATAATAGGGAATTAGGGAAGACAAGAAGAACAACAAGGATTGATTATAACTGCTATTCTTTTACTTTCTCTTCAAACAAGATTACAAGAGGTTTTTGCCATTGCTCTTAATAAATTTTGCAGTGTCGAAGAAGCGGGCCAGTGGCAGGGATCAGATTGGATGTGGAATTTAGATGGTATTGTGGAGAGTGGTACCACAGATGTGCAGAATCTGTGCACGGAAATGATGGTGATGCTGGACGAGTTTGTTTTGGACAGGGATGCAGTGGACAGGTTCGTATGGATGAAGAATGGGGAAGGCATTTTTTCTGTTCGTTCTTGCTATGACTCGATGGCAACGCCGAATGTGACAACAGTTATTTCGGAAGACGTTTTAGAGGCTCTAAGTCATTTGTGAAAATCTGAAACTCCAACCAAAATTCAACATTTCGGATGGAGGCTCATTCACGATCGACTACCTACAAAAGATAATCTTTTTAAAAGGGGAATTCTTTTGGATGTGGAGCAAAATAGGTGCATATTTTGTTCGGAGGACGAAACAGCGGCACATCTGTTTATTTCTTGCTCCTTTGCTGACAACATTTGGAGGAAAATTTATAGTTGGTTTGGTGGCCTTGGGGAGATGAATGTAGAGGAGTTTAAAGCATTCTTCTTCTTCTTCTGCAAGAGAGTGTTGAACAAGGTGAAGAGAAGAGTTTTGTCTACTATATGGTTGGTGACGGCTTGGAATATATGGCTAATGAGAAACAATGTTATTTTCAACGAAATAGCACCGAGTTTTGACGAATGTATGATAGCCATTGTTTATAGTTATTGGACATGGCTTTCTTCCTGTTGCAAAATAGCTAACTGTTGTAATTTTTTTATTTGGAGTACCCACCCTCTCCGTTGTTTTGAGAGTTAAGGTTGTTCCCGAGTTTGTTTTGTGGGACGGAGCTCCCTTTAATAGATCTCTTGCCTATTAAAAAAAACAAGTGTTACAAGAATAACAAATAACTCTCTCACCCTAAATTAGGATTTGCAGTATGCAATGATGAGAGACTAGTATGCTATTTATAATAAAACCTAACATACTAAACTAATGGGGTTTTTTCACAAGGCCCATTACATAAGCTAACTTAACAAATTAGGGTTTAAACACTAAAACCTAATTTAATATGCTAACCACGCTAACATCTCGACACCTGCATGCTAGACCCATCTTCAACTACAACATGCACATTTCGACACTAGCTACCCTTCGACCATACTAGAGTTTGATCCAATATCTCACAAATCTCCACCTTGAACCTAACTCTACAACATCAAGGGAACAAACTAGCTTTCTTCATGCAGCTTTATTAACTGCATACAGTGGCAAAAATCGCAACTCGACAATGTCTTGGTGATCATATTAGCAACATTGTTATCTGTCGAAACCATTAGCCATAACCACCAATTCATCTTCTTGATCTTCAGCGTAAACAATTCCTCACTAAATCTAAATCTAATCTCCAGGTTAGAATTTAGATTCCTTCTACTCTTTAATATAAGAAAAAAAATTGTTTTTTAAATAAAAAAATTAATGTATCTGGACCAGATACATCGATTTTTCAATGACTTCAAAAAATAAACTTTTTCTTATATTACGGATTCTGATACATTGATTCTTTAATAATTTAAAAAATAATTTTTTTCTTATATTAAAAATCAGATGAAATATATGATAATTGATAAGTAAAATGATAAAATACATTTGTTATGTACTTACATGAAGGATCAACTCTTGTTGGAAAATCCAAACCTAAGGAAGCTGACGAGATACAAGAACATAGAAGAACTAACCGCAATAGGAATAAAACTTAAATCAAGCGGGACAAGAATGCCATTTGATGTAGATTTGTCTGAGAGTTGGTTTGCAGCAGAATTGATTCCTTCTGAGATTGTTGTGGATGATATCACAATTACTGCTTTCCTGAACCTTACATCATATGAGATGTGTCCGGATTTTGAGAATGACTACGAAATATGTTCATTTGTGGTTTTCATGGACTCGCACATTGACCATGCTGAAGATGTGAAGCAATTGAGATTAGAGGGTATTTTGGGGAATTTACTTGGGAGAGACGAGGAAGTTGTTGATCTTTTCAACATCATAAGTTCTGACTTGGAAAATAACTCATATATATCGTGAGGTTAAAAATAAAATACATGAGTGTAATACGGTGAACTGACTTTTTATCGATCGAAATGTCGCGGTAAGCAAGAGTCGCCACCGACTTTTATTTTATCCAAACTATATTCGGAAAGGCAAAAAGAAACAGAAAAAAACCTTTTAAGAAATTCTGAGTTCGGGGGGTAATTTATGCAAAGGGAAGGTTTAAAAAGCACCCTTTGCATCCATGGTTTTCCATGGGCTCTTAACTGCTTAGCTCACTTTGAAAATGCTTGATTTGTTTGAAAAGCGGTGTATGAATAGAAATTCGGAAAAGAACTTTAGCTTGTAAATAAGCGTAGTCTTTGTTCGAAATTGTTTTGAAAGTATTTGAAAAAGAGTTTGAATTTTGAATTTAAATTTGAATTTTGAATTGAGCAAGCAATTAATAGCAACTTACCCTAAGTTTAAAAATTTGTTCTTTTAGCTTTTCAGGCGAAAGGATCCGTCCATACCATAAAGGGTAGGAAGTCTTTCAATTGGATGTGTAAGGGTCATCGGGTAATCGTTCGCCATAAGACTGTCCCATGCCATAAAGAGGGCGGGTAGTCTAAGGGAAGGATATAATAGTCATTAATCTTTTTAGGCATCATGCGAGGATACCTTAGCAATTGGGACAATCGTCATGTTTTTACCGAGGCAACTTCGAGGGACAATATTGATGATAATAATGAACTTAGGGCAACATTTGTTTGCTTTTAGGTATCCTCGGAATCGAGGGACTTTGACTATTTAGCATACTTAGAGGCAACAGGTTTATAAGGCGACAAGCAACAAAGGCAACAGAGAGATTACCCTAAAGGTGTGTGGGTGCAACAATCAGGTGGTTAATTCAGATAGTTATCTTATAATTAGTTATCTAATTCTGTTAAAGGCTTGCACTCCCTAAGATTACTAACCACGCAGTTAAAATGGCAGAATTTAAAGGCGGAAGTTAAAGGTCCTACGCTATTACAATAAACACCTGCGGGGATGGGGGATTAAAACAGAAAATAAAATAGAACAAATGAATAATTAATTTAATTCATCTTGAGTCTTGACATTCCTCGAACCTCCGATCGACTTTGATTATCTGAGAATTAAACAGAAAAACAATAGGGGTGAGTGTAGGCGGAATTCTTTAACAGATGAAGTAAACCCTAGTTGAACCTATAAGGCAAATGTAACAATTAATAAAAATTAAATTTAAGAAAAAGAGTCGGAACTTAGCTTTTTGATTGGCATGGCGCGTAATCGGAGAATTTTGATTAATCCTGAAAATTTGAACAAAGACAGAAAAAGGTTAGTGCATTGACTGATCTAAACCTTAATTAATTACAAACCCTAGCCCTAAACCTATTACAAACCCTAGCCCTAAACCTAAAAGGGTTATTTAAGAAAACTTATTGTGACCCAAATGCGTTAGTGGAAAATACCTACCAGAGGATTCTAAGGTTTATAAAGGAATCGAGGTTTACAACCTAAAAACTAATTATTAATTTTCAATTAATTAATTAACAAGAATAGTATTTTTTATTATAAAAATAAAATAAAATAACTATTGATAAAATTATAAAAAAAATCGAATATTCGATTAAAATAAATATTTATAACAAATAACATTATAAGAACTAATTTTAGTAAATACTAAAAAATAATTTATAATAATATTTGAATAAAAAGAGAAAAGAAAATAAATAGAAGAAAGTTTATGTAATAAAAAAAAATTAAAAAAAATTTAGAAATAACTTAGCTTCGATCCAGTGTGGTTCAGCCTGGAGGTCCATGATATGATCCTTCAATCTGGTGCGCTGGATTCAGGACGCAAGCAATCTAACGGCCATAGATGGAGGGTGTATCGTGAATCCTCCTGCAGTAGCGCGCATGGGATCTGGAAACAAATAAATTGAAAAATCTCATTGCATAACCTGTGGTTCGAACCCAGGTCTGTGAGGGCAGTATTGTTTCTCTCAACCAGTTGTGCTGCGCAAGATATTTGATAAAATAACAATCATCAATCATTAAATAATAAAAGTAAATCAAATAACTCATTCAAAAGTAAGAGTCAAAGAGTGGGCCCCTCGCGTGTTGCAGCAACGAATGGAAAAGAGAGAGAGAAGGGTGGAAAAGTTGACTGCGAATCATTACATCCCACGCGTGCAGAGAGAGAACGGAGACATTGACCAACCAATAGGGGAGAGCGAACCATCCACTTGTGCGGTCAAGAGTCAACCTGCACTGTTCATCATCTTCTCCAAATTCACCTGCGGATTTACTTATGTCTTTACCTGCGATTTTTGCTGCGAATCCTTCCTGGAAAATTAAAACTCAAAAGAAACGCACGGGATAAGAACAAATCGTGCCCAGATAAACCAAACACAACCTTGTGATCATGCTAGTGCCATTGGTTTGTTCTAAAATTTCCCGGAACTATGAAAACGAAGGAGAAAATCCTTCTTGCCCTAGCAATGGTGAAACGCCAATGACGCACCTAAACTCATGAACAATTATTCAAAATAATTCTAAATGACCTTCTGAATGAGTATGAACACATGCAATTGATTTAAATAGCAGGAATTTAAGAATTCAAATTCAAAAACATTGCAAACCGTGAATGGATGGTAGGACTTCTTTTTACGTGTTATGAACTTGTATTCTAGATTAAATCGACTCCTGGAGTCCTTAGGAACAAGGTGGAGTTACTGAAAAGGCCTGAGATTGGCTGCAAGGAGGAATACGATCTCCACTTGTTCTTTGATAATTTTTCTTCTTGGAAACCCTAGTGTCTACAACCAATTTCGTCCCCCTAACCCTTACTAGTGTTTTGGTATATATTATGAGTGAATTAGGGTTTAATATTGGGCTTGGACCTTTGATGATTGGAGAGAAAATAGTTTGATTGAAAATAATATGATTCCTTTCTAATTTTGGTCAATCTTTCTCCATGGCTTGCACCAACGAATTTGGACCCTCATGGAATGCTCTTTGGAACTTCAAATGATTAAAACCAAGCCCATGCATTTTATCTCATTTATTTTTGCATTTTTACTTGTTTTATTTGATTTTTAATTGAATAAAAATTCAAATAAATGTAAATAAAGTGACAAAAATATAGGAATGGATTTAGAGGTTCTTTGAATCATATGAGAGGTTATGAGGTCCACTTGGGTTGTCAGAACTTAATTTTTCTCTGA
This sequence comes from Vicia villosa, assembly GCF_029867415.1. Lineage (NCBI taxonomy): Eukaryota > Viridiplantae > Streptophyta > Magnoliopsida > Fabales > Fabaceae > Vicia > Vicia villosa. The sequence goes on along the minus strand of NC_081182.1, from coordinate 211,835,665 downwards.
AGAAATCAAAACCCTAGTTTTAGAGCCTTGTGTATTGATTTGGATTTGTAGTAGAGAAATAGTATGGGCAAATTTTGGGGTATGACAGCTGCCCCTGTTCAATTATCTTAAACCTGAAGATGTAGAGTGGTTTGTGTGCCAGTCGGTATCTGAAGGTGGAAGATGATTGAACACTAGAATACCAAGAAATTTGCCCTAGCTGAAGTAGGGACTTTTGTCAGAGATGGGCTTGAAGATGCCATCTGATAGATGCCATATGGATGTTTGGAGTGTGAAGTGAATTGATTTTTGGAGAGTTGGTCGTGTCAGCACCGTTCGTAGTAACTGATTTAGACTTTGAAAGATGATCGTGTCTACACCGTTCGTGATGATAGAATTAGATCTTTGAAGGTTGATCGTGTCAGCACCGTTCGTAGTAACTGAATTAGATCTTGGAGAGATAATCGTGTCTACATCGTTCGTGATGATAGAATTAGATTCTCTTATCGTGTCAGCACTGTTCGTAGTAACTGAATTAGACTGGGAAGGTCAGTGATCGTGTCTACACCGTTCGTGATGATAGAATTAGATCTCTGAGAGTTGATCGTGTCAGTACCGTTCGTAGTAACTGAATTAGATCTTTGAAAATGATCGTGTCATTACCGTTCGTGGTAAATGAATTAGATCTTGGAAAATGATCGTGTCATTACCGTTCGTGGTAAATGAATTAGATCTTGGAAAGTTGGAGGTTTCGTTCATTTGTCTGCACCTGTATCCTGCAATAGGTATAGTTAGTCTTTATGCAATGTCATGATGCATGTAATGCGTTTATGTGACGGGATTCTCAAAATAAATGAGAACCTTGCATGTTATGTGCGCATTTGTCGCGATGCATTATGTATTATTTATGAACATGTATGCAATTGTATGAATATGTTTATGATTTATGACGTATAACTATGATTTATGCTATTTGACACATCTTGATTGAGAAGGTGGATCTCCATGTCTTTGTGATTTTGATGTCTGATCTTATTTGAAGATGCTTAGCTGGGAATTTATGATTCTTGCTTGGGGATGATCAGTAACTTGATGGACCCTGATTGGGGACAAAAGTATTAGTAACCTATGTTGGAGAAGAGAAAAGTGTTGGAGAACCAGCAGTGTTGAGGATGTAGAGTTTGTTGGGGAGCCATGTCTTTGTCGGGAGTGTTTGAAGATATCTTCTTAATGATTACTCTGTGGGGATATAATCTTGTGAACCCGGCTCTATGGGGAGACCTGGGTGAAAGTTGCCCCCAGTATTATAGTAGCTACCATTCCTGGATTTGATTAAGACACACCACTGAATATTGTTCGAGATGTCAAACTGGACTTGCATAGATTTGCCCCTGCTAGTAGGAACTTTGAAGAGATTCATCTCACGAGGACTTTATGAAGTGTATATTGTAGGTGACATGCCCCTAGTAATCGTAACCTTAGGATGATGCCCCTGTCTGTTTGGCTTTTAAGAGATTCTCGGAATCTTGACTCGATTGCCCCAGATTGATTGGGAAAAACGTGTCATGCCCCTTGTATACGTAGGAGACATTGTTTCTTAGAGTAATATTGTCTGTCGGGATAACTTTCAGTAATTAGTTGTACCCTGTGCAAGTTCTTTCTGATGCTAACATTTGAAATTATGTAGCAGAATATGTTTAATAATGAATTCATGAAATGCAATGCATACGTTTGTCTTGGGTTTTTGGAAAACATTAAAACAAAAGATGTAAAAGCGTGCTACAAACATGCTTTTTGTAAAAACGTGATGTTTTGTAAAAGACAAGATACCAACTCGACATTTGTGGTGAACCTTAAGGAGTCGGGATACCTTTTTGATGGCAGTATGCTTTCGGACTAACCATGCTTCAATTAGGACTTTCAAGGGTTGTAACGTGGCTTGGTTCACGGTTTAAGAAACAAAGGATAATGGCTCAAAATTTATTTATACCCATCCCCTTCTTCGTGATGTTCTTCAGTCCTAAGCTCAGTTAGTTCAACTTATGCATTCAGGTTCCAAGAGACTTTTGGATTTGCACCTTTGATAATGATGACGGTTCACAAGCAAAGAGAACTTTTGAGATGGCAGTCACAACATTGTGTTGTTCAGGAATTTATTGACTTCTCTTTTTCATCTTTTTGATATCCCTAACTTTTGCCTGAACTGTCTATTTTGGAGCTTACAGTCAGCGGGATGCCTTGATTTTTTTTGCCTAAGTCTTCTTTTTCATTTTTGACTTAGCAGGCTTTTCTTTTCATTTTTTTTTCTTTCTTTTTGAAAGATATTGACTGCCTTACTTAATGATTGATGAACCATCATTGGCTTTTGATTGACATCTCCAACACTTCTTTGATGTGTGCGGATGAATGCTTGTGATTGAAACCTTTGAAAGGTGTACTGAATGATTCTCTTAAAATAGAATGCACAGCCAAATTAACTGAGAACTACCCTGCCCCAGGTTATGATCAAGGGTTTTAATATTCATGTAAAAGAAAACTTCTACTCCTTAGGCTCAAAAGGGTTGACGAGGGATTAACATCCTTATATCTCCACTGTTTAGGAATTGAAACAATGCCTGTACATCGTCAGCATAGTCCGTTCAAAAGCATACTGTATGAGGTTGCGGTATCGTTTTCATCATCCTCCCTTAAAAGGCTTACAGCTTAGCAGGAGTTGAATAAACACAAAACATATGCAAAGTAAATACGTAATTTAAAATGAGTGATAGCGAAATAATGAATTCAAGACAAGCATATGCAATGCACTGATGATGATTATTAAGGCAAATAATGTCTATCATAATTCGAATGTTTAAGCAAATAGAAAAGAAACATGCAAATAAAAGTAGATCTAATGATCCAAAAGTTTGTCCGTCTAGACATCAATCAGTCTTGTCATGACTAGGCATAGGAGCGGTGATCACCATAGGATTTTCAGGAGGGTTGAATTTGATATCTCCGTCATTAATCATATCTTGAATCTTATTCTTCAATGTCCAGCAATCGTTTGTGTAATGTCCAGGAATTGTTTGTGTAATGTCCAGGAATGTTGGAATGGTACGCGCACCTTGTATTGAGTTTATAGCCAGGAGTGGAGGTGTTAGCATTCTTAGGAGGGTCCCTCAGAGTAATCAATTTGATCTTCAATAGATGTTGTAATGCTTGAGCCAATGACATATTGATCTCGGTGAATTGACGCTTGGGTACGTCTGGCTTTCTTTGTTGTTGTGGAACTGGTGTAGAGATTCAGAGTATCCGGGGTCCGAGCTTCCGGAATGTATCTGGCGTAGGATATCAGAACGAGTTATTCATTAAACCATATCTGAAAAGGTATGCCAGAACGGGTCGTACATTAGACCATATCTGAGGAGGAATATCAGAACGAGCCATACGTTAGACTATATTTGTTGAGGAATAGCAGAACGAGTCGTACATTAGACCATATCTGTTGGAATGTCAGAACGAGTCATACATTGGACCATATCTGAGGAAGGATATCAGAACGAGTTATTCATTAAACCATATCTAAAGGGGAATACCAGAACGAGTCATACATTAAACCATATCTGATGAATAATGCCAGAACGAGTCATACACTAGACCATATCTGACTGAAGATACCGGAACGGGTCATACATTAGACCATATCTGATGAATAATGCCAGAACGAGTCATACACTAGACCATATCTGACTGAAGATACCGGAACGGGTCATACATTAGACCATATCTGATAGGGAATGCTTGCTTGTTAGAGTCGGTGAGTTATTTGACGAAGTTTTGGAATGTAAAAAGGCTTGTCAGGATGAATCTCCAGCTTGATTATATCTGAGAGGAATGATTGTTATGGCGGAACCTGAAAACAAAGTTAGAAATATGCAATGTCATGAATGCAAATGAAATGTTTTCAAGGATCTATAGGAAATTTAGTTAGCAACATTTAGAAAATGATTTGGTTGCGTCTTTGTCTGAAGAATCCTGGACTTTGTTTTGGAACGTCCTTCTTTGAGAATCGAGCTCACCATATCGAGTGGGTCATCGCCTCTGATTCGGGAACTTCTGAATTTGAAGGTACATGGCTAGAGGAAAGTAAATCCTCTTGCCCCTTGTTAGGTGCTACACCTTTGAATCGGAAGGTATGTGGTTAGAGGAAAATTAATCCTCTTGCCCCTTAATAGGAATTTAGTCCTTGATAAGAGTACCTGAAATTGTGCGCCCTAAATCCCTAGGATCCTTGAAAGGGTTAGTTATGATGTTATGATGTCATGCAGATGCAATGCATTAGACATAGTGTGATATAGTAAGGGTAAACACGTCCTTCAACAAAACCTACAAGGAAACAACGGTTAGTATGTTATGTGAATGTAGCTCATTAGGCACGACATAGAATGGTGAGGGCAAACAAGTACTTTAACAAAAACCTGCAAGGAAACAGAGGTTAGTAGCAAACACAAACAAGTCACACAAGTGCCCTTAGGTTTAGAGGCTTGCTTGAAGTTCGTAGGTAAGTACCCTCCCCACTGAAGTTTAGTTGGTTCAACCTGTCCTATATAAAGATCGGGTTCTAGGGAGCTCATATCATTGACCTTTCTCGAAGGCGCTTATCTCAGTTCGGTAATCGAATCACCAACCGAGAAGGTCCCGAAAGTCCAGTCCATATGAGTGTAGCTTCGAGTATCAACCAACTTCAGTCGGAACCAAAGCCAGCCATCTCGCTACTTCCTAATAGGCTAAAGTTAAGTTCCACTAGGGTTCTAGGGGCAAATTAGTGCTTGATGACACCACGCAGCAGCCAAGTGTTTCCTCGAGTCGGATCCCAAGGAACACCAGGACAAACCAATGTGTCACACTAACGATGACCATCATATCAACCACATCAGTATACGCTGTGCAGTCTCCTTGATCTCATGCCATTTACTTAAGGTACTCAGATCCGGGTTAGGATCTTTCACACAAGTAATATTCCCAAAACAACCTTTAAGAATAAAGCAAACAAATCAAACAATTTAAAATGATCCTAGCTTTAAGGTAACCCCTCTTTTATTCGAAAGCGTCCCCAGCAGAGTCGCCAGTTCTGTAATACGGTGAACTGACTTTTTATCGATCGAAATGTCGCGGTAAGCAAGAGTCGCCACCGACTTTTATTTTATCCAAACTATATTCGGAAAGGCAAAAAGAAACAGAAAAAAACCTTTTAAGAAATTCTGAGTTCGGGGGGTAATTTATGCAAAGGGAAGGTTTAAAAAGCACCCTTTGCATCCATGGTTTTCCATGGGCTCTTAACTGCTTAGCTCACTTTGAAAATGCTTGATTTGTTTGAAAAGCGGTGTATGAATAGAAATTCGGAAAAGAACTTTAGCTTGTAAATAAGCGTAGTCTTTGTTCGAAATTGTTTTGAAAGTATTTGAAAAAGAGTTTGAATTTTGAATTTAAATTTGAATTTTGAATTGAGCAAGCAATTAATAGCAACTTACCCTAAGTTTAAAAATTTGTTCTTTTAGCTTTTCAGGCGAAAGGATCCGTCCATACCATAAAGGGTAGGAAGTCTTTCAATTGGATGTGTAAGGGTCATCGGGTAATCGTTCGCCATAAGACTGTCCCATGCCATAAAGAGGGCGGGTAGTCTAAGGGAAGGATATAATAGTCATTAATCTTTTTAGGCATCATGCGAGGATACCTTAGCAATTGGGACAATCGTCATGTTTTTACCGAGGCAACTTCGAGGGACAATATTGATGATAATAATGAACTTAGGGCAACATTTGTTTGCTTTTAGGTATCCTCGGAATCGAGGGACTTTGACTATTTAGCATACTTAGAGGCAACAGGTTTATAAGGCGACAAGCAACAAAGGCAACAGAGAGATTACCCTAAAGGTGTGTGGGTGCAACAATCAGGTGGTTAATTCAGATAGTTATCTTATAATTAGTTATCTAATTCTGTTAAAGGCTTGCACTCCCTACGCAGTTAAAATGGCAGAATTTAAAGGCGGAAGTTAAAGGTCCTACGCTATTACAATAAACACCTGCGGGGATGGGGGATTAAAACAGAAAATAAAATAGAACAAATGAATAATTAATTTAATTCATCTTGAGTCTTGACATTCCTCGAACCTCCGATCGACTTTGATTATCTGAGAATTAAACAGAAAAACAATAGGGGTGAGTGTAGGCGGAATTCTTTAACAGATGAAGTAAACCCTAGTTGAACCTATAAGGCAAATGTAACAATTAATAAAAATTAAATTTAAGAAAAAGAGTCGGAACTTAGCTTTTTGATTGGCATGGCGCGTAATCGGAGAATTTTGATTAATCCTGAAAATTTGAACAAAGACAGAAAAAGGTTAGTGCATTGACTGATCTAAACCTTAATTAATTACAAACCCTAGCCCTAAACCTATTACAAACCCTAGCCCTAAACCTAAAAGGGTTATTTAAGAAAACTTATTGTGACCCAAATGCGTTAGTGGAAAATACCTACCAGAGGATTCTAAGGTTTATAAAGGAATCGAGGTTTACAACCTAAAAACTAATTATTAATTTTCAATTAATTAATTAACAAGAATAGTATTTTTTATTATAAAAATAAAATAAAATAACTATTGATAAAATTATAAAAAAAATCGAATATTCGATTAAAATAAATATTTATAACAAATAACATTATAAGAACTAATTTTAGTAAATACTAAAAAATAATTTATAAAAATATTTGAATAAAATGAGAAAAGAAAATAAATAGAAGAAAGTTTATGTAATAAAAAAAAATTAAAAAAAATTTAGAAATAACTTAGCTTCGATCCAGTGTGGTTCAGCCTGGAGGTCCATGATATGATCCTTCAATCTGGTGCGCTGGATTCAGGACGCAAGCAATCTAACGGCCATAGATGGAGGGTGTATCGTGAATCCTCCTGCAGTAGCGCGCATGGGATCTGGAAACAAATAAATTGAAAAATCTCATTGCATAACCTGTGGTTCGAACCCAGGTCTATGAGGGCAGTATTGTTTCTCTCAACCAGTTGTGCTGCGCAAGATATTTGATAAAATAACAATCATCAATCATTAAATAATAAAAGTAAATCAAATAACTCATTCAAAAGTAAGAGTCAAAGAGTGGGCCCCTCGCGTGTTGCAGCAACGAATGGAAAAGAGAGAGAGAAGGGTGGAAAAGTTGACTGCGAATCATTACATCCCACGCGTGCAGAGAGAGAACGGAGACATTGACCAACCAATAGGGGAGAGCGAACCATCCACTTGTGCGGTCAAGAGTCAACCTGCACTGTTCATCATCTTCTCCAAATTCACCTGCGGATTTACTTATGTCTTTACCTGCGATTTTTGCTGCGAATCCTTCCTGGAAAATTAAAACTCAAAAGAAACGCACGGGATAAGAACAAATCGTGCCCAGATAAACCAAACACAACCTTGTGATCATGCTAGTGCCATTGGTTTGTTCTAAAATTTCCCGGAACTATGAAAACGAAGGAGAAAATCCTTCTTGCCCTAGCAATGGTGAAACGCCAATGACGCACCTAAACTCATGAACAATTATTCAAAATAATTCTAAATGACCTTCTGAATGAGTATGAACACATGCAATTGATTTAAATAGCGGGAATTTAAGAATTCAAATTCAAAAACATTGCAAACCGTGAATGGATGGTAGGACTTCTTTTTACGTGTTATGAACTTGTATTCTAGATTAAACCGACTCCTGGAGTCCTTAGGAACAAGGTGGAGTTACTGAAAAGGCCTGAGATTGGCTGCAAGGAGGAATACGATCTCCACTTGTTCTTTGATAATTTTTCTTCTTGGAAACCCTAGTGTCTACAACCAATTTCGTCCCCCTAACCCTTACTAGTGTTTTGGTATATATTATGAGTGAATTAGGGTTTAATATTGGGCTTGGACCTTTGATGATTGGAGAGAAAATAGTTTGATTGAAAATAATATGATTCCTTTCTAATTTTGGTCAATCTTTCTCCATGGCTTGCACCAACGAATTTGGACCCTCATGGAATGCTCTTTGGAACTTCAAATGATTAAAACCAAGCCCATGCATTTTATCTCATTTATTTTTGCATTTTTACTTGTTTTATTTGATTTTTAATTGAATAAAAATTCAAATAAATGTAAATAAAGTGACAAAAATATAGGAATGGATTTAGAGGTTCTTTGAATCATATGAGAGGTTATGAGGTCCACTTGGGTTGTCAGAACTTAATTTTTCTCTGAAGAAATCAAAACCCTAGTTTTAGAGCCTTGTGTATTGATTTGGATTTGTAGTAGAGAAATAGTATGGGCAAATTTTGGGGTATGACAATGAGCATCGCTTTAAAAAATGTAGGATTTGGTTACCGTTGGGTTCTGTCCCGGAAGTCACGGAGCTGCTGCCTGCCCTGTACCAATTGCTGCCAGTGGCAGCCCCTATTGTGGTTGGGTCGGATACGGTCTTGTGGGTGCCGGAGAAGGATGAATCTTTTTCCGTTGCTTCTTGCTTCCATGAGATATCTAAGAGTGCTCATCCGTTTGGTCCGGCAAATCGCTATGACTTCATTTATTCAAAAGTGTGGAAGGTAGAGGTTCCTCTTAAAGTTAAAGCTTTTGGATGGAGATGTTTCAAGAATAGGATTCCGACAAAAAACTTGCTTGTGAATCGAGGTATTCCTTTATCCTCTTCGAATCTTGTTTGTGTTTTTTGTGAAGAGCATACCGAAAGTTCTTATCATTTGATATTGGATTGTCGGAAGTCCGTAGCGGTGTGGAATACCATGGCGAGTTGGATTGGTATGAATTTTGAAAAACCTTACGACATTATGGAGAGTTTTTGGAATTGGAGTAAATTTTGCCGCAAAAAGAAAGTGAGGAGAGGTAAAGAGAGAAGCATTTGGTTGGCTATTGTGTGGAGTATTTGGATTAGTAGGAATGAGATTATTTTCAAAAACTCATCTTGTGATGTTAATGATATAGTTTGGTCTTGTAAAATGCTTGTTTGAAGATGGAATTTTGTAGGGAAAATTAATCATCCCAATTGCAACTTTTATGAGTTTTGCAAATCCCCTTTGTATTACTTAGGTTATGTTCAATTTGGTGATTAATTTTTTGTGACGGCGTCTTTCGCCTTTTGTAACCGAGTTTGTAGAACTTTCGTTCTCTATTGAATATAACTTGCTTAAAAAAAACAAAAAAAAAACACTTATTTCAGCAATCCTTGGGCTATCATTGGTTTCATTGCTGGGGTTATTGCACTTGTTCTCACATTCCTTCAAACATGGTTTTCCATTAAACCGCCCTAGCTAGCTAGCTAGCTCATAAACATGATTTGTTGTGGTATTTCTTTAATCACTTATTGAGTCTTCACTATTAGTATCTCACAAATGAAGAGTGTCTTTTGCATTGCTTTGTGTGTGACTTATTGTTTGTTTTTTCTTAAGGGGTGTGTGGTTAAATTGAAATATTTAATTTTCATAATTCAAGTTTCTTTATTTAAATTATTGTTATGATTGATTTAATCATCTATTCATATATACATTAATCTAATCAATTCACGATATGTCATAGGAGAGTAAATTTGGTGAAAAGAATGTTGATAATTAGGATCAACGGTTAAAATTAAAAAAAATTACACGAGCCTTTCCACTCTCTATCATTTTTATTGTCATTGTTCTTGCTCAACTTCACAATTGATCGAACAAACGACATAATATTTTATCTACGAGTGACTGTAAAAAATTAAACAATTTGAAATGCTATTCCAATTTGGGTGTTTTTTTTGTAATCAAGAAATATATTAATAAGGATCAAAAGATCCTAGCAAGATTACAAGATGAGGGGCTAGAAACAAACCCAAAATAAAAGAAAATTACTCACTAAATAGAACCTAAGATAAGTATATGGATTCATTTTCTTCTCTCTTTGTATTTTCTTGTTTCTAGTTTGAAAGTAAACCTAATTCAATTTTTTTAATTTTATTAGATGTTTAAGATTTTAGGTTTTTTAACGCGTAAGCTTTTTTATAATTGTTAGAACAAGCGTCGTGAATATTGTAAAATGATCATGGATGCATTGAAAAAATATCAGTTTATGCATTCAAATGAATTTGATACAACCCTTAAAAGCTAACAGCTAAATCAATATAAAATTGAAACTAACTATAAAGTGGTACAATGAATTGGGTGTGGGTATGAAACATCTACATATGAGAAATGTATTTTGTGTCATATATATTCCTAACTCAATTGTGAAATTGCAGTGGGATAGGAAGAAGGAAGATACGGAGTGTGAGAAGCCTCGCGTGAAATTTTTGTGTCATCAATTTAATCTTAACTGTTGATTTTAATCTAATGACTCTTATTCAATCCTCTTATTCTCTACGTTGCCATAAAAGTATATTGTTACGTGAATATTACGTCACAAACGTTTTAAAATAAAAAAGATTCGTGTTCATCTTTTCACATAAAAGAGATTTAAAGTTTGAAAAACTGTGTAGTGATGTGAAAATCACATCGCTACTTTTTAAAGTTAAAATAATAAAAAAAATTCAGCTTTACATGGAGAAAAGTTTGAATTTTTTGAGAAATGTGTAATGTTGTGATTATCAAGTCACTATGAAATTTTAAAATTTAAAAAATTGTTTCTGAAAAAGGTTGTTGGGAAGAAAGTAAATTTGACTAGCACAATTTGTTTGTGTCATAATATTTACGTCGTTATGTCCAATGATTTTATTTGTTGCGACGTGATTATCATGACGGTAATATGTTTATGACTGTTCTAACATTTGTTCAAAAATTTGAGTCGTGAATACTACAACAGAAATTTGCTTCGTGAATACCACGACAATAAAAGTCATATATACACTACAAGAAAAATGGCCTAAGGCCAGGCCAAATTGTTCCACAGCTCAAAAACTGTGGCTACATATATGTTTTGGCCGGGGATTTAAAACTGTGGAAATATGTTTTGAAATATTGAACCCCGATTGTGAAACGGTGGCATTTTCTTAAATTGCCACGTTTACAAAATGACAAATATATTTAGAACACGCTTAATAACCGCGAATTATAATTTTTGATTCAAACTGTGGTCTAAGCCCACATTTTATACCCCGCCAAACAATCCCTCTTTTTTTTCAGTTTCCCTCTTTGTTTTTTATTTTATTTTCTAGTTATATTTTATTAAAAAAAGAAAAATAAATAGAAAAACACGAACCCTTTCCCTCTTCACTCCTAACCTAATTTCACTCTTCCCTTCTCTTGCGAGAACCCTTTCACTCCAACGCCTCCCGTCTCTTCACTCCGGCCAACTCCCTTCTCCGAAACACGACCTTCTCCGTTTCTCAGCCATCTACTCCGGTCAACTCTTTGCGTAAGTTTTCTACTTCTCTCTTCATACCTCTGCCTGTTCTCACACATCTCCGTTCGCACCTCTGCCTGTTTCCTTCACACATCTCCGTTCCCACATCCATCTCCGTTCCTCTTCTCTCTTCGAGGTCCAAATCCAAATTTTGACCTAATCCCCATATTTTGTTTTGCATGCAATTTTGATTTTTTTGTTGAGGCGTGGAGCAGAAGCTTTCAGTTGTGGTTGGAGTATTGCAAGGTTTTCATCTTTACCCTTATTTTTAGATTTTGTTATGTTGTTTTGAAACTAAGTTTTTTAGGGTTTCTTCTATTGATGTTAGTAAACTGATCATTTAGTACGTTAGGATTGTATAATTTAAGGTTTGAATTAGTTAACTGATATGAAATTGACCTTAAATTGATTTTCTGTTGGATTGTATGATTTAATATATGTTTGGTGATGTGAACTGAACTAAAATTAACCTTAAATTGTATGTTAGTATTTCTGTTTGGATTGGATTGTATGATTTTCATATTTGTTCCTCTAATTGCTGCCTTGACAAGCTCACTAGGGTTTTCTTTTCATATCTGATAATTTGTGTCTATGTTTTAATACTGAAAATATGTCGTTTTAACACACGATTTCCCGCGATACGAACTTCATTTGATGGAGTTACGAGTTTATCTAACGAATGATATGGATTATGTGCTTTTGGTACTCGTTTCTGTTTGTTTTGTTATAGATAAAAAAATCTGTGTGGATCTAAGATTTGGATTTTTGAGCCCAAATGACAGAGTTAATATCATTGTGATCTGATTTTAGTGTGGAATTTGAGGTTGATGAACCTAGGACAAAGCTGAAACTGTTTGAAACTTGTGATAGGTTGTGGATTTAGTTAAGATATTTTTTTTGTGAAATTGAAAAAATGTGAAAACAACTTGAGTTCTAATTGTATTGATATCACACTACAACACGGAACAGCTTTCACAGCGCTTTTTTTGGCCTTTAACAGCGCTTTAAAGCGCTGCCATAGCCAGCGCTGGCGTAGGCTACGAAAGCGCTTTTAAAAGCGCTCTGGTAGACCCCCCCTTTAAGAGCGCTTTCCTGGAAAAAGCGCTCTGGTAGGTCCCCCTATTAGAGCGCTTTCCTGGAAAAAGCGCTCTGGTAGACCCCCCTTTAAGAGCGCTTCTTAGTAAAAGCGCTGGCAAAGACCAGTAAAAAAGCAAAAAAAATTAAAAAATTACGCAGCATACAAAAGCGCTTTTGGAAAGCGCTCTGGTAGGCCCCCCTATGAGAGCGCTTTTTCCAGAAAAAGCGCTCTCATAGGGGGGCCTACCAGAGCGCTTTCCAAAAGCGCTTTTGTATGCTGCGTAATTTTTTAATTTTTTTTGCTTTTTTACTGGTCTTTGCCAGCGCTTTTACTAAGAAGCGCTCTAGTATGTGGACCTTTAAGAGCGCTTTTAAGAAGCGCTGTAGTTGCTAAATGAGGTATTTTTATGTGCAGCCTATAATTTAATCCTCCCAGTCGACCTGTAATGTTTTCGACCTGTAATATTTTCGACCTGTAATATATTTTCGACCTGTAATATATTTTCGACTAAATTATTTCAGCCATCAGTAAGACAATATATATACTAATATATACCATTATAATATCCAAAATTATATATATACATCATTACAAAATTATATATATACATCATTACAAAATCAACAATATTATAGTTCAAATCTGCATGAAAAATAGCTTAATATAAAATTGACACAATTCCTCTTTGATTTCTTCTAACTTTAGCTTCGAGTACCCAGCAGCACGGAATTCGTCAAGGTACTATAAAACAAAAACATAATATGAATAATATATTTAGGTAAATGTAATAAATTATATGAAATTATCTTAAGTTATAACTTTATACCGTGGGAGGAATCTCTAATTGATTCGCCTGAATGATTTCTTTCATAAACCTCAATACAAAGTATCCGCAGTCTGAACTGTTACGCTGTAGCGGACACTACATAGAAAAACAAATAAGATTCTATATAAGTTGTCTTGTTTTACCAAGTAGCATAAATATTATGAGCAAATTTGTGAAAAGTAATGTACCTGCACTTCGATCCAGGTGATGTTGTTTGATTTAGTCCGGGATACCTGTGCGTCCCGTTGACTACGGAATACTTGTATTGATCTAATTAACAAATATATAAAAGCATATGTTTAGATCAATCCCACAAATAAGTAAATATATAAATATACACGAATATATATTTAGAACGATCCTACTTACAAATCAACGATTTCCTTCATGGCCGGATAATTGGTCCATTCACCCTTTACCGAATTCAGATAATACACGACTTCCCTTATCGGGTTGATAGCAAGCAGCAACCAGTGTGCTCTATAAATTAAAACAATAGGTTATATGAAAATATTGCTATACACTAAAGAAACAGAGATTAGATGAATAAAGAATGAGAAACTAACCCTACTGGTCGGGTATTATACGCCCAAAGATGCAGACATTCTGTATTGCCGGTGGACATGAATCTATCGACTAAGCGCTGTCTAACAGATTCCGGATCCGAAACAATTTCCATTCCGCTGCAATGGGCGGAAGACACGAACCGGAATCTGTTAGACAATGCAGTCCCGCGCAACACTCTGTCATACAACAACCTTAAATAAAAACATAATAAACATTAGATTCTTTTCATTGAAAAGTGTAAATAAATTATATTGTGGGACTAATTAAATAATATATCGGATGAGTGAATATTACCGGATGTATGAATGCATATTACTGACGCCTAGTTGATCTTGGTTAAAAATCTCTTGCAAGTCATCAATTGTAATATGTGACTTGAACTCAATACCGAAGACACTTTCATCCATATCGATTTCCCGTAAAGCACCATCCTTCATATCGGACATATCAACCATTGTTGCGAGTGTCGCCCGGTATCGAGGCACAAAAGCACCGCCTTTTCTTGCCGCTTGCTTCGGAGGACCACTGGGTGGTACACTACGAACCTGCTGCGTCACTTGTTGTGACTCCCGAGCGGATGCCTAAAAATCATATAAGTTAGGTAAAATATAAAATCATGCATATTTTGATTCAGATTATATATTAACACTTTAAATGTACCTCTTTTAGCGATGCAACAGACTCCTCCTCCTGTAAAATCCCTTTACCCTTAATTGCGGGTTTTATAGGAGCAGTCTAAAAATAAAATGTAAAACATAATTAATAAACGGTTTAGAATTGACATTCGAAAACTAAATGATTCATAATCGTTTTCAATTTACCTCATCACTAATGGTAATGAGCTCCGAGGGCCATGCAACAAACGATCCTATTGCATCTCGCAGCAATGTCGTCTCTGAGACCATGTCAGGTACCGGTAGAATCGCATCACGATCTAATACAACATCCACCGATACTTTCAGGTGTCCATCCGGGAGCGGTCTGTGGTGAAGTAAATCTCCCGAAGTGTTGTGCACTTTTCCCTTGCCAACTAGTCGATAATTCGGTTCCGATAAGTATAGTTGGCAAGATGAAATGCCCTAAACCAATAGTAAATATAAAGTCATTATCATTAATAAAATAGAACAATTTAAAAGGAAAAAAAATTATAATTACCTCGGGAAATTTCCTTTGATAGTTGATACTAGCCTTATCACTAGTTTCTTTCACCGATGAAGTGTTGCATTTTTCTCTCATATACGCCTCTTTATCTCTTTGCAATTCAGAGACTTGTGCTTGCAATTCCGCCAACTTTTGCAACACTTCTTCATTTGAAGGATTTCTTCTCCTAGGACTCTTGTAAAAAGAGGTTGGAGTCACACCATGACCCTTACCCCTCACCCGACCGGGATACTCGGGAGCATCTAGTACTCTACTAAGTACGCTCTCCTCACCGGTGGATGCCGATTGCGACAAGGTCTCCTGTAATTCATTTACATTTAAATAATTATTAGTGGAGATAAAAAGTCATTTATATATTAAAAAACATTTGATTTAATTAAAGACATAGTATTATACTTACACATTCAGTATAAACTCTCTGAACATCGGGATCGACAGCGTGATTCTTGCCCACACGAGCTTCCTTCCACAACACATGTACAGGAAGTGAAGCTTCCTCACTTTTAGTCTCCTCCAACTATGCATTGACACAAACGATAAAATCGTCAATTAAAACATGCACATGTAGACAATTAATTAAATCGAATTTCTATTTACTTACAATTTTATCCTCTAAGCGTGCATATCCCAAACGCCCTTTTTTGTATGGATACGCGGGTTTGGATGCTCTCTCCCTATTCGTGGCACTCTTTTTCTGAAAAGCTTCATCTCTTTGCTTTACAAACTCAGCCCAATCTGCTTCATCAATGAAGGTCGCATACTTTGTTGGCCGTCCCGGTGCATTTTCAAGAAATTTTCCATCTTTATCCTTAAGATAGGTGTTTGTCAAAAAACTTTTCCACCCTCTATATCTCTTGCCGGCCAAACTAAGTATGTAGCTTTTACGTTCATCTGGTATCTCAAAAGTCCTCTGCAAAAAAACGTACGCATAGTGTGTTAGTATAAATAATTTAAACAATTTATCGTCAAGATAATAACAACAATTAACCATATATGATATATACCTGAAGCTCTTCCCAAATCGCTTGTTTTTTCTCCTCCAATTCTAAATTTTTCGTTTTCGATTTCCAGGTAGCTATGGAGACCGGAATATGCATACGGACAAGTGTACCAATATAACTTGTCAACTTTGCAGAATTAGGACCAATTGGTTGTTTATCAGAATTCCATTCCAATCGGTATACTAATCCTTGGTCTCTATGTCGTATGATACTCCTCATAATAGTGATGCCTCGTGCAACCTCTTTTGCTTCAGTATCAGGTGGAGCATTTGTATCCGAAGCAACTCTTTCTTGTGAGTTTTCTTGTAAGTTTTCAGGTGGGTTTTCAGGTGGAGCATCTCTATCTGAAGCCATTGAACCTGTATCAAACAAACTAAAGCACATTAGTACACTATTAATAAGCTAACAATCTATACAAGTCAAATGGAAGTCAAACCATGCATGTACAAGTAAATCGGAAACGAAATCGGTACAAATCAAAATAAGCGTAAAAAAGAAAGTTATCGGAATTGAACGAAATTTACATGGCTATGGTAAAACGTCGCCACGGACTCAAAAACAAAGTCGGTTTTCCGAAATTCAGACCCTAAGCCCGACTTTTGATTACGGGCAGAAGCAAAACCGATAAAAAAATAGTCCCGAAATGTAAAGATAAGTGCATGAGCAGCTCCGGAATCGTCAAAATAGTATAGTTACATGTAAAGAAGTCAACAAGCGGATACATGGTTCAAAAGTTATGTACAAAACGAGAATATGCACCAAATTGAATAAAACAAATTAGTCGGACTATGTATACTATTACCTTTATCACTAACGTCTCTTTCTTTTCTTGGTAGGTTTGTGTACTACGCGTCTCTTAACAATGCGGACGGTTGGATTGATCCAAATACCCTCATTATGATCATTTCTAATACAAGATTCATTCTCATTTTGATCGTTTCTTGTACAAGATTCAATGCCAACACCAATATCACCTTGATCTTCAATTTTTTCATCAACTATTTTGTTAGATAAAAGCACTATAGACCATTTCGTACTTGTCGGATCATTGACATAGAACACTTGTTTAGCTTGAGAGGCTAGAATGAAAGGCTCATCTTTGTACCCTACCCTATTGAGATCCACTTGCAAAAATCCTGACTTATCCATTCGTACGCCACTATTATTTTCAACCCACTTGCAACCAAATACAGGAATCTGAAACTTCGCGTAATCAAACACCAAAATGCGCTCGATAACCCCAAAATATGACAAATTTGCAAATTTCGGATTTAAGTCATTCGCACTTGATATGTGCATAGCTTCAGCTACCAAGGTTACACCACTATTTTGCATAGTACTTTTATCATCCTGTTCTTTGGTATAAAATGTGTATCCATTAATTGCGTATGCGCTATAAGAAAGTACAATTACAGATGGACCATAGGCTAAACATCTCAACCTTTCTGTTACTGAAGCAGGATCTGAACGATACTTTGAATAAATATGATCTCTAAACCACGGTATGAAACTTCGATTGTGCTCTCGTACTATCCAGTTCTCATTTCTATTTGGATTTAACTCTCGGAGAACAACTTTGTGCATTTCAACAAACGGCTCAACCTCAATCTCATTGTGCAGAACATACAAGTGCACTTGATCCCGTTCGACCATTGATACTGTCACAACTTTATTTCCAATTAGCCTTTTTCCTTCTTTTTTTTCGACAATATGAGATTTGGGGAGTCCAATTGATTGAACATTTGACAGATATTCAGTACAAAACTCAACCGCTTCTTCAGCAACGTATCGCTCGGCAATACAACCCTCCGGTCGACTTCTGTTTTTCACGTACCCTTTTAATATTTTCATATAACGTTCAGCAGGGTACATCCATCTCATATAAGCTGGTCCGCACAGTTGTGTCTCTTTCACAAGATGAACGACTAGATGAACCATTATGTCAAAAAACGAGGGAGGAAAATACATTTCAAGATCACATAAAGTAACAACTATCTCATTTTGCAATGTTGGTAAGATCGCGGGATCGACCACCTTACTGCAAATAGACCTGAAGAAGAAACACAGCTTAGTTATTGCACTTCTTACTTTTTCTGGCAGAATAGAACGTATACCTATTGGTAAAAAATGTTCCATTATAACATGGCAATCATGCGTCTTCAAACTCTTTAACTTGAGGTCTTTCATGGACACAAGTCTTCTAATATCTGAAGAGTAGCCTTCTGGAACTTTTACTTCACTGAGGAACTTACACAATGTTTTCTTCTCCTTTCTAGATAGAGTGTAAACAGCAGGTGGCAGATATGTTCGTCTTCCTTTCGTCACGGGCGCCAATTCAGTTCTCATCCCCATGTTTACCATGTCATTCCTTATGTTAACGCCATCCTTAGACTTTCCTTGTATATTGAGTAGCGTACCTATAACGCTGTCAAATACATTTTTTTCAATATGCATAACATCCAGGAAATGTCTTACGTACAACGACTTCCAATATGGAAGTTCAAAGAAAATTGACTTCTTCTTCCACCCACCCTTGACAATTGAATGTGCAAAAGGCTTGCCAAACTGAGTGCTCACATCTTTCACCTTTTCAAAAATTTGATCACCTGACAAAAAAGGCGGGGCTGTACGATGTTCGGCCTCTCCATTGAATGCTTTTCTCCACCCACGGTAGTGATGATTAGATTTTAAGAATCTACGATGGCCGAGAAAGACATTCTTCTGACAAAGCGCCAATCGTGTCGTATCGGTTTCATCTTCACAAACAGGACACGCCTTTTGACCCTTGTTGCTGTACCCGGATAGATTTCCGTATGCTGGAAAATCATTAATTGTTTGGACATGCGTGTATCTTATCATAGCTCATTCCAATAGAAGACAACATCTTTTTGGCTTCATACGTTCGATTGGGAAGAACATTATCCTCTGGTAGCATATCTTTCATAAGGGCTAATAACTCTGTGAAACTTTTATCCGACCATCCATTGTCCGCCTTTAAGTTGTACAACTTTAACACCGCAGACAATCTTGTGAATTTTGAACAACCATCATACAACGGTTTCTCTGCATCGCTTACCAACCTCTCAAACATTTTGGGACAATCCGCTAGATCTTCTTCCAGCGCTTCTGCAATCTCTTCGACTCGATCACAATCGTATGTGTCTGTGCAATCGTCGTTTGAAGCATACTTCCTATTACACCTCGACCCAGCATTCCCGGTACTTTTCTCACCATGCATTGTCCAACATGTATAACTTCTATCAATTCCAAACCGTAGTAAATGAGATCCCAACTGATTCCCGTCAACCTTACCCCCGGCATAACAGCAACCCAAGCAAGGACACGGCATTCGAAGCGGGTCTTTGGAGTTCGCAACCGCAAACTCAACAAATTCCCATACCCCTTTCTCGTACTCTTTCGACAATCGGTTTGAATTCATCCATGTCTTATCCATGTCTTAATTAAGCTAAACAAATGCTTCTTGGTTTCTCTATCAGGTACTAAGGAATTCTGTCAAGATAATAAATAGCTATCATCATAATAGAATACCTAATCAGAAAACCTAATCAGAATACCCGAATTCTTAAAGAAGACATTACCTTATTTCAAGGTAATATAAGTCCACAAACCAAAAAATTGGTTGAGAGACACTAAATTGATATTAAATAGAACCATAAACAATAAACTATAAGCAGAAAATAACAAACTATAAGCAAGAAGAAAGGGATAGTAACCTGAGTTAGACTTGATGTGGGAGATGGGTAGGTTTGAATCGGCGTTGTACAAGTAGAAACCAGAGACTTCAAAGTAACTGTAAAATTAAACACACACACCATGCGGTTAAATACACCACTACTAACAAATATCAAAATAAACCCAATCTAGAACTCAATTATTTAAAATGATATGAAATCAATTATCAATTAGCTAGTAACTACAAACAAGAGAAAGAACAGATGCATACATGTGTACCACGGCTTGTTCAACATACGTTGGTTCGTAAATGAGAGGCTAGTTCATTAGTCCTAACAATTAACCTCAACTAACAGTCTAACTTTATAACTAACTTACAACATAACCACCAGTAGGATTAAGTGATAACTAACGGTCTTTTTAAAATAGAATCTTAATTTATTTTCATACATTACTTTTAATATGAAATGAAATAAATATCGAATTAGTAATGCTTTGAGATTATAAGAAATCAAATTAGACAAAATACATATTATCACTTTCAAATATATATGCATTTATACAATTAAACAAACTTTAGTAACAAAGGTCTCCATTTTTCAAAACTCTACTCCTTTTAAGAAATGAAAGAATCCTCACTCATATTTTAGAATCAAGTAAAACCATAAAACATTAAAGTGAACGTAGTTTCTCTTAATAATCATTTGGTGTAGACAAGTTATTAACCCTCAATTGAACTACCCATTACAATTCAAATAACTCAATGATATGACAAAGAAGAAATTATGCAGCAAGTAGTTCATGCTTTCATAATATACTATAGCTTTCATTTCATATCATATACTATAGCTTTCATTTCATGCTTTCATTTCAAACAACCCATTATAATTAAAAACGAAAATGGCACTAATGTGTTCTATTCTTGACAAATGTGTTTGCAATTTAGATATAAAAATATCAAAGTTCTGTTTTTAGCTAAAATAATGGCACTAATGTGTTCCATTCTTGAAAAATTGTGTTCTTCAGCACAACACATTCAGTACCCAACAACAAAGCAACAAGAAATTGTGTTCATGGATTATAACCTATTAAGAAACATAGCCAGTCGAACAAAAACAATTAAAAATAAAGCAAAAGAAAACAAGGTGACATACATGAAGATGAAGATGACGGCGGCGGTGGAGGCGAGATGCTACACGGCGGCGGCGGCGGTGAAGAACTTTGAGTTGTGGGAGACAAAGTGGGGGAGACGAAGTGGAAGAAAAAAGATGGGGGAGACAAAATGGGTTTTCTGGGTTTTCTGGGCAAGTTAGCGTCAATGGGAGAAAAAAGATGAATTAGGGATTCTGAACGCGTAATATCAAATTTTAGTAATAAGGCTACTAAAGCGCTTCTGGAAAGCGCTCTCATAGCCTGGTCTATACCAGCGCTTTTGACAAAAAGCGCTCTCATTAAACACCCCTACCAGAGCGCTTTTGAAAAGCGCTTTCGTTCCCCCCACGTTCCCCCCACCTACCAGAGCGCTTTTGTAAAGCGCTTTCGTACCCCCCACCTACCAGAGCGCTTTTGAAAAGCGCTCTCATAACCCCCCCCTACCAGAGCGCTTCTTAAAAGCGCTTTCATACCCCCCCACTATTAGAGCGCTTTTTTAGCGTGTTTTTTAATTTTGTCTTTAGCGAAGCCTATGCCAGCGCTTTTCCTAAAAGCGCTTTCGTAGGGGTGCTGCTAAAAGCCAAATTTGGCGTAGTGTCAGTTAGTTATCCATTTTGTTATCAGTTAATTATCTTTTTTTTTTATTTCTGTTTGGTATATCACTCCTTGATTTAAGAAGTTGACTTTCTGTTTGGTATATGTACTTTCTGTCAAAATATTCAGTTTGTGATTGCTCGGTTTGTAAATTCCCATGTTTTGGTTCTGTTTTGGTTCTGTTTTGTAAATTTCACATGTTTCTGTTTGTATATTGCTTCTGTCTTGGTTCTGTTTCGGTTTTGTATAGTGTGTTCTGTTTTGGTTCTGTATTGGGTCTGTTTTGGGTCTGTTTTGGGTCTGTTTTGAATCTATTTTGTGTTGTGTGTTTCAAATATTTAGATTATAAAGTGATGGATAAAGAGTGGACTAAATTTCCATGGTTATATCCAATGACTTTATTTGTTGCGAAGTGATTATCATGACGGTAATATGTTTATGACCGTTCTAACATTTGTTCAAAAATTTGAGTCGTGAATACTACGACAGAAATTTGCTTCGTGAATACCACGACAATAAAAGTCATATATAATTTTGGATCTGTAACACTCTCATTCAAATAACAGAAACCCTTCTCTTTCTCATTTTTTCTCTCTCTCATCTCCTCCTCTCTTTAGCATTTCTCTTGCTCCTTTCAAAACTCTTTTTTTCAAAGGTATGTATTAATTACATTTTATTTAATTTTTCTATAATGTTTGATTTTTATCTTATTTCATTTTTCTTTTGTTAATCAAGGATAACGCTCAAAAGTAGATCAAGATTAAGCTTAAGAAGTTGCTCAAGAAGTTAGGCGCAATTAAGATATTTATTACTTTTTAAGTGTCATTTTAGCATAAACTTCTTCAACCAAGATAGTAAATTGTTAGAGTTATTTTTCTATTATACCCTCATTTATTTTCTCTTTTCAAATAAATTCAATATTACATTCTCTCTCTTTTTCCAATAACTAATTGAGAAAATAATTAATTTTATGGAAATTGTAAAGTAGAGTTATTGAGAAAGTAAGAGTATCATTGAAAAATTATAATATTAAACTATAAAAATGACATTTAAATGGAAACAAAAAAAAGTCTTCTAAAACAACACTTAAAAAGGAACGGAAGGGTAGTTATATATATATCATATGAAACATTTTATAACGTTCTAAACATGTCTGTAAAATAATCATTCAAATTTACACATCGGTTTTGCAACAGAGACTAAAACTATGTGCATAATAATTTTGTGGGAACCAAAACACGTGATTTTTTTAATAGAGACCAAAAATAAAATTTGACAGTTCTATAAAGACCAAAAACATATTTCACAATATATATATATATATATATATATATATATATATATATAAGGACATATCATATGAGAATGACATATTTATATGAGAATGTGAGAACGAATCTAAACCATTGGATTTTAAAATAACTGTTGGAGATTATAGGTGAATCTTTTTTTCTCTCTCTCCTATAACTAATTTAATAAAAAGATTATTATGATCATTTTAAATGAATGTTAATTTATATTTAAAATAGTATTTAATTTCTAAAACTTAACTTTAGTAATTGATTATTAATTACAAAGAAATTTCATTTGAAATAATTTTAATTTTAAGATACAATATTTTTTAGGAATAATAATAATTTTATTTTTAAAAAAAAGTTATTTCAATTAAAATGAATTTAAAAATATACTTGAAAATATGTGTTATTGGATGAAATACAAAAATGTGTGTCACTTATCATTAACTTTAATTTATAGAATCCAAAATATTATTATATTAATGTATGTCCTTAATGAAGTTTATACAATTAAAATAATGTTTTCACAATTAAATATTAAAAAAGTTAACAGTTATTGATGTCATTTCACAAGTATATGATATCAATGTGAATAAGAGAAATATATATATATATCAACTCTTGTTGGAAAATCCAAACCAAAGGAAGCTGACGAGATATAGGAACATAGAAGATCTAACTGCAATAGGAATAAAACTTAAATCAAGCTCGACACAAAGGTCATTAGATGTAGATTTTTCGGAGGGTTGGTTTGCTGCAGAATTGACTCTTCCTATGATTACTGTGAACGATGTCAAAATTGGTGCTTTGCTGAACCTGACAGCGTATGAGATGTGTCCAAATTTTAAGAACGAATACGAAATATGTTCATTTGTGATTTTCATAAACTTGCTCATTGGTCATTCTGAAGATGTAAAGAAATTGAGATCAGAGGGTATTTTGAGGAATTTCATAGGGAGAGATGAGGAAGTTGTTGATCTTTTCAAAATCATAAATAATGACTTGGTATATATCCCATCTATATATGGTGAAGTTATAGATAAAATATATGAGCATAGCTTAAAAAAATGTAAGATTTGGTTAGCGTTGGGTTATCAAACTTATTTTAGCAACCATTGGGCTATCATTGGTTTCCTTGCTGGGGTTATTGCACTTGTTCTCACTTTCCTTCAAACATGGTTTTCCATTAAACTGCGCTAGCTAGCTAGCTCATAAACATGGATTGCTGTGGTATTTCTTTAATCACTTATTGAGTCTTCACTATTAGTATCTCACAGATGAAGAGTGTCTTTTGCATTGTATTGTGTGTGATTTATTGTTTTTTTAAGAGGTGTGTGGTTAAATTCAAATATGTAATTTTCATAATTCAAGTTTCTTTATTCAAATTAGTGTTATGATTGATAATTTAGGTGGTTATTGTGATTATTGTTATTCAAATTTATTGTGATTATTTAATCATCTAATGTATATACATTAATAAGTGAATCAATAAGTGAATGTATCTAATCTATTCAATTCATCATATGTTATATGAGAGGGAATTCGAATATGTATGGGCATATCAAGTGAGAGGAATATTTATAATAAGAGAAGGAGAGGATTGAATAAGAGCCATTAAATTTACGGAGTCTTTCCACTCTCTATCGCTTTTATCGTCAGAGTTCTTGCACATCTTCACAATTGAATTGGGGACATATATCAGCAAACCACATAATATTTTATCTATAAGTGACGGTAAAATATTAAACAGATTTGAGATGCAATTCCAATTTTAAACTCCATATTTTTCTCTTCTAAACATCCGTTCATCATCTTCTCTTATGTATATTTTCTTGTTTTTGATTTGAAAGTAAACCTATTTCAATATTTTCTTTTTAAAATTTATTAGATGTATAAGATATTAGGTTTATTAACGCGTAAGATTTATTATAATTGGTAGAACAAGCTCCATGAATATTGTAAAATGGTCATGGATTCATTGGAAAAGATATCACTTTGTGCATTCAATAAATTTGATATATTGAATTGGGTGTGAGTAGGAAATATCCAGATGTGATAAATGTATTTTGTGTTGTGCTTGTGCTGATATATTTTTTTTAATAGGCAGTGATACTATTAATGAGAGAAAAAGGGATACTCGATCCAAATGCAAAACGGAAAAATCCAACTACGCATAACAGGTGAGCAGAAGGCTTTCCAAATGTGAAAATTACAATTTTCTTATAGCTTATAATAAGAAGCTAACCACCTCCACGAGATAGAGATAATCTCTGTCATACAATCGATGAAATAAAAAACCGCTCCTTTGAAGATGACTGCGTTGCGATTGAGCCAAATGCACCACATCGAATTTTAATATTATTGCAGTATGTGAGCTTTTTTTTATAGGTTGAATACACATATTGTTTCTTATAAATAAACAGTATTAAGAGTCGTTATATTGTTTCTTAATTAGATAAATAGTATAACCGCAGATCATTTTTCCAAGAATTTTACTTTTCTTGTCAATGGAGTAAAGTGAATAAGTACAAAACTTCAGTATTGAAGAAGATATCAATAAATCTGAATTAAAGTGGAGGCGTAAAATCTTTAATTAAGCATATTTATTTGTCTTGTTCATAAGGTAAAGATATGAAATCGTAAAGGTTGTTAAATTAAAAAGGTTAAGAGTCTGTTTGTTTTGCCTTTTTTTTTTAAAATGATTTTACAGTGTTACAAAATTTTATAAAAAAAATTTTTATAAAGAAATTTTTTATAAAAGTTTCAAATGAAAATCTTATTTGAATAATTATTCTTAAAATGTGATTTTAGATATTTTATCTATTTGTGGAATAAAATTTGGATATCAAAATTTCAAAAAAATTACTTAATTTTGAAGCTATTTCAAATAGATTTTTATAAAAATCATTTTTGAAATACAACTTTTTTAAAAAATTGCGATTTTGACTAAATTTTGGTCTTGAATAATCTATGTTTCTACTCTAGGATGTCATAATTAGTGTTTCATTTTAGAAAAAAGGAATATATAAAAACATGTAATATTTTGAAAAACGGTTTTGAAAAATCTATTTTAAAAAATACAAAGAAAAAATCCATTTTTTTAAAGCTGAAACAAACAGACCCTAAATATGTTAGGGTCCTATAAATATGCGACTCATGCACTATTAATTTGTAAAATATATTTTTTCCGATGAATGGTTTTTCTAAATTTTTTATTCATGCAGTTTTAGTCTCTGCTATTTTCTAAAATTTTAAAACGGTGTTTATAAATTTTTGAATCATTTTTTTTATACATATTTAGAATACTGTAAAAAATTTATTTACCTTTGAATTTTTTAAAATGCGAAGAATTTAATATGAATTTTTCAAATTTCAAAAAATAACGATAAAGTAGTGAAAATATCGACTTAAAAATCAAAATTTGAATCTTTTCTTTTTTCAAGGAACTTTTTAAAATGTTCTGAACATGTCTGCAAAAGAATCATTTAAAAATACACATTGGTTTTACAGTAGGGGCTGAAACTACGTGCATAATAATTTTGTAGGGACTAAAACATAATATTTGCTTTAATAGAATAAAAAACAAAATTTTCTTTTTTATAGAGTTTAAAAACATATTTAACCCTAAATTAAAATAAATTATAAAGAATAACATTGAATTTAGATAAAACATTAATGGCAAAAATAGAAGAAAAAATAATAAGTTATAAGTTATAAGCTAAAATGTTATTTAAAATACGTTTAAAAAATAAATTATAAACTAGTAAAATAAGTTACAAGTTTATGATGAAAAAATGGTACAAAACAAGTCTTTTATTATCATACGAGCTTATAAGCTATAAATTTAAACAATGTTTTGCAAAACTGAGCCATAAAATTGCAACAAAATGCATATATTCACATCTTAAATACATAAAATAACGTAAAAAAAATATAATCAAATTCTAATTCAAAAAAAAAAACTTAAATAACTAAATTGTTAAAAAAAAAAATACAAGAATGTTTTAATTTAACTAGAAGAATCTTAAACCAAGAACAGTAAAAGCGCATATCATTTTTCCAAGAATTTTACTTTGCTTGTCAATGAAGTGCAAAAGTACAAAACTTTAGTAGTGAAGAAGATATGGATAAATCTTTATCTAAGCATATTTACTTATCTTGGCTGTTATTGGGAAGTAAACAAACAATATATATTTATATTCACTTTGCAAGACCATATTTATCATATTATATGATGGCATCCCAAACTACTCTTGATGAGAAATTCTTGGAGTTTGTAAACGCAAAGCGAACACGCCATAAACCAAACGCCAAGATCCACAAGGTTCCAGAGAATCTCCGAAATAAAAATAATCATGACAAGTATTACTCACCCAGGGCGGTGTCAATAGGTCCCATCCATCATGAAAATAAAAATCTCAAGATAGGAGACACCTATAAGTTTACTTTGGCAGCAAAATACGTCCGAAACACCCCATACACTCCACAATTTCTATACAAAAAAATTTTCGATAACATTTCTGAACTTGAGGGTCTTTTTGCCGAAGATGTTTTAGTTTTAGCCAATAACGCAGAATCTCTACAAGGCTTCGGCAGCCTTGAAGAAAAGCTGTCATGGCAGTTATTCGTGGATGGATGTTTTTTGCTGTACCTTATGGACGATGGCAATACTCAACTTAATGATGATGAAGAGGTGCCTTTTAAGGGTACTCATCTTTTTGATCTTGCGATGAACGATGTGTTTTTGTTGGAGAATCAGCTTCCATATTTAGTACTGAAGCTGTTGTGGAAAACTGACAACGAGAAGGAATTGATAAAAACTATGGTGAAATTTCTCAGATATAATATTTTGTACAGACCATACATGGATTTACCGAATGAACCAGAACCACCAATTCATCTTCTTGATCTTCAGCAAAAATTCATCCTCACAAAATCTGATCCAAAGGTAAAAATTTAGTTTTGTTATTTTATTACTCCCCCTCAACTACCATATCTTCTTGGACGATTTATTGACTCTTCAATGAATTTAAAAAATTGTATTTTCTTATATTAAGGATTCAGATATATTAATTTTTCATTGAATCTAAAAAGTAAATTTTTTCTTATATTAAAAATTAGATGAAATATATATATATATATATATATATATATATATATATATATATATATATATATATATATATATATATATATATATATATATATATATGATAATTGATAAGTAAAATGATGAAATACGTTTGTTATGTACTTAGATGAAGAAACAAAGTGGTAAATACAACCTAGAGTCGTTGAATGCATACAGGAACATAGAAGATCTAACCGCAATAGGAATAAAACTTAAATTAAGCAGAACAGAAAGGCCATTCGATGTAGATTTCTCGGAGGGTTGGTTTTCTGCCGAATTGACTCTTCCTGAGATTGTTTTGAATGATACCACAATTGGTGCTTTACTGAACCTGACAGCGTATGAGATGTGTTCACCTTTAGAGAACGACGGCGAAATATGTTCATTTGTGGTTTTCATAAACTCCCTCATTGTCCATTCTGAAGATGTAAAGAAATTAAGATCAGAGGGTATTTTGAGGAATTTCATAGGGAGAGATGAGGAAGTTGTTGATCTTTTCAACATCATACGTACTGACTTGCTTTATTACCCAGATATATATGGTGAAATTACATATAAAATACATGAGCATCGCTTTAAAAAATGTAAGATTTGGTTAGCGTTGGCTTATCGCACTTATTTCAGCAATCCTTGGGCTATCATTGGTTTCTTTGCTGGGGTTATTGCACTTGTTCTCACATTCCTTCAAACATGGTTTTCCATTTACCCGCGCTAGCTAGCTCATTATATATGGTTTGTTGTGGTATTTCTTTAATCACTTATTGAGTCTTCACCATTAGTATCTCAAAAAAGAAAAGTGTCTTTTGCATTGTATTATGTATTGACTTATTGTTTGTTTTTTTAAGAGGTGTGTGGTTAAATTCAACAATGTAATTTTCATAATTGATGTTTATTTTATTCAAATTATTGTTATGATTGATAATTTAGGTGGTTATTGTGATTATTGTTATCCAAATTATTGTGATTATTTAATCATCTAATCTCATCTAAACATCCGTTCATCTTCTTCTCTCTTTATATTTTCTTGTTTCCAGTTTGAAAGTAAACCTAATTCAATTTTTTTTAAAATTTATTAGATGTATAAGATATTAGGTTTATTAACGCGTAAGATTTTTTATAATTGGTAGAACAAGCTCCGTGAATATCGTAAAATGGTCATGGATGCATTGGAAAAGATATCGGTTTGTGCATTCAAATGATTTTTTTTTTAATAAGCAATTTTATAAGATATCGCACTAGGGGTGCAACCCTTACAAAGAAACTCTATAGAGAGTTGAAACAGTTTAAAGGTAACTTATACCAATCATAAAAGGAGGTCCTAGAAATATACTCACTACCACCTAACCATCTCCAAGAATAAAACAAAATGTTGGAGATTACCGTTTCGAAGCTATAAGTAGCGTTCTCAAAGATAATAGCATTTCTCATCAACCAAATAGACCAAATAATTGCCAACCAAATGGAATTTAATTTAATTCTAATGTTGTGAGACTTCACCTTTTCTTGAATGCAACCAAAGCTCTTGAACTCTTCCAAGTTTACCTCCACTTCATCTCCCAACCAATTATGGATTTTCTCCCACACCGCCTTCGAAACAGAACAACGAAAGAGAAGGTGATGCGAAGTTTCCAGATGATTGGAACAAAGAACACAATCGGAAGAGGTGAAATTAGAAACCCCCCTATAAAGCAATAGATCTTTTAAAGGAAGACGGTCAATAAAGAATCTCCAAGAAAAGATATGAACCTTTTTCGGAGCCTTAGCCTTCCACATAGTTTCCAACAACTTGATAATGTCGATTGTCCAAGCGTTCTCTTTGGCATTAGAAACCAAGCTATTCACACTTGCAACCGAGAAAACACCGGAAGAATTTAATTTCCAATGAAAAACATCGTTGTCCGACATGATCGGAATGATGCTCTCCAAAGAATCTTTTAAATCCCTCAATTGAATAAGCAAATCCGAGACGGTGCCATTATGGGTGGGAAAGAGGGGAGACAAATTCAAGGTAGTCATTCCGATGAGACCGAAGAGGTCGTTAAAATTCCAAGAAAAAGCACCATTATTCCAAGATATGATATCACTAACCTTGCAAAGTTTATTGGTTGAAAGATCGAACAAATGTGGAAAGGATTCACGAAGAGTTTTATCGCCCAACCAACAACTATGCCAAAAAAGAATGTTGTTTCCATTCTTGCACTCACAATTAATCCAATCGGAGAATCCTTCTACGCTATCCGCCTCGTTGAAATCATTAAGAATGATATCTCTCCACCAACTAGAATCATCCGGATTTAGAACATCCCCACACGAAGGAAGCACTTTGAATTTCGGATTGCCGTATCTTAAGAGTAAAAATCTACTCCAAATAGCATTATCCTCCTTCAAAATTCTCCACTTCCATTTGAGAAGAAGAGCTCTATTCATATCACCCACATCTCTAATGCCTAGACCACCTTTCTCCTTAGGTTTGCAAACATTCTACCACTTCACCCAATGAATGCCTCTTTTATTTGCGTTCCCGTTCCACAAAAAATTACTAAGAAGACCTCTAATCTCTTTGATAATCTTGCTCGGTGCTTTATAGAAAGAAAGGGTAAAAATTGGAATTGCATTAAGCACCGACCCAATAAGAGTCACCCTTCCACCTATTGAAATGTTTCGCCCCTTCCACCTCGACAATCTTGCCTTTATATTATTAACCACGTCCTTCCACACCTTCGTCTTGTTAGCTCTCTCTCCAACCCAAATGCCAAGGAATTTAAAAGGAAAAGATCCTTTTTTGCAAGATAAGAAAGAAGTGGCCGAATGAAGTAACCAATCTCCAATATAGTTCCAAAAATATTACTTTTGTGGAAATTAATTTTCAATCCGGAAACAAGCTCAAAACCTCTCAAAATCACTTTCATGCTCCAAAGGTTGTTACTTGTAGGTTCTCCTAAAATTACGGTGTCGTCCGCAAATTGAAGGATATCCACAAAATCATGTTCACCAATTTTGAAAGGTTGAAAATCCCCCACCTCTACCGATTTCCTCATGAGAGCACTAAGGCCTTCCATAGTTATAACAAAAAGAAAAGTCGAAATCGGATCACCTTGACGAAGACCACGATGAACTTTAAACTCTTTGGTAGCACTTCCATTCACCAAAACGGACATGTGACTAGTGAAGATGCAAGATTCCATCCAATTCATCCATCTATTCCCAAACCCCATTCTTCTCATTATCCAATAAGACTCCATCCATCATACTTCTACCCGAAACAAAGGCGGTTTGATTGGTAGAGATCAAAGTATTCAAAACACCCTTCATTCTAGCCGCCAAAATCTTCGAAAGGATC
Source organism: Vicia villosa (assembly GCF_029867415.1). NCBI lineage: Eukaryota > Viridiplantae > Streptophyta > Magnoliopsida > Fabales > Fabaceae > Vicia > Vicia villosa. Next base: position 211,804,458 of record NC_081182.1, on the reverse strand, counting down.
TTGTAGATACTCCCCACTAAACAAATAGGACGATATTCAGACAACTCTTGAGGGTTCTTCTTTTTAGGAATTAGCGCAAGAAAAGAAGAAGAAATAGCTTTAACAAGCGTGCCTTTTAAGAAGAAATCTTTGCAAAGCTTCATCAAATCTTCTTTAAGGATATGCCAAAAAGTTTTAAAAAACTCCATGGAAAATCCATCCGGCCCCGGGCTTTTATTCCCATCACACGACCAAATAGCATCCTTGATCTCATTCTCGGAAAAAGGTTTCTCAAGATCCAACGAATCCCCTATAGATAACACTTTCAAATCAATCCCATGTGGTTCCGGTCTAGTGCACACCTCTTCTTTAAAAAAATCTTCAAAATGATTGAAAACAAAGTCTTTGATATCCTTGACCTCTTCCATTCTACCCCCTAGTCTCCATGGTGCATAAAGAATTCCTTCTTCTTCTATCTTTTAATGAATTATGAAAAAAGCGAGTGTTATCATCCCCCTCGGTGAGCCAAAGTTGCCTTGACTTTAATCTAAGAAACCCTTCTTTTTTGTTAAGATTATTCCAAAAGTCCTCCACCAATTTCAATCTTTTCTCAACTACCTCTTCCGGAACATTACCTGCAAAATGAACAAACAAGTTATCTAAAGAATGCATCTCTTTCACGTCTTTGTCAATCTTGAGGTCAATCCAACCATAAACCGTTTTATTCCACCAAGAGATCCGACTTTTAAGGATTTTCAATTTTTCCACCAAGCAATAGTCCCCTCTCCCTTTGACTACAATTTTATTCCACTCCTCTTTGACAAAATTGTCAAACTCCTCATGCTCTAGCCATAAGTTGTTAAACTTGAAAGGTTTTGGTCCCCAATCCTTTCTATTATTTTTCAACCAAATGGGTGCGTGATCCGACACATCCCTCTCTCCTATAAATTGACCATCCACCTTACTATCTTCTATGTATCACTCCGATAATAAAAATCTATCAAGTCTACTCATCGCCTTCCCGTTACTTTTGAACCAAGTAAACTTGCCACCTATGGTGGGAAGATCCACCAACTCCATTTCCTCTATGAATTCATTGAAAGATCTTGAATCCCTACTATAATCACTAATAGTAACACCAATTCTTTCGTCAATAGTAGATATAGAGTTGAAGTCACCCCCAATACACCAAGATCCAATGGTGTTATTATGCTTGAACTAACAAAGGTTCTTCCAAGTTTTTCTCCTAACTACTTTGTCACATGAAGCATAAACATTGACATAATAAATAAGTTTTCCATCTTTCTCCACACAAAGACCAAGAAAGCCTTCTTCCCTAAAGCTATAAATAAGAGAAAAGAAGTCCTTCTTCCACATAGTTAAAATTCCACCGGAGGCTCCGATAGCATCCGAGTAAGACCATTCAACATCCACACCTCCCCACAACTCTCTAACCACATCCACACCTATTCCACTAAGTTTTGTTTCTTGAATGAAGCATAGATCAACATCTCCCTTTTGAATTAGGAATCCAACTCGCTTACGCTTAGCCCGATTCCCACCACCACGGATATTGTACGAAAGAACAATCATGGGTGCACACCATTTTGGGTCCCCTTTTCCACATGCACACCTTTATGATCCCTTAACTCCATTTCCTTCAAGCTTTTGATTGGATCAAAATTTTTTGATATATTTATGATTCCTAATTTAGACATGGAGTTCCAAAGGCCCTCTTCTATTGCAGTTTCTAATGTCAGTGCTTGTGATGGATTCACAAGACAAAGGAACACCGTAAGAAAGGAAATTATTTTTTTTCTGTTTGATGAAATGAAGTTCTGATTCCTCTTGAATTGTCTTCCTTTGTTGAACCCCGCCCTGGATTAGATGAGTAAAATTAAGAACTTTCTCCCCTAAGTCCAACACCTCCCTTATTTTTTTTCTAGAGTGTTTCGAATTCTTCAGAATTCGACATTGATCATCAAAGCTCAAAATTTTGGGTTTTCGACTACTGATTCCTTTGCTCTTCCTGATTAAATTCGCACTCTTGAATGGAAAAGAGAGACGTTTTTTGTTAGAATTAGTAGAGATTTCAGTAGAAGACACATGAGTGCTTTTTGTGTGCGTAGGTGATACCTTTTCCGCCTTAGAATAATTGAAAAGAGGAACCTGATTGGGCCCACTTTTGTCCACATCAGAATTAACATTGCATACAAAAGGATGGGGTTTGACCGTTTCAATTGAAGAAACACTTTCCAAGTGGCCCCCACTCTTTGCCCCCACGTTCACCAATTCTTTAATTAAATTATCACCATTTAAATCATTTATTATTAATCCTGCCGGGCCCACTTGAGAAATCCCTATATTTCTCTTTCTCCTCAAAGGCGTGAAAGTAGTAGCCGCTACCTCTGTATCCTCGCTGCAAGAATTCAAAGAAATAGGGCCCGAAGAAGTCTTCCCTAAAAGAGGATTAAGGTTGTCTGCTTTAAGATCAGAACCATTAAAGATTGTACAAAAAAACCCCTCTTTTCTTGATCTATCGCCTTCACCTTTCTGTGTTTCTGAGTATCTGTCACCGTCAATTTCATTACTTTGTCTCGTTTCCCGATGCGATGTGCTGGATCTCGTTTCTCTCTCTGCTTCGTCGGCGGCGGATCGCGGTGGCCGGTCCTTGGTTGAGATCAGCGGTGAACCGTTGTGCGAACCAACAAACACCGACAAATCATCCTTGGCCGAAGAATCTGGGGAAGAGAATGAAGAATCTTCGTCCGAGTTCAAGCTGCCTCCTTGGGACGATGATGCGTTCATCTCTTTGTGGAGAGTAACATCTTCAATGATCAGTAAGTTGAACCATATTCCATCAATGCACATTTTGACTCTGTTTCTGATTAATTCCACTGAATCTGTGTAGATCATGATATTAAGACTGTCCAATCTGTTAGGTTTGTTGTTAATGATTTCAGGGTTAACAACTCTCCCAATATCAGCCAGGAGGAGGATGATAAAACTTTCATTTCTAACAAAGCAAGGAATTCCGAAGATGGAGATCCACGCCACTCTCGCGCATTCCACATCGGATTTCTTCCAATTTCTGATTTCTTTGAACCACATATTCCTCCACTCAGATTCTTCCTCTAGCAAGGTCGCCAAAACTCCATCGGTTTCTTCCTCCAAAAGACATAAGTTTGGGCCCAACGCCGTCGCAGTGATAGAGAAAAACCCCTCTTTGAGAAGGCTCTGTGCTACTCCAAAGGTAAGTCCTGGACTATGCACAACTTCTTCTTTTTCCTTGCTAAACCTGTTAGATTCATCCTCATAAGAGGTGTAGTAAAAAGTCTTACACGATTCTTTGTTATCTTCAGGTTTCTTCAGAATGTTTCCTGTGATTGCCTCTGCGTAGGATCGAGAAGGGCCGGAAGTTGTGATATTAAAGGACCTGTTCTCCTTAGAATGATCAAGTCTGCTACCTATGCCATTGCCAAGACTTTTTCTGTTGTTAAACCTTTGGTACAAAAGTTCTTCTTTCCTTTTGATCTTAGAAATGTTAGCTTTAAGTTTGTCACCTTCTAACCAAATGTTATCCATTTTAGTCTCCAGATTTTTCTCATCCTCAACATTGATAAAGCGAACAAATCCAAAACGATTGCCTCTCCAGTCTCTCTTAGGAGGTATAACAATCTCCTCTATCATCCCTATTTCCTTGAACTCCATGAACAAATTCCTGGCTTTCCACTTATCTCCAAAATCTGTGATAAAAATTGTTGTGGACAACTTCCTTTTTACACCATGTTCCTTTTTGAGAATGTCCCATTTTGAACTTCCTCCAAACCTCCTGTTGTTCCTCTCCTTCACTTGAATCCACCCTTCCTCCATGTTGCTCAGTTTGAAATGAAAATCCAGAAAAGTCAGATCTTGGCTCTCACACTCTTTCAAATGAATTTGATACAATCCTTAAAATCTAACATCTAAATCAATATGAAATTGAAACTAACTATAAAGTATATGAAACATCTAGATATGGGAAATGTATTTTGTGTTGTGCTGATATATATTTTGCAGTGGGATAGGAAGATGGAAGCTATGGAGTGTGGGAAGGCTCGCATGACATTTTTTATCATCAATTTAATTTTAACCGTTGATTAAAATCCAATGGCTCTTATTCAATCCTCTCATTCTCTACATTGCTATAAAAGTATGTTGTCACGTGAGTATCATGTCACAAATGTTTTAAAATAATAAAAAATTTGTGTTCAGCTTTTTTTTCTTCTATAAGTAAGAGATACATTAAAGAGATGATCAAAGTTCTCGCAACAAGATACAAAGACCCTTGAGGAAGAAATTCGAGAGAAAAATTACACGCCAATTGCTAATTATGATAAGTAAAAGATAGGGTTTCTACTAAGTTCATAAAAATTGCAATTGGGTAGGGTAATTTTCCCAATGAAAGCCCAACGCCAAATCAAAACTTTAACACCCCACACCATATCAGATATATTCCAAATTTCGTTTATGAAAATATAACCATTCCTTACCAACCATATGGACCAACAAACCACCAACCACATCACTTCCTCTTTTCCTTTTCTAACTTTTTCTTTCCTTCTATGATTGTACCAAATCAAAAAACTCTCCATAAAATCACCCGCCTTATAATCTAGAATACCTATCCAATCCGCTATGTCTTTCCAAACCAATTCCGAAATGAGGCAGAGCAAAATGGAATGAATCGAGGTTTCACAATTTGCTCCACAAAAAACACAAGAAGAAAGCGAATTAGACAAAATACCTCTTTTAAAAAGAGCGTTTCTCATCGGGATCTTGTTGTTGAAACGTCTCCATCCAAACACTTTGGTTTTAAGAGTCACTAACATCTTCAATAATCTTTTCTACGCCGAATCATTCAAATCGGAAGGACCATAAGGAACGAGTTCTCCGCTGTAAACTTCGGAACGGCTTTTAACGGTAAAAATCCAGTTCAAAACCAGAGTCCAACACACCTGATCAGTGCTATCTTGGCGCAAAGAAACAGACCCCAGGACCTGTTGCAGACGGAACACCTCTGCTGCTATAAGCGGACTGCCCAGGCTGTCTCTCGGTATGCCAAAGTCGTTCCAAGTCCAAACCTCATCACGCCAAAACCCCATCAACGCGACAAAGACTTCCTACAACAAAGAAACCGCAAATAACAGGGGAAAAGAGTCTTTTAAAGTCCCTATGTTCAACCAGTTTGAATACCAAAAAGAAGAATAAAAACCATTTTCCACAAGAACCTTGCAAGCAGAGTTAAAAAAAAATCCAGTGGCTTAACTTGATCCAACTACATTATATTTGCCCACCACGCGGAGAAAGATGCTTCACTCTTAAAATTACCTCCCCCATGAACCATCCGCAGATTAATATCGCCGCAACGCGCCTTCAAAACACCGTACCATAATGGCTCCGATTCGTCTAAAATTCTCCACTTCCACTTAATTAAAAGATCCAAATTACATAGCGATGTGAAAATTACTTTTCTATTATAAAGCTAAAATAAAAGTAATATTTCAACGTTAAATTTGAATTTTTTGAAAATTATCTAGCGCCGTGATTATCACGTCACTATGGAAATTTTAAAATTGTAAAAATTGTTTCTCAAAATTAGGGAGAAAGTAAATTTGACTGACACAATTTATTTGTGTCGTAATATTCACGTTGTTATGTCCAACGACTTTATTTGTTGCGACATGATTATCACGAAGGTAATATATATATATATATATATATATATATATATATATATATATATATATATATATATATATATGACCGTTTTGACATTTGTTCAAAAATTTGCGTCGTAAATACCACTACTCGACTAATCTGCATAGAGGATTTTCACTCTGCGTAGTCCTTGAAGATTTGGAATTATTTTTTTGGTCCTGGGCACCATCAAACTCGAGACCCCAAGGGGAGTAAACCCTTGGGACCCGAGCTCCCTTCCGCTGGGCAAACCCTCTCAGCTTCTTAAGACACAATTAAGACATATGTATAAGTTATTATTTCCATATATATATATATATATATATAATAAGTAATTTAAACTTACCCCACATTTTGATCATTAATTCTTTTCAATCCAATGACTAGAAATATCCAATAATTAGATATGGAGTAAAAAAAATTGCTTATAATTTTCAATCATTGGATTGAGAAGAATTAATGGTTAAAATAGGGAGTAAGTTTAAATAACTTACTTTTAGAATTAGAATATTCCTCTTGTTATATATGTGTGTGTGTCCCTCAATTATTTTAAAAACCGAGATGATAGTTAAGTGTTTTTTAACTATTTTCAATCAATGGTCTTAAACAAATCTTTGTCGTCCATTTAAAGGTTATCAACGCTCAAGAATCCACCATTAGTGATCTGCGTGAAACCTAAAGGACGTCCATTATATAATTTTTCTTACGATATTGGAAATCTAAATGAAACATATGACGGATTACAAGAGGAAACTTGGAAAAGTTCTCTACGATGGATTACAAGAGGAAAAAATCATCTGGGTTCAAGGTTTGTTCTACTGAATTTATATTTGTACCAAAAATATTTTCGATTATTGATATTAATTATCTTGCCCTTTTTTTCCACCAGAAACAAATACATGCAAGATCTGTAGAGAATATCCTTTAAGGAACCCTTATGTTTTATTTTGAGAAAAAGAGTTTCCAAGTATTTGATCTTGCCCATAATATCAAGGAATTGAAGATCCAACATATGATCTTCATGGAAAATTAATGTACTATTTTGGGTAAACACTGTAACGAGTTTTATTAAAAAATATAATATTATGGTAAACACTGTAACGAGATTTATTAAAAAAAAACTAAGGACCCCTCAGTTTTTATGATAAACCGAGATAAAAAAGGTACTAGTTTTTGTAAATAATAAAAGTACATAAACTGGGTTTCGTACTCATGTGATAAAAAACCTTTACCTTGGTGTTTTAATCAGCAGGTGATAAGGCTTTACTTTTTATGACGACCTTGTTTACCTCACTTCTATTGCTGAGGTAAAATGTATTTCGCGTCCGACGTTAGAAGCGCTGTTTATAGTAGTGGCTCTTGCTCTAATGCCAAATGTAAGTATGAGAAATAATCTAAGAGGGGGAGTGAATTAGATTTATTAGATTTTACTTGTTTTTATGCAAAGTTTCTTGTCTTTTACTTTTAGCCGGAAACAAGTGATTTGTTTCAACTTTAAGTCAATGAAAAGAAAAAGAAAATTAAAAGCATAAAAAGCAAAGACACATAAGAATTATACTAGTTCTCCTTATTAGCTAAGGGTGCATCTAGTCCCTCTACTCCTTAGAGGATTTTTCACTATCTTTAGATCCTTGTCAATATCACAACTCAAATATATATCAAAAATTTTGTTTAATTTAAGAAACTTTTTCTGATTTATAAAAGTTCACATAGTTTTAAACCATTTTGAAAAAGAATGTTTTCTGAAAATGACCTTTGAATTGTGTGAATGATTATGTGAAAGTTCTTATTTTGTTTCCTATGTTAAACAATCATTTACACACACTTAGAAACTTAATGAATAATTACATATCTTTGAAATGGTTCCATGATACATTGCCGAATAAAAAACACAAATTCTCATATTTTTTAGTGAGTCTCAATAAATCACCGATTCTGAATTCATTAATCATTGCGTCATGCTCATTTTTTAGGGAAGGTTTTCAACACCCACTACTTGAAAAATTACTTTTAGTGACCGAGAGAATAACTGGAAGATTTCAGTCTCTTTAACCATCAAATTAGCCACTGAAATTATAAAATTTTAAAAGTCGTTAAATCGGTTACAAAATAAAATTAGCCACCAAATTAGCGACTGAAATTTTGTGACTGTAATATTTAAAATCAAAAAACAATTATATACAAAATTAATATATTAAAAAAATTCAATGAGCAAAATTTCAGTCACTAATAATTTTGTATTTTTTCTTTATTAAGTTATTATTTTCCTCCCAATTTTCTCTTTTTTAAATATTTTAATTCCATCAAAATGTTTATTTTTTAGTCACAGTTTCACATTTTTATTGTTTATTAAATAAGACATATATTCATTTAAAAAATTGATAAACACAAATTTATTAAGGCTTAATACATGTTTTAGTCCCTAGAATAAAAAATGTTATAAGTTAGTCTCTTAACTTCACTTATGTTACACTATTTGGTACCTTTCGTCAATTTATGGCAAAAAAAACATTAAGTTATGGTGACGTGGATGTACAACGAGTCTCAAGGTCCAAATGTGACTCAACATTTGTACAATAAAGTAGAATTTCCACTTAAGTTTCACAGAAGTTGAACAAAGTTAACATGAAAAACTTAAGTGGAAACCATACCTTTATAGTATAAATATTGAGTCAAATTTAGATCTTGAACCTTGTTGTACATCTACGTCACCATAACTTAACGTTTTTTTATTTGCTAGAATTTGACAGAAGGGACCAAATAGAATAACGAAAATAAAGGTAAGGGAATAACTTGTAACGTTGTTTAGTTAAGGGACTAAAGCGGAACCTTAAATTAAGTTAAAGAATTTGAAAACTAAATATACCATTTATAAATTTAATAAAAAATGTAATTTAAATGACATTCCAATAATTTAAATATATTGTGTAATAATATATACAAATATAAAATAAATTAACAATTATTATGATGCATTCTAGTGGCCATGCGTGTACTTTAACATCCCATGGGCATTAGTTTAATACTCTGGCAAATATTTTTCATTTGTGGCAAATATTTTCATTTGTTTTAAGCTCCTTGACCAATTAAAAATAATCACTAAATTCAGTTATTAATTCCGTCATAAATTTGATTGCTAAATTTTGACTACGGAACTCATTGCTAAAAATTAACGACCAAAATTTTTTCAACCAAAAAATAATAATCGCTTTGTTGATTGCTAATTGTTATAGTGATCAATTTTTAAGTTTTTTCAGTCACTAAATGCGGAGTACCCGTGTCTACATTTTTTACCATTTGAATCATTGAAATAAAGTTTGAGCCGAGAGAAATAGGTTTCGCACTAAAATGCAGTTTTAGGTATTTTTCAGCATTTTGTTATTAATTTGTAAGCTAGTTTGATTTATACTTTCGCAGTTGTTATCACCATTTTGTGTATCACATTAAAATTCTCTTATATCTTTATTTGATTATATTTTATTATAGTGTAAATATCTCTTATATCTTTATTCTCATTTTTTACTGTCGCATTGAGAATTTTACATATTTAATTATCGGTATTCTTTTGTATCTTTACTTGTTTTTGTTTTATATGCTGTCATATATTTTTTATATTTTTGTTATTCTATGTTAATTTCCTACCAAAATATTCATATAGATAATTTGATTGAACAATTTTCCAAAATTAAACATGTTGCTTTTCTATCACCAAAGGATGGAAACTTACTTAAAAAAGATAATGAATCAAATTATTAGTTTTAATGTTATCCCCATTACAAAATAGGTTTAAGAGACATTTATTAAGTATTCAAGAGGGACAAACAAGATATATTATATATTTTGAGGCTACAAAAATTTAGTTGTTTTTTTTTATACAATATTTAATTAATTTTAGTATTGTATTAAATTTACACATTATAAATTGTTCAAATCATACTCAAATTTGCAAAATAAAAAGAGAAAAAATATGGCAAAAATTGCTAAGTTTGTTTGTGCTATTATTTTAGTTCTTTCCCTACTCCTTTCAAATAGGGTTAGCGGTAAATTTATTCCCCCCTTAAATATTTCGTTTTATTTATTTTTTAGTTTTTACACAATTTTTTATTTTGTTTTACTAACATTTTTTTTTCCACAGCTTCGATTATTCCATGTAAAAATGACGAGGACTGTCCGCAAACAAAAATAGTTAATCTTAACATGAATACTTACTATTATAAGTGCATTAACAAACTATGTAGATTTATTAAAGATGAGTAACAAATGCCATCGTTGTAAGGAAGAGTTATTTCTTGAAATATCATAAAATAAAAGCAATATATTTGTGTAATATAGTCCAAGAGTTTCCATTTATGAGTTATGCTTTCAATCATTAATTTTTTTTATATATTTATTTAATTTTATTTATCAACTTTAAAATATATTGTGGAGATATCCGAGAAGTCACGTTCATGCTAAATAGACATTGCATGTTGGATAAGTAAACTAATGGATAATAATTTTAAAATTTCAAACACAATAAGGACACATAGAAGAACCATTAACATGTCATTATGGTAAGACAAGCTTAATTGAGAGATAATATTATGATCAAATTATCAGAATGTTATGCGAGGTTTATATAGAATATGCCTTTAATTAATTCATTTTTCCTGGTCACCCTTAGGGATTAGGGATTAGCTATTGTCTACTTGAATCAAGAATATTGCAATTGTGTCGCCATAATTTTATCATAATTTTTCCCGAAGTTTTCCATTTTCGCATTTTACCGTTTTTTACTTCCAGTATATGTATTACTCTTTGTTTCTTTTCATTCTTCTTGTTACTACTTCTTTTACTATCTAGCACTACTTTAATATTTTAGTATTATTTTTATTACTGGTTGTTTGTTTGCACTAGGTACTAGTATATGTATAAGTAGCACTTTAATTAAAATCAAAATGCATGTTGTTTTAACATGATGAATATATCCGGCTAAACCACTTTGGGTCCCAAATGTAAGGGCTGGCATTCCGACGGAACTCAGTAAATTATATTGACACTAATTTTAATATTTATTATAAACTAAATGGAACTATATAGAGATCAAAAGATAGGAAGAGAAGAGAACAAGCAACAATGTATTATATTCTTCTCAAAGGTGAACTTTACATTGTAACATGAGTCTTATTTATAGGACCCAAGGAAGGTAGAAAATTAAGTACATTAAAGTGGAATAGGAAGATGAAGAATAAGAAGAGGGATGGACATCCACTAGTATAAATGTTTATAACACTCCCCCTTGGATGTCCATTGAGGATATGCCTCGTTAAAACCTTACTAGAAAAAAACCCAGTGGGAAAAAAATCTAGTGAAGGAAAAAGAGTACAATATCCTTTCATTTCTCCCCCTCAGTTGAACAGTCATTTCTTCGATGAAGACCAATCTTGTGTACCAGTTGATTAAAAATTCTGCTTGGGAGTGACTTTGTGAAAAGGTCTGCAAGGTTATCACATGAACAAATTTGTTGGATGCTTATATCACCATTCTTTTGGAGATCATGAGTAAAGAAGAACTTTGGGGAAATGTGTTTTGTCCGGTCTCCTTTAATGTAACCATCTTTCAATTGAGCGATGCATGCGGTATTATCTTCATATATGATCGTTGTATTTAATTTTTCAAAAGATAAACCACAAGTATTTTGGATGTGCTGAATTAAGGATCTCAACCAAACGCATTCTCGACTTGCCTCATGTAATGCTAAAAGTTCTGCATGATTAGATGATGTTGCTGCTATGGTTTGTTTCACCGATCTCCAGGAAATAGCTGTACCTCCACATGTAAACAAATAACCAGTTTGTGATCTACCATTATGAGGATCTGACAAGTAACCTGCATCTGCATAACCTGTTAATTCGAATTGGGATACTTTTGTATAAAACAAACCCATGTCTATTGTACCTCTAAGGTAACGAAGTATATGTTTGACTCCGTTCCAATGTCTTCGTGTAGGTGAAGAACTGTATCTTGCTAATAGATTTACAGCAAATGATATATCAGGACGTGTATAATTCGCACGGTACATTAGTGCTCCAATTGCACTGAGATATGGTACTTCAGGACCAAGCAATTCTTCATCCTTTTCTCGAGGTCTGAAAGGATCTTTCTCCACATCTAATGATCTAACAACCATTGGAGTAGACAACGGATGACTTTTGTCCATATAGAAGCGTTTTAACACTTTTTCTATATAGCCTTCTTGATGTACAAATATTCCTTTGTCCAAATGTTCAATTTGCAAACCTAGACATAATTTTGTCTTTCCTAGGTCCTTCATCTCAAACTCTTTCTTTAAACAACTCATAGCTTTTGGGAGCTCTTCAGGAGTTCCAATAATATTTATGTCATCCACATAGACAGCTATTATTGCGAATTCCTTTCCTGATCTTTTTATGAAAATACAAGGACAAATGGAGTTATTTGTATATCCTTCTCTAAGCAAATATTCACTGAGGCGATTATACCACATTCGTCCAGACTGTTTCAGCCCATAAAGAGACTTTTTCAATCTTATGGAGTAGCGTTCTCGAGATTCGGAGTTATGTGCATCTGGTACATTGAACCCTTCAGGGAGTTTCATGTAAATTTCACTATCAAGTGAACCATACAGATAAGCTGTTACAACATCCATCATATGCAAATTAAGCCCTTCATGTGCTACTAGGCTTATTAGATATCGAAAAGTGCTTGCATCCATTACAGGTGAATATGTTTCATCAAAATCAATTCCAGGTCTTTGGGAAAATCCTTGAGCGACAAGTCGAGCTTTGTATCTCACAATTTCACCTTTTTCATTTCGTTTTCGTACGAAAACCCATCTGTATCCAACTGGCTTCACACCTTCAGGTGTTCGGACTACAGGTCCAAAAACTTGTCTTTTGTAGAGTGAGTTTAATTCTGCTTCAATTGCATCCTTCCATTTTGGCCAGTCCTCACTTTGTCTACAAATTTTGATAGACGTTGGTTCCTCATCCTCTTTGCCATTTATCTCATTTAGCGCTATATTGTATGCAAAAACATCATCAGTGTCGACTTCATTTCGGTTCCATTGTATTCCATTTTGGACATAATTTATCGAGATCTCTTTATTTTCATGAGTTTCAGGTACCTGATCAATCTCTTCTAGAGATGAAATGTCTATTATGTCTGACGATTCTTTTAGATTTCCTATATCCTCACTTGGGCCATCTTTATTCTTAGCTCCCTTTCTTGTTCGAGGATTTTTATCTTTGGAACCGATTGGTCTACCACGCTTCAGGCGTGGTTGAGACTCATTAGATTGTCCAACAGGGATATCAATTTTTATTGGAGCATTTGCAGCTGGTATATATGATTTAGTCACACCTTTTGGATCAGTGAACGCATTTGGCAACTGATTTGCTAAGTTTTGCAGGTGAATTATCTTTTGAACTTCTAGTTCACATTGTTTTGTTCGAGGATCAAGATGAGATAATGATAATTCATTCCAACTGATATCTTTTTCCAGCTTCTTATTCTCTCCCCCTAATGCTGGAAAATTTGATTCATCAAAATGACAATCAGCAAAACGAGCAGTGAATAAATCTCCTGTTGTTGGTTCAAGGTACTTTAAAATAGACGGAGATTCATATCCAACATATATTCCCATCCTCCTTTGAGGACCCATCTTATTGCGATGTGGTAGAGAAATTGGAACATACACTGCACATCCAAAAATTCTTAGATGGGAAATATTAGGTTCTTTACCAAAAACTAATTGTAAAGGGGAAGAGGTGTGGTAACTCGTTGGCCTGATGCGAATTAATGTTGCAGCATGCAAAATTGCATGTCCCCAAGCAGAAACTGGGAGCTTGCATCTCATAATCAGTGGTCTTGCAATTAATTTTATTCGTTTAATAAATGATTCTGTGAGTCCATTTTGTGTATGAACATGTGCTACTGGGTGTTCAATGTCAATCCCAATAGACATACAATACTCATTAAATGCTTGAGATGAAAATTCTGCAGCATTATCAAGACGAATTTTCTTGACAGGATAATCGGGAAAATGAGCTCTTATTCGAATCAGTTGAGCTAGCAATCTCGCAAACGCCTGGTTACGAGTTGACAACAAACAAACATGTGACCATCTAGTTGATGCATCAATTAAAACCATAAAATATCTAAATGGTCCACATGATGGGTGTATTGGCCCACAAATATCACCATGTATACGCTCTAAAAAACTGATAGATTCATTTCCAATTTTTGTTGGTGATGGCCGAATTATCAACTTCCCCTGTGAGCAAGAGCTGCAAGAGAACTTATTCGATGGAATAATTTCCCTACTCATTAATTGATGACCGCATGAATTTTCAATTATTTTTCGCATCATTATACAACCGGGATGGCCCAACCGGTCATGCCAAATTAGAAATTTATCATTATTTGTAAACTTCTGGTTTACAGTTGCATGTGCTTCAGTTGTACTAATATAAGTGTAGTACAGGCCAGAGGATAAAACCGATAACTTTTCCATTACACATTTTGTGTCTGAATTGTGTTTTGTAATATACAGATGTTCAATCCCTCCATCATCTCCTGTTTCAATATGGTATCCATTTAGGCGGATATCTTTGAAACTTAATAAATTTCTATGGGACCTGGGGGAATATAATGCATTATCAATGTGCAATATTGTTCCACCACGTAAAAACATATGGGCTCTTCCGGAGCCTTCAATTATTTTTGAGGTGCCAGAAATAGTACTGACATCAGTTTTTCGATTCACTAAATTAGAGAAATATCTTTTATGCTTGAGAATTGTGTGAGTTGTTGCACTGTCAGCAAGGCACATATCTTCATTACTGGAGCTAACGTCCATATTCATTCTAAGAACAATAATAATTTTTTTTAACAATAAGTTATAAGCGCACATTAAAAACACAAATTATTTAAATAGTAAATTATGTAAACAAACAAGTAGAAAACACACTTTATTATTATTAGAAAATAAAATTCAAAACATCCATAAAACATAAAAAGAAAATTTCCACAAATTTTATTTCTTGATGCTTCCATCTCCAATAAGGTGATCAATTTTTCCATCTGGATCAGCAAAGAAGTCACCAATATCTAAATGGGTAACATCCATATTACCATAATCTGGATCATCATCTTCATTAGCAAAGTGAGTCTCGATCTTTTCCTTTTTATTTTTCAGTGATTTTTGATAAAGATCAACAAGGTGTTTTGGAGTACGACAAGTGCGACTCCAATGACCTTTTCCTCCACAACGATAGCAAATATTTTCATTTGTTTTGCTACTCTGACCCTCTTTTTCATTCTTTTCAACATTTTTCCACTTCGGGTGGAAATATGTGTTTTTATGATTCCCATTGCGACCACGATCAAAACCAAGACCATGAGCATAATTACGACCACGACCACGACCACGTGCATATGCACGACCGCGACCACGATTTTTCCTATAGTGGTCGTGCCTTGCCACATTCACTTCTGGGAATGGAGTTGTACCAGTGGGACGGGCCTCGTGATTTTTCATCAATAGTTCATTATTTTGCTCAGCCACAAGAAGACAAGATATTAGGTCAGAATATTTAATAAACCCCTTTTCTCGATACTGCTGCTGCAGGAGCACATTGGATGCATGAAAAGTGGAAAATGTTTTTTCTAGCATATCTTCATCAGTTACTTTTTCTCCACATAATAATAACTTAGAAGTTATTCTAAACATTGCAGAATTATAATCACTTACACTTTTAAAATCCTGCAAACGTAAATGCATCCATTCATATCGAGCTTTTGGTAGGATAACCGTTTTTTGATGATCATATCTATCTTTCAAATTTTTCCACAAGACATGTGGGTCAGTTACGGTAAGATACTCATTTTTAAGATCCTCGTGAAGGTGACGACGGAGGAATATCATGGCTTTTGCCTTTTGTTGATCAGATGATTTATTTCCTTCTTTAATAGTATCACCGTGACCTTCTGCGCTTAAATGAATTTGGGCGTCTAGGGCCCATGTCAAATAGTTCTTTCCCGAAATACCAAGAGCCCCAAAATCCAATTTTGTAAGATTTGACATACTTAGTAGTTCTATCGTGCTGATAACGTATTATAAACTAAATGGAACTATATAGAGATCAAAAGATAGGAAGAGAAGAGAACAAGCAACATTGTATTATATTCTTCTCAAAGGTGAACTTTACATTGTAACATGAGTCTTATTTATAGGACCCAAGGAAGGTAGAAAATTAAGTACATTAAAGTGGAATAGGAAGATGAAGAATAAGAAGAGGGATGGACATCCACTAGTATAAATGTTTATAACAATATTAACTTATTTTTCTGATTATGATTTTTAAGTTTTGAAGTAAAATTAAAAGGTTCTACGGGAAAGCGAGAGCATTTAGATACTGGTCAACAACGCAACAGTGGGAGACTGGTATTCAATTGATAAAGTTTAGATATTTAATTTTTAAAAACAGCGACAATGCTTTATTAATGAATTAGGAATTATCAGTTTTCAAATAGTGTTTCGAAATTGTTTTTTTTTCTGTGTAATAAAGATAATATATAAAGGAGAACTAAGGGTTCTCCAATCTTTTTACATAATGAAAAGGCAAAAGCCAGACAAAAAAAATTACCAACCAATTATAATTACGACAAAAAAAGCAAAGGTTCGTTGCTAAGTTCGTAAAAGGGATAACTGGAATGGATAATGTCCCCGCATAACGATCATCTCCACACCATAATTTTGATGTTCCAGACCAAATCATCAAAACACCAATCCTCCTCCCTAAAACATATATCATTCCTTACCAACCATATGGAGCGCGAAAAGTGAGTAGTGTTTTTAAATTAGTATTTCCCCCGAAAATATTTTAACCCAAAACGAAGTGCCGAGATTTATCTGAGTAGTGTTGCATAAAAAAGGGTTGCCATCAGTAATAAATTTTGTAGTGCCAGATGTACACCGAAAATTACATTTTGATCTTGATTTTATTAGGTATTCCAAACAAGCTTATTTTACTTTTAGTTTTTAAATTCCCATCTCTCTAAGATCCATTTGCAATAGTAGATAGGGGTAGGATGACTATTCGTCCCTATGAGTTCGGTATCTTTTATAACTACGGTAGATTCTGTGCACTTGCAGATACTCACATCAAGTTTTTGCGCTGTTACCGGGGACTAATTTAGTCAATATCGTAACTCCGTTGTTGCACCGTAGAGACTAAGGTAAACATTTTTCATTTCCCAATCTTTGGTTGTATGCCAAATACTCGAACCTCCGGAGACAAGCTAGCACAACTGATCAATGAAATCGAGCATTTTATTCACCTTAAACACCAAATTAGACGACTTCGCATAGAATATAACATCCTAGAAATGGTTGCAAACTTTAACCGTCCTCTCAAGGACTATGCCATCCCATCACAAGATGAGCCACACGCGAGCACTGTGTTGCGGCCAGGAAAAAAACAAGATGCATCTGCTACAACCGTAGTGTAATCGTCATTAATAAGATCAAGAACATCTTGGGCCCCAAACAACACATGCATCTGAATTGATCACTGATTTCAATTCTTCTTGTCAAATATTAGAAGCTTTGTGTTCAAGCTACCATTTCCGCCGTTCATCTTCGATCTAGTACAAATCACTCAATTCTCACTAACACTCGTGTTTCCAAATCCCATAGAAATGTGATTCTTCTCCGATTTCGAACTTCAATTCAGTGTGAATTTGAAGAACAAAATCAAACACACACCTCACGTAAACTCATGTTTCCCTAAACTAGAACCGGAACTCATGATAACAATTTGTTGAAGTTAACAGCGGAAAAACTCCATTGAAGCACAAGATGAAGAAGAGTAAGATGAAATAATTGCAGGGAGAGAGAAAGGGAGAAACTGTAACTAACTTTCTATCTCAAAATGTGAAAACTAGATTCTTGTTACAAATGCAACTATCAATGGGTTTATATACTAACACCTAAATGTAAATGCTAACCAAATGAAACTCAAATGCTAATTAAATGCAAATTCTGAATTTGAATTATATTTAACAATACTTAATGATAGATTTTAAAGCTTTTTCGGTCAATAAACGCAGAGTTTATACTAGTGGTACGTCTCTACCTTTTTTACCATTTGGATCGTTGAAACAAAGTTTGAGTCGAGAGAAACATGTTTTGCACTAAAATGAAGTTTTAAGTTTTTTTTCAGCATTTTGTTAGTGATTTGTAAGGAGAATTTCTTCACCCACCTCCCAACCTTCTTGGCCACCTCCGGTGAATTTACCACAATACCCCTTGTTTCGGAAGTTCATTTCCGAAACTGTACTTTTTTTCTTGAAAAAGGTGTTTTCGGAAATGAACTTCCGAAAACGTGTTTTTTTTAATATAAAATATTGATTTCGGAGATGCATCTCCGAAATAAAGTGACTTTTTCAGAAAATGTGGTGTTTCGGAAGTTCGTCTCCGAACGCACCCCCCTGGGGAATTCGGAAATGAACTTCCGAAAATATGTCTGGACAGAATAAAATGAAAAACAACAACAATTCGCTTTATTTAATCGGGTGAAGATTACAACGATAATATTACATAAAATTAAAGTTACATATTGTTCAACACGGGTAAGTGGGGATGAGAGAGTGGTGGGGAGAAAAAAAGACTTCCAACGAAAATTAAAGTTACAATTCGCTTTATTTAATCGGGTGAAGATTACAACGATAATATTATCATCTTAGTTTTTGGAAGTGGTAACCCGGGCCGGAACATATGACGGAGGAGGTGGATGTCCGGAGGAAGAAGAACCGGAGGTACGTCCACCGCGACACAAAGGAGCCAATCAATGTAAGCTATAGTTTATCATTATCATCAGGGGACGTCATTACAAAAAATTGGGAAAAAAATCTTATTATTTTTAATCTTGATTTTTTAGAAATGACGTCCCCAGATGATAATGATAAACTATAGCTTACATTGATTGGCTCATTTGTCTTGCGGTGGACGTACCTCCGGTTCTTCTTCCTTCGGACATCCACCTCCTCCGTCATATGTTCCAGCCCCGGTTACCACTTCCAAAAACTAAGATGATAAATCCAATACAAAAACATTATTCGATACAATCCGAAATCAGAACAAAACAAGACACGTCAAACAAGACAAAAGCATGTTATTCTGCCCGACGAGCGTTACAAAATACACATCAAACAAAATAAAAACACGTTATTCTTCCCGACGAGCGAACTCCTCCGAATGAAGATAATTATACCAATCCTCATCCCACTCAGTATCAGAACCATCAGCGTTGATCACGCCTGAAGGCTGCGAAGCAGAACCAGTCAAAAGCTTCTTCTTCTCCTTCTTCTCCTTCACCTCCTTCACCTCCTTCACCTCTTTCACCTCTTTCACCTCTTTCACCTCCTTCTTTGAAGAACCCTTTCTTCCCTTAGCGTCAGTCCTGCTTGCTGGTTGGTTGCCTGACATGTTCCTGTAAACAATTGAAATTGATTAATATGAGAGACAAAATAAAAAACAAAAAAATTTGAACTTCTGATACATTTCGGAAGTTCATTTCCGAAAACTGGGATGAAGGTGTTTTCGGAAATGAACTTCCGAAACACCCCTGCGATGGGATTTTCTGCAACTTCCATGGCAGACCCCTAAACCAAACTTCAAAACAAATCAAAATGCTTCTAAACAACCTAAATACTACTAACAACCTAACCATATATCATTTATACAATTAAAACCCTAAATAACATGCATTTGAATAATAGATCTAAAAATTTCAAAACTTACAAAGTGTTAGGATTGAGGGCTTTTGAATGTTGTTTAGCAGTGTGATTGGAGTCTTGATGGAGCTTTGGAATTCTGTTTGCACAAATTTTCGCCTTTGCCACTTTTTGTTTTGATTTAGGGTAAATGATTGGGGGAGGGGGAGTGTTTTGATAAATCTGCAGAAATCGCAGTATTTCGGAAGTGCACTTCCGAAATGCTGTTTTCGGAAATGAACTTCCGAATTAAGGAAATTTTTTTTAAAAAAAAGCGCTTCGGAAGTTCATTTCCGAAGCAGGGGTATTTTGGGATTTTCGCTGTGGGTGACCCCCATAGGGAGGTGGCTAAAGAAATTTTCTTTGTAAGCTAGCTTGATTTGTAGTTTGGCAGTTGTTATCACCATTTTATGTATCACATTAAGAATCTCTTATATATTTATTTGATTGGGTCATGCTAACGAGTGCCCCAGGGGCACTCTTTAAGCATTCTAAATAAAGAAAATATTCTTTCAAAAGTTCACCATTTCAATTATCGATGCATTAATTACGCATATTTCCAAGAAAAACTTACTTTTTAAAGCTATTAAAGAGTGCCCCTGGGGCACTTGTTAGCATTTCCCTATTTGATTATAGTGTAAATATTTCTTTGGTCAAAATGGCCAGCCGTTTTTTACTCTTCCATTGAGGGTTTTCCATATTAAATTAACGGTGTTTTTGTGCTTTTACTTGTTTTATTTGTTGTCATATATTTATTATAGATACTTATAAGTTCTTACAAATTTGAAATATTTTATTTTTGTTGCATATTGGTTTGTTATTCTATGTTAATTTCCTTACACAATATTCATATAGATAATTTGATTGAACAATTTTCTAAAAATAAACATGATGCTTTTCTATCACCAAAGGATGGAAATTACTATTAAAAAAAATAATGAATCAGATTATTATAAAGTTTTTATGTTTTCGCCTTTACAAATTAGGCTTAAGAGACATTTTTTAAGTGTCTAAAAGGGACAAACAAAATATATATTCTATTTTAGAGATATAAATATTTAATCTCTTTTAACATTGCAATAAATTTAGATATTATAAATTGATCAATTTGTACTCTGTTTGTATAATGAAAAGAGAAAAAAAAATATGAATAAAATTCTCAAATTTGTTTATATTATGATTTTATTTGTTTTCCTACTCTTTATTTCAAATAAGGCGGATGGTAAATTTATTTCCATTTTTAAGTATTTCTTCTTTTATTTATTTTGTAGTCCTTATGCAATATTTTTCTTGTTTAACTAACATTTTTTATTTTATTTTATACAGCTGCAACTATTCCATGTAAAACTGATGAAGATTGTCCACAAACTAAGATTGTTAATCTTAACTTGAAAACTTACTTTTATAGGTGTATTAACAAATTATGTGCATTTATTGAGGATACTTAATAAACACCATTGCTATAAGGAATAGTTATTTCTTGAAATTTCATAAAATAAAAGAAATATATTTATGTAAAATAAAGCAGTAAAGTTTATTATATTTTCTATTAACTTTGGATGTATACCATGACCTTCAAGTTCTGCATATCACTAATAAATTTGAGTTATAATTAGAATATAGTTAATATTTAAATTTACTATAATTTTTTATGACATGGTTATGTATGGAATTGAATAGTGTCACATCTTTTCTATTATTCATTTATTCAGTTATGACATAGTTTGTTGTGGCATGTGATGAAATTTATCAGAATGTTATGCTGAGGTTTATAAAGAATATGTCTTTTATTTATTCATTTTTCCTTGGTCACCATAGTCTCCAATTTTGATTTGTCACTAAATCATTTTTGTTATGATTATAATATCTTTAATCTCTAAGTTAAAAAAACATAGCAATTTACATCGAAAACGAATTGCACTAGTTTTATGTCATTTGTGTTACAATTGTATATTTTTTCATTTCTCTTGTAAAAGAGTGTAACATTTCATTAATTATTTCTTCTAAGAAAAAATTGTTGAATCTAAATGATACTTTAAAATATATATTCATCCATAAGGAAACGGATTTTGCGGTTCATGGTAGTAATGGATGTAAGACTCTTGTTTTTTTTTTATAAATATACGTGGTATCCGACTAATATACATAGAGGATTTTTGCCCTGCGTAGCCCCTGAGGAATTGGGATTTTTTGGTCCCGGACACCATTAAAATGTAAGACTCTTGTGTTAGAGAAACTTTAGTGTAGTGTGTTTTATTTAAAAAAATAATGAAGTTTATTAATTTTTGGTAATGAACTGAGTTGAATAGTGACACAAGAGAAATTATAGATATTACGGTTGATTGGTTAATTTTCGTATGCAAATTTTTAATTTAGATGTTTTAATTTTTTTATGAGACATCTTGTCTTTGATTAACTATAGTCCGCATTCTCTGTCTAATTAACTCTAGCGCGCATCATCTAATTCACTTTAGATTGTATTCCAAGTTTGTTTTTTTTTTAATCAAGATTTCATTAATAGAACCAAAAGTTCTAAACCACACGATTACAAAAGACGGGGCATAAAACAAAAACTCCGAAGAAGATTACACGCCAAATACACCCTATGAAAAATACAATAAAGGAGTATTGAAAAACTCATAGAAGTTGTAGTTGGTTCGTGTAATTTTCCCGATAAAGGACCATCTCCAAATGAGTTCTTTGATGCTCCAAATAATGTCGGAAATGCTCCACGAATCATTCCGAAAAATAATACCGTTCCTCACCTTCCATAAAGACCAACAAATAGCTAACCAAAAAATCCCTTCCCTACCGGATTTCACTTTCTTATCTTTACAAAAGGAGTGCCAGTCAAAAGAATTACTCCAAACATCCACAAAAGCATAATCGGTAAAACCAATCCACAAAGCCAAATCATTCCAAACCAAAAGAGAAACATGGCAAGAAAAAATAATATGAGACAAGGAATCCCTCTCCGTTTCACACAAACCGCAAATATTTGGAGAAGAAATAGAGATTCCTCTAATAAGAAGTAAGTCCCTAGTAGGCAATCTATCAAGCAAACACCTCCAACCGAAAACCTGATTTTTGTAGGAACCACCACTTTCCAAATAAGAGAATAAGCTCTAGCAAGAAAGAAATCCGGACCTCTAGGAAGATGGAAGAAATTAAAAAGAGCATAACAACTACGTACCGTGAAGGAATTAGCCGGCTCCGCTATCCAATTGATGTTGTCCCGAACCTCCGGAACCGGCCGCACATTCCGAATCACGGCCAGCAACTGCTGCACCATGCTGTCCACCGCTGGTGTGTTAGCAGAATCCAAACCGAAACAGCCCCACACCCAACCGTCCATGCTCCACCCTCCCATACCCGCCACCGCCACAAATTTCAATTCCGAACTAACATACGCCTCCGGAAACAACTCCCTCAAACTCCTCTCCTCCCACCACTTAGCATGCCAAAAAGGAATATTATATCCATCGCCTTAAACAAACTTACAATTCTCCATAAAAAGATCATCCACATAGGACTTTCCCAAAGAAAGGATATCCAACCACCAAAAGGATTTCGACTCTTTCCTACTTTTAGCACTCTCGCACGAAGCCACTTTAATATTGATATCTCCATATCTTGCTTTCAATACCTTATACCAAAGAACTTCTGAACCCAATAAAATCCTCCAACGCCACTTATTTAAAAGTGCCAAATTAAAATCCTTTATCCTTCTAATGCCAAGACCACCTTTCTCAATCGGTAAGCAAATAATCTTCCAACTAACCCAATGCACTTTCCTTTCATCCCCCAAACCTCCCCAAAGAAAATTGCTTTCCAACTTCGTAATCCCTTTTTGAACTTTCTTAGGAATTTTATAAAAAGAAAGCCAAAAAATGGATAAGCTACAAAGAACCGATTTTAGGAGTCAACCTACCACCAAAAGATAAATACCTGTTTTTCCAATCCGAAAGCCTCTTTTTAATTTTATCCAAAATAAAATTCCAAGAGGAGACCCTTCTAGGATTAATACCTATCGGAATACCAAGGAAAGAAAATGAACTATCCTCCCTACCACAAGATAAAAAGATAGAAGCACACTCCATGAAAGTGTCGCCTATGTTCACCCCTATAAGCTTGCTTTTGTGATAGTTAATACCAAGACCCGACACTAATTCAAATCCTCTAAGAATGGCCTTGATAACCCACACTTGCTTTCAACTCCCCTCCCCAGTCAAAAGAGTATCATTCGGAAATTGTAACAAATCCACACTACACATTCTCCTTACTTTGAAACCCTCGTATTCTCCTAATTCCACTGCCTTCCTCACCAACCCCTTCAAACCCTCCGATACTATCACAAAAAGAAAAGAAGATAAAGGATCCCCTTGCCTCAATCCTTTCTTCAGAACAAATTCGGTTGTAGGACTTCCATTAACTAGAACCGACATTTTGCTCACAAAAATCATAGCCTCCATCCACTTCATCCATTTAACACTGAACCCCATTTTCCTCAACATGAATCTTAGAAAGTCCCAACTTACATTATCGTAAGCTTTCTCAAAATCTACCTTGAAGAGAAGGCACCCGTTACCGTCCTTCCTAGCCATATCTATCACCTCATTCACCACTAAGACCCCATTCAATAATTGTCTTCCCGGGACAAAAGCGCTTTGGCAATCGGACACCACCGAACTAAGCACTTTCTTCAATCTCGACGCCAAGAGCTTTGAAATAACTTTATAGATACAACCTACAAGACAAATGGGCCTATAATCATGAACACCCAAAGGATTAGATTTTTTCGGAATAAGAGTAAGGAAAGAAGAGATAATAGCCTTGGATAGAAAAGCCTCCCGATGAAAGCAAGACAAACAATTGATAAAATCGGCCTTCATGAAATGCCAACACTTCTTAATGAACAAGAAAGAATACCCATTTGGGCCCGGACTTCTAGCTCCGTCACAACTCCAAATCGCCTCCTTAATCTCTTCCTCCGAAAAAGGGCTTTTAAGGCTATCTTTCTCAAAGCGATTAAGACTCGAAAAAGATATTCCCTCCATAGTCGGCCTTCCTCCCACCCCATCGAAAAAGTTCTTCTCAAAATGCAATTTAACCTCCTCCTTAACCTCCTCCACCTAGTCTACCACTCCCTTTTCCGTAACAATAAAACCGATATGATTACGGATTCTCCTCGATTTCATGACATTATGGAAATATCTACTATTACAATCTCCATCATTCAACCATTTTAACCTCGAATTTTGAATCAACATGTTCTCTTTTATTTTAAGATTCAACCAAAAATCACTACAAGCTCTTCGTTTTCTTCCCACCTCATCTTCCCCCAAACTCTCCTCCCCTCTATCAACATCATCCACCATCTCGTCTCCCTCATTCATAACACGAACCCCTTCCTCCACCGCCAAATCATACTTGCCAAACACGTTCAAATTCCACCACTTAAGACTCTCTTTAAGAATTTTCAACTTTTCTTTAAGCACGAAATCTCCTATCTCTTCCACCACTTATTCTTTCCACACCTTCTCCACAAACGGTAAGAAATCCTTGTCCGAGAACCATTCCTCGTTCACCTTAAAAGGTTTTGGACCCCAATTCACTTTATTACTAATCAACCAAATCGGACAATGATCCGACACATCCCGATTACCCACCATTTGACCAACAACTCCCCATTTGTTCACAATATTGTCCGCCACAAGAAATCTATCAATTCTACTTCCCGCCTTCCCATCTCCTCCGAACCAAGTAAACTTTTTACCTTTACTAGGAACATCTACCAAATTGCTCAAATTTATAAACTCCAAAAAATCCCTCTCTTCGCTAACTCTATACCTCCCTGAACTCCCCTTCCTCTCATTCACATTCTTAACGGCGTTGAAATCTCTAGCAATCACCCACTCTCCATCCGAGAACCTAGATTTTAATTCTAGTAACTTCCTCCATAACACCCTTTTCTCCCCACTATTGCAAGACGAATAGACGTTGACTATGTAAAAAACCTCCTCCTTCCAGACCACTTTTAACCCCAAATAACCCTCACCACCAAAGCTAAACAGAACCTGAAAAGACTCAGAATTCCAAAGAGAAATTAACCCTCCAGAAGCTCCCACAGACGGCAGAAACGAAAATCCTATATCCTTTCTCCTCCAAAAACTAAAGGCAATACTATTAGAAACAGCAGCTAGCTTTGATTCTTGGATAAGAAAAATATCAGCATTACCTTTCACAATTAATTGATGAATCCTCCTCCTCTTAGCGCTGCTGCCTGCCCCTCTGATGTTCAAAGAACCTATGATCATTGAGCCAAATTGTAAGACCCCTGCTTGCCCGATTTCCTGAATCGTGCTGCTCTTTCCATCTCGTCAATCCTCCCGACAAAATCCATACCGTTCTTGCCTGAATCCACGCCCAACTCAGAGATAAGCCTCCACAATTTCCCTATTATTCTACTATTTCCCCTGACAATATAAGATTCTTCAGGCTGCTCTCTATAACAAGCCGCGGTGTTATTTCCTTCTCCAGATTTTGCAAAATCAGACTCTGGAATATGGAAAGAAGAAATTGGGTCAGATTCTGCCTCCACGGGTCCAGCAAACCTTTCACGCCCCATTATTTTCTTGGGTTTAGAGGACTTGGGCCTCCCCTTCACTTGTTTTAGCGGCCCAATAGAGTTAGATAAATATTTAAATTTCACCTTTTTAAAGCATTTTTTCTAACTCATCACAGTAGGCCCCTCACCAAGAAAACCATCTTCCAAACCACCTCTTGTCGTAGACTTAGATAAAGCGTACACGCCATCTACATCTCCTTCCTTAAAAACACTTCTCTCTACTTCACACATATTTCCTTTTAAAGCCCCACCGCCTGGTCAAACGAAAAAGGCACATCAGAATCGTCCTTTTTGTCTGACACCACTTCCTCATGCGTTTCTTCCAATAAATTATCGTTAACCACTGGGTAAAACGTCTCCTCCACCAACACCTTGTTATCCGGTAACCTTCCCGGCGTTGAGAAAGAGTACCCCGTAGATTCAGGTTCAGATTGAGAATGACCCGGAGAACCATCGTCTTCCCCACTCCTCCCCATCGATACCTCCTCCGAAGCTGAGTCTTCGGATTCTGATGCTACTTTCTTAGATAGAGTTTGAGACGAAACTGAAGATTCCGAAGCTTCCTCCTTCAAAAACAAAGAGAATAAAACACCGCCAATCCTCGCCGAAATAGCCTCAGCCACCTTCTGGTCTCGGTGAAGACGAACCAACACCCTCGCCACCCCAAAGTTGGACCTTTTAATTATGTCATCGTCTGAACACACATATTTACCAAAGGAATTAACAAGCTTTTCAAAGAACTCAACTATCCAAGCATGACACGGAACGCCAATAATGCGAATCCAGGACACCCTCTGTTCATCCACATCACATTCCTTCCAAGGTCTAATAGCTAGAAACCATTGTTTCCACCACGACTTCGCTTCGCAAGTAAGATCACAAATCTCTCCTTCCTCTGATTCCTCCAACAGGCACAGATTAGCGCCCATCGCTGTCACCTTGATCGGGAAGTAGCCTTCTGAGAAAAACCTATCCTGGATGTAATAGGTTGAACCCGAATTGTGCACAACTCCCACATAGGCTTTCCGAAGATATTTCTTCACCTTCACATCAGAGAAAAACACGACCTCCTCTACAGAACTACCCCCCTTACTACCACCACTGACCACGTCCGTGAAAGAGCCAGACCACACTCCATTACAACCCTTCCATGCGTCATTGAAGTGCCTAACCACCTTCGGGAAACCAGACGCCGACGGCCTCCGGTTACTCTGATGATTCCCATCTCCGACCACCTCCTTCTTACGAGCAAACCTCGGAATTTTGGCGTGGATCTTCACACCATCAATCATAATCGCATCAAGTTTCACCGCAAGAAATCTCAGATCCTTCTCTGCTCTAAATCTCCCGAACCCAAATCTTTTCCCCCATCTATTCCTGTTGGGTGATATAACCACCTCCACACAGTTCCCCACACATCCAAAGAGTTTAAACAGATCCTCGGAAGAAGTTCTATCTGGAAAGTCTGAGCAAAAGATAGAATCCGAATCCCCCGATGCCTCCCCTTTCCTTCTCCAACTGAAAGGGAAAACATCCCACCTGGTTTTGATGTTCTTGAAAACCTTCCTAGCTGCCGGAGTCCACTCCCTCCCCGTGCTTTCTTTTTTTAGGTCGCAAGATTTACTCTGAATTCAAGTTTATGTCTTTAGTTCGATCAAAGATCTATCGAGATTGCATTTAGAATAAATATTTTAAATCAAATATATCTAAAGAATATTTTAATTGTATATAATTTAATTTAAAAAAATTGGAATGGTTTTTAATTAAGAAAGTTTGATTTGTAGTTTTCGAATTCAAATTATTTTTTATAAATTCATATTGTGCCTTGTTTTAATGGATAACATTTGTTATTTAAAGATTTGGTTTGTCACTTTGGTGAGTCTTTGTGTTTTCATTGTAGTACTTTATTTTTAATGGTCTTTTTATTTTAGAAGGATAAAATATTTGATGTATAACTGTAATTTGAATCACTCCACATATAATTATTATTTTGCAAATAATTAGGAGTGTTTGAGTTAAAGTGAGAGGATCTCTGATTTAGAAGGAGTCTAAGCTGAAATTGACGTTAGAAAAAAGGAAAAGAGCGATGAACATGGAGAGTTCAGATGATACCTTGTGTACTATTGACTACATGAATTAATTAATTTTCTTTCTTTGGGAAACAACTCTGCAAACGTAGGTGACGTTGCACCGAATCGGGTTACCAATTACTTGTGTTATTTATTTTGTTTAATTGTTCTTTACTCCTTTCAAATAACACAGGTAATTGCGTAAAGAAGTTTTGAGAAACTCTTGAAGTTGCTCATGAAGGTACATCCAAAGTTCGTATGTCAAGACTTTAACATCTCACCAAAAAAATTGAAAACCTGAAGGTGTGTGAGGATGAAACTATCTTTGAAAATTTCAATGTTTGACTCCGTGACATTGCTAACACCTCATTTGCTCTTGGTTTTTAAGAATAATTATATGATCTATGCCCAAGAGGTTCAAATTGAAGGTTACAAGCATTTAAGAAGCTCTAGTTGTTTCCACTATGAAAGTTGATGAATTATTCGGATCCTTGCTCACAATTGAGATGGTCATTAATGAAAAATTTGAGAAAAAGAGTAAGGGTGTCGCGTTCAAAGCATATACAGAAGATTATTTTTTAGTTGCTTGGTGGTGAAAATATTTGGAGTGAGATTGCTTTTTGGGTTGGTAAAGGGGATAGGGTAGACGAAGAGTGTTTATCGAATTTTATGGATTGGCACTTATTTTTTCATAGCAAAAAGGTGAAAGATAGGAAGTTGGGTGTGGTATGGCTTGCTTCCACTTGGATTATTTGGTTGGTTAGGAACGGAAGTTGTTTTCGGAAGGAAGTTTGGAATGTGAATAATACCGTTTGGAATATTAAGCACTTGGTGTAGAGGTGGTGTTTTTGTGGGAAAATTACACACCCCAATTACTCTTTCTACGAGTTTTGCATGGATCCTTTGCACTTTTTTATCGTAGATGTAATTGGTTTGTAATCTTTTCTTTTTGCCCGATCTTCCCGTGTCTCTGTGTAATCGGGTTTGAGAACCCTTAGTTATCCGTTTTATTAATTCTTGCTTACACAAAAAAAGAAGATTATGACGACCAAATAGAAATTGATGCTGATGAAATTTTGAATGCATCTACTATCATGCTTATTAAAAGCTTTAGCAAGGCCATGAGAAGACTTGATAGAAGGTCTGATAATAATATCTCTACTAATGTTAACGATAATCAACATCGAAATTCAAAAGGTGGCAACTCTCAGCATAAAGGAAAAGATGGAGAAAAGATGAGTAAGGGCAAGGGAATTTAATGTTGTGAATGTGAAGGTTTCTGACATATTCACTTCGTCCAAATTTTTCTTATAAACATAAAAAGTTCTACATTGCCACTTTTTGTGATGATGAGTCAGATGAAGAAAGTGAATTTGATCTAGCAAATAGTGTAGTATCATTCACTACTCGCATCAGATCAAATTCAAAAGTACCTAATGATAATGGTTATACTAATGATGATGACTTATCTAATTATACCCTTTTTAAAAGCTTACAATACACTATATCTCAAATTGACTAAAGAATCTTAACTTGTTTAAAAAAGATGCAGAGAATTGAAGCTCTTCTTCAAGACAAAATTTGTCTCATGCTAACTATTTCAGAGTTGAAGAAAGAAGTTGGTCATCTCAATTTTAAGCTAGATGGTATGATCAAATTTATTCGCGTGTTAAACTCTAGAACAGAGATTCTTAAGTAAATTTTACGTGTAGATAATTTATCAACAGACATGAAGGTAATCGAATATACTAGAGAGTCATCAAATTCAAAGGATATGTTTATTTACCAGTTTAAAAATCGAGTTCCAAGACCAAACAGTGACATTTGAAAGCAATTTCGGAGCTTTTGGAGGCCGCTAAAGCCATAGGAGAGCTTGTTCTTCAGGGAATTTCAGGTTCTTCTCATCTAAGATATTGGTATTGATTAATTTCAGCATGATTAGCTAGATTCCTCTAGGTTAGGTCAAATTTAACGATGAACTTATTTTTACTTGATTGAGACATAGGATCGGATGATGTAAATGTTATTGTTATGACTTATTGTTATTATTCAGTTATTGATTGTGCACATTTCTTTTTGATTCTTACGATTTTTGAATTGATATTTAGACTACTAACCTTAGGGCTATCCATATGGACTACTTTTAATGTTTAATTCTCTATTTAATTAGTGATAGTATAATTATTAGGAATTGTGACTAGAGGATTAACGCGCATTGTTGTCTAAGCTGACGGGATAATTGGCCTAAGGGATAGGGGAGTTGATTCTAGATTAGTGAGATATATGAAAAGGAATTAGGTATAACGGTAGAGTTAATCCCTCGTGTAAATCTGTAGTCAGTGCATGTATGTTAATGTGCGTTTTATCAATCAAGTAGAAATAGGGGATTCTGATAAGACGACTTGACCGCTTTTCTCATTATCGCTTTAAAACTTTTTTCTCGCGTTTTTCGACCAAAACAATCTTAAAATTACCCACTGTTTACTGTTAAAAATTTTATCCCATAAAATTCCTTGTTTAATGTTCGTAATCCATGCGGAGACGAATTTAATTTTATTACTTCGATAACAACGCTAGTACACTTGATAGTAATTTTGTCATCACCGGTACTCTTGATTTAGAGGTTTAGAAAATGGATGTGATCTTCACAATGAAGTTGCAGTTTTGGGTAAATTTCAAATTTTCATTTCTTAATTGTCAGTTAGTTTGATTGGTAGTTTTGCAATTGTTATCACTAGTTTGTGCATCACTTTGAAACTCTCTTGTACTCTTATTTGATTATGGTGTAGCGATTTCTTTGGTCTGGATGACCGTGATTTTTCACTCTCACATTGAGGGTTTTTTCACATAAAATATTAGTATCCTCTCGCGCCTTGATTTGTTTTATTTATTGCCATATATTTTTTTTTTAATAAGCAATGATATTAAACAAGGGGAGTATAATAGATACTCCGCCCAAAGATACAAACGGAAAGCTCTCCCTACTCGAAACAATCGAGAGGTAAGATATTCCAAGTATGGTAATTACAAAGATCACCTATCTTATAGAAAGCTAACATGTAATTCCAAGAAGACATGATAATATTCGAATAACATTCGGTAAAACAAAAACTCTCCTTCTTAAAAATAATGTCATTCCTCTTCTTCCAAATGCACCAAATAGTAGTCAACCAAATCACTCCTACTAAAGATCTCTTCGCCGGACACTTCACGGAATCGCAAAATAAAAAGAAAGAGACAAAACTATCAAAGGACATATCAAGGGAAGGACCTAGCCAACAAAACACCCTCCTCCAAATATTATGAACAACTTCACAATCACCAAATAAATGATCCAAATTTTCCTCCTCTTTCAAGCACAACACACATAATAAATCTACGTTCTCCACCAAAATCCCTCTCTTGCACAATTGGTCTTTTGTTGCAATTCTATTGTGCAAAAATTTCCAAGCAAAAAAGAGAATTTTTGAGGGGATTCTAACCTTCCAAAGGAAATTCAAGGCCTTAACCAAATGGACTTGCAAGGGAGGACCCGATAAGCTCGACTTGAATCGCCCATAACAAGACTTTACGCTAAAAGAACCGGACGTATCTTGCATCCAAGAGAAGGAGTCACGAGTGTTCTTTTGCGGGGAGCATTGGTTCAGCACATCCTTTATTTCCTGCATCAAAAAAGTGAAACCATTGCTGGCCGAATTCAGCAGCCCAGTAGCGGAGCTAGTGCTGGCCGCTGGCAGCAAAGGAGTGCTGGCCGCTGGCAGCCATGCTGCTGCAGTTTCTGGCAGCAAGGGCCGCAAATTCCATTGCCAACCATCTTCACCAAATTGCCCCAAATCAGCTACCGCTAGAAGATGATCCGCTGTCACCTGAAATAAATCCGGAAAGACTTCCAATAAAGGTTGTTTGTCAATCCAACAAGCATACCAAAACGGAATATCTTCACCATTACCAACACTACAGTTAATAGCCCGCGAAAAATGATTGACTAAAAGTCTCTCATAATTATCCGATACCATTAAATCTCTCCACCATATAGAATCCTTCTTGCCCACTACCGCCATATCTCCTACTAGAATCTTTAATTTCACCTTGCCATATCTAGCTCTAATGATGCCACTCCAAACCGCTTCGTTCTCATTTAAAATTCTCCACTTCCACTTGCTTATGAGAGCCACAATCATAATTTCCACATTCTTTATTCCTAAGCCACCTTCCTCCTTTGATTTGCAAACCGTGTCCCAACACACCCAATGAATAGACTTTCTATCTTCACCACCACTCCAAAGAAATTTGCTTTGGAGAGTCCGAATCTCTTGAAGCACCTTCGTCGGAGCTTTATAAAAAGATAGAGAAAAAATCGGAATCGCATTAAGCACCGCATTGATCAAGACCACACGACCCGCTAGAGAAAGGTTCTTACCTCTCCAAACGGCTAGACGATTCTTAATGGACACTAAAAGATCTTTCCACATAGAAATACTTCTAGGATTACCACCCACTATAATTCCCAAATACTTGAACGGAAGACTACTCACTTTACACGAAAGAAATCTATATTTGTTGTTGATACTCATAGAATCTTACAAGTTTAGAGAATTTTATTCCCACTAAGTATTAATTTTTTATTGTGCATTAATTTCCCAACACAATATTCATATAGATAATTTGAACATAATTGAACAATTTTCCAAAATAAAACTTGTTGCTTTTCTATCACCCAAGTATAGAAAGTTATTTTAAAAAAACAATGATTCAAAATTTATTATAAAGTTTTTATGTTATCCCCCTTTACAAAATAGGCTTAAGAGACATTTATTAATTGTGCAAGGGGGGACAAACAAAATACATTATCAACTTCACGACTATTTCTTTGATTTGATTTTGACGATTTATGGTTTTTCACTCTCACATCGAAAAAACTTTACGTTAAAATATTATTGTTTTCTAATGTCTTTATTTGTTTAATTTGCTATCTCATATTTATTGTTAATACTTATAAATTTTTACAAATTTGAAGAATTTTATTTCCACTCCATACTAGTCAATTATCAAATTTTAATTTCCAATAACAATATTGATACAGATAATTTGAACATTAACATTTTTCGAAAAGAAAAAGTGTTGCTTCTCCATCGCCAAACGATGAAAAGTTACTTAAAAAATAATGAATCACATTAATATAAAATTTTCATGTTATCCCCCTTTACATAGGTTTAAGAGACATTTATTAAGTGTGCAAAAAGGACAAACAAAATATATTATCTATTTTAGGGATACAAATATTTAATTTCTTTTAGCATTATAATAAATCTGCACGTTATAAATTGATCAAATTGTATTCTATTTGTAAAATAAAAAGAGAAAAAAAATGGCTAAAATTCTCAAATTCGTTTATATTATGATTTTATTTGTTTCCCTACTCTTTATTCCAAATAATGCGCGTGGTAAATTTATTTCCTCCTTTAATTTTTTTTCTATTTTGTAGTTATTATACAATTTTTTTCTTATTTTACTAATATTTTTATTTTATTTTTTACAGCTACAGATATTCCATGTAAAACTGATACAGATTGTCCACAAAAGAAAATTGTTAGTCTTAAATTGGATACGTATTATTTTAAGTGTATTAAAAAACAATGTAGATTTGTTAAGCTTATTTAACAAAAATCATTGTTGTAAGGAAAAGTTATTTCTTGAAATTTTATAAAATAAAATTTATATGTATATAGAGATCTCGTGTGATTCAACACATTTTCCATGAAAGTTGTTGAAAAGGGGGAAAAAATTAAGTTATATAAAATGTTCGTTGTGATATGTGATGATGTAAAAAAACCGAAGCAATTTAAAACATTTTTGATGTTCTTTCAAAGACAAATTTATTTCTTGTACACCATCTAATAAAAAAAAGCTATGTTACTTCAAAAAATATTGTAAGAATATTCGAACAGTCACGTTCATGCCAAATAGATAACACTCATGGATAAGTAGACTAATGAGTAATGTTTTGAAATTTCAAACACAGTATCATCAAATTTATGGTAGGACAAACTTAATTGAGAGATATAACATTATCATCAAATTTATCATAATGTTATGCCGAGGTTTCTAAAGAAGATGCCTTTAATTCATTTATTTTTTCAAAGAATTTTCACATGTCGAAAATTAGGTTGAAAACATGTGGTGCAACTTTTATGTTGGTAGAAAATTCTTCAACCATCGAGATAATCTAACAACACATTTTGCATCAATTTCTATGTAGTAATATGCTAGCAAAAGCTCGTCTTTTTCCAATTTTCAATTTTCAGAGAAGATTATGATCTCTGTAACACCCTGAATTCAATTAATTTAATTTATTTATTTTTGTTTGATAAATTAGTTGTCTTTCATTTAATTATCAAATGAATTATATGTTTTATTTAAATTATTCGGTGAATATATGTGTTTTGGTTGGGTTGGTGGGAGTATTAGAGAATGATAAAAATTAACTAGGTTTTTTAATTAATTTTAAGTTGAGTAGAATTATTAAAATAAATAAGAATAATATTGGGTGAATGGAAAATAGAGTGGTGGATATTAATGAAAAAATTAGGGAAATAGTAGTATTTTCTAGAAAATTTAATTATTAGAATAAATAATATAATAAATATGTGAGAGCATAGTAGAGATAACCAATTAAAGAGAATTAGGTTTTAGATTTAAAAAAGGATTAGTGTAACCTGAAAACTGTAAGTACGTACAATTGGGAGTTAGGAATAAAAGAGGCAAAACCTTAAGGGAGAACCAAAGGCATAGGAAGAAGAATCCACCATTGTTAGAGTTGATTTGCTAGAAAAATCAGGTATGGGGTAAATACATTGAATATTGGTGTAATTGATGAAGGGTAGAGAGGGATCCTCACCATCCTCTAGAATGTTTACCATTGTTGAATGTTCTTGAGTTTTTGTATGTTTATGAGGAAATCATGTTATATGCCATGTTAATATGTAAAATTCGTGCATTATAATATGTTATTTTGATAGATATTATATTGAATGATTTCTGAATTTTGTTGGTTGTCATTATTGTGTGCTTGAAGCTTTGAAACCTAATCTTGAATTTATAAAAAATTGATGATTATTTGGTGTTGAGTCTGTATATAATATGTGTTGGTTGTAATATAATAGTTATATAATTATTGTGTGTCGAATTTTGAGTATTTGACTTTTAACATAATCAAAATCGAAGGTCTAGAAGGCCTCCAACGGTAAAATAAATGCAGAATTGTGCATTCTTCAACAACTTAGGAAGTCACAAAAGAGCTAAAGGACGTCAGCTACGGTGACGGTCCAACTGTCACCGA
This sequence comes from Vicia villosa, assembly GCF_029867415.1. Taxonomy (NCBI): domain Eukaryota; kingdom Viridiplantae; phylum Streptophyta; class Magnoliopsida; order Fabales; family Fabaceae; genus Vicia; species Vicia villosa. Next base: position 211,768,907 of record NC_081182.1, on the reverse strand, counting down.
TTAGGCTGATTTTGTTTAAATATTGTTTTCATCATAACTTGAGTTTCGTGACTCTGTTTGAGATGTGTAAAAAGACAAAATGTGTAGTTAAGTGTCTAAATAATTTTTTTCCTTAAGGTGTAATATTATGTGATGGTTAACGATGATGAAAGAAATTTAATTCATGTGATAGATTGAATTGGTGATTTTGGAAGTTAATTGATGTATATGTGATAATTTGATTGTTGTATAATATAAGTTGTGAATTTGATAGTATAATTAATGCGTTGAATTATTTTAATTACAATTGGATATATGTTGGTGAAATTAATTAATTAAATACTACATATGTGATTATAATGATAAATCAATCATGATTGTTGTGTTATGGTGATTGACGATTAATTATGTGATGTGTACATAATTAAGATTGTGGTGTCATGGTGATAATTTAAGAAGGGGGGGGGGGGGGGGGGGGGGGAATATTTGTATGCTTGTATACATTGTTGTTATGATTGTTGGATAGTAGTTCAGAAGGGGGAACTACTATTGTGTTGTTAATGCATGTCATTTATGGTCAGAAGGGAGGCCTTAAACATTGTTATAGTTGTCGCATTCTTTACAATGTTAATATATCGAAGTTTATTCTTACCGCTTTTCTTGTTTATTTTTGTGTTGCTTGAACCTTGTTGTACAAATACTCGGGAGGAATGGTCTTAGCTATTGTGAGTTGGAAGAGGACTTTTGAAGATCTCTCCATTTAGTTGTTTTCCATTTTTCATTATTTTTAGCTGGTTAATAATGCTATGTTCTATAATACCGGAAACGGGGGGAATTGAATTATTTTGAATTAAAGAATGAATTATGTTGTTTTAATTCAAAGTTTTCTTTTAAAGTGACAAATGAAGTTTATGTTGGTTATTTTTTGCTCGGGAGATATTGTTTTAAAAATGTTGAAAAACATGATTTTGTTTAGTGACATTCTAAATTGTCATTTCATTTTTTTAATTAAAGTTTTGGGATTTAGGATGTTACAACCTCGCACAACGAGGGAGACATTTCTACCATTTGTCTCGGTTCCTTTCTTTAACGATGTTCCGCTAGGATACTTATACTTTATATGTCTAATATTTTGGAAATTTTAGCAGATATCGTCTATAAAAGAACGATGACTTAAATAAATTTTAAAAAGACTCTACCTTAGAACTTATGTGAAGTTTGAAATTACTTGAATATGTATATTTTAAATCTTCATAAAATGATTTGTCCTGGTATTTTTAAATTAAGATAATTGCTTGAGGATAAGCACTAATTTAAGTGTAGTGAACTTTGATAAGTTATATTTTTATCGTGGTTTAACAGTTTAATTTCATCTCTTTATCTAGTACTTTTGTTCTATTTTGTTTCGTTTACTTTCATATCTTTTTTTATGTTCGTGTTTGAGGAGTTTCTAAGGTTTCAAGTCATGATCAAGTGGAAAGAAGTTAAGCTAGACAATCAAGCATGAAAATACCTGAAGACTAGATAAGAAAGCAGTTGAACTGCAAAAACCATGAGCATTACGAACTAGTCGAAATGGCCCCTAGTCCAAAACATGAAAATTTTCATTTTGGAAACAAGAAACTATGGGTAATACAGTCTGTATGTATTGGTCATTACGACCCTAATGGCCTAATGACCTTTATATTTTGTTGCGTTTTGCAGTTTTATTCCGAACCCTTCCTGTTCAATGACTATTATACTATTATTAAACCCTTATATATACAAATTATATCTAACTTAATAGGTTTAAACTTATATGATGTCTTCTAAAACTCAAAATGCGGTCTCCCACATTTCTCTAATTTTCTACATAATCTAGTGTACAATTCTCTGCATTTTTACTTTCCTACAAAAAGTCTCCATTAGAGCAAGTATGTGGTTGTAACTTCTCTTGCATAATTTTGTGTCTATTTTGATTGTTTCTTTATATTCCATAGACTTTTATCTTAAATATGTGTGATTAGTTTTATGATAGACTCAGGATCATGAGAATTCTCTAAATGAGAGACCTCTTGTAGGCTCTTAATTTTGATATCTTTTATGAGAACTCGTGTATTTGCTCTAGTATTTTAGGGCTTAATGTATATATCTCTACAAAAGGGAGATAGTATTAAATATCAGTTGTATATCTTGAAAGGATATGAATGATATCCAAGAAAAAAATACATGACAATTAAACAGAGGTTACGAAAGTGTCTTTGATTTAAATTTTAAAAACTCTTTTTAAGAATAGAAAACCTTAAAGAATCCTAAATGAAAGAATTACACTATGAACATAGATAATTCATTTGTTCAAAACAAGATCATACATTTCTAAAAGGATGTATGATCATTTTTATCTATTTCATATTTTGCAAAACATGAATCCTCATAACGAATGATAAACGAGAGTTTTGCATGAGTAAAGCAATTTATCTAGAAACTTTGTTTACAAACCCTTATTTTACATTTAGATTTTTAAGTGGTTAACGATTGTCTAAGAGTTGATATAAGTCATATTTACGAGTTGATTTTAAGCCATCTTTAAATGACTTTTTAGAATTTCCTTCCTTGGCAACTTGTCTTTCATAAAGTAACAATCAAAGTTAAATTCAGTAAGGATGTTATTTCTATATCAAGTATATACACAATACAAAATTTTGATAACATTAGGCCCATATAAGGCAACATGTAAGTTGGGTTAATTGGGTCTTAATGAACCAATGGCAACAATCTTTAATTTTTTAGTGTTTTTGACTATTAAGAAGTTCTTACCATGATGTTAAGCTATATTCAGGAAATTTTCGATTTGATGCGTCATATAATTTCTTGAACCATGATGAAAATACCAATCATAGTATATATTGGGAAAAAATTTGTGAGGCTAGAAAGGTATGTTGAGCTCCTTGCACGTTACTACCTACTCAGTAGTTTTTTTTTAACATGGGTAGGTTATTTCAAACATACAGTAGAATTTCATTGTTGTTTGAGAAATCTAGGTGCAAACTTTGAAGTGATGTATTATTTTGATTTTGAAAATATATGGTTTGGGAGTTCTGTCTACCGTGAGAGACCGTTATTGGTCTCTCACGTAAAAAATCCAGGGTATTTTTTAAACTGCTCAACCATTTAGCGACAGTTTTAAACCGTCACAAAGTTTCAGAATTTATTTAGCGACGGTTTTAAACTGTCATGTTGAACAATAAAAGTTTGGCGACAGTTTAAAATCATCACCAAATGAACCATAAAATTTTGTGACAGTTTGAAACCACCACGAAATGAACAATAACGAATTTGTGGTTGTTTAAAACCATCGTTAATTGTTGAAAATGTAAAAAAAAATATAGCATTACTTACGTGAGAGACCTATTACCATAAATGGCGTCTGGTTTAGGATACTTGAAAGCTTTGAAGTGATGTTTTTCTATAATAAAATGGAGCGTGAGATATGAAATATAAGTGTTGTCATCTCAATTATTATAAGAACAAATAAAGTGTCTTCTTGAAAAAAGTGGTCACAAGTATAGTTATGAACGATGTTACTCCTTTAAAAGGTCTATGTAAATAATACTCCTTTGTTCTTAATTACTTTTTTTTTGTCTTTTCAGATATATCAAGTCAATCAATTAACTTTTTTGTTTCAAGTATTAGTATCTATCATTTTTCTATAATACCCTTAGGTTAAGAAGATATTGGGTAACAGATTTCTCACCTATTTTTGGGTAGTTCCTACGTCGATCTTTATCTGTTTAATGAGACTTTTCCGCATATCTCTATAAAGGGACCACGTGATGGGGAGGATGGGTTATCGGGAGGATGTGTCTTGTGTATGTAATATTTGATTGAGTAAAAGTCTTTTATATGGGAGAGTGAACCAATAGGTGGTATATTGTTTGTCATAATAGGTGTTAACGGTAACATCCCAATTTTACTATCTATTTTATTAATTATTTTATTTGGTGTTTTTATTAATTATTTTTTATTTAGTTATTATGTGGTATAATAATTATTTAATTATTTAATTATTTGTGTATTTGTGCTATTTAGGTTAATGTAGTTATTTGAGATATATAATTAGTTGGGCCTAAATAGTGGTTTTGGTGGGTTAAGCCCAAAATAACATAACACTAAGCTAGGGTTTTAGTGTAGTGAGAATAGAATATCATTTTGGAGAGAAAGAAGAGAAGAAAGGAAGAGAATGGAAAAAGAGGAAGTTGGTACTAGAAGAAGAAGGTGATTCTTCAAGGTAAGGGTTTGACTTCCTATTGTTATGATTCTATGTGATTCTACCAATGAATAGGATACATGTTTAGAATTGGGTGTTTCAATTTATGGGGTTTTGGATAGTTAGAGTTTTGACATAAAACTTGGATTTGATGATGAAATAGGTGAAATCATTTTTTAGGTTTTGTACCCATAATGATCAATACATTAGATTGTTGTTGTATAATGAAATTTGGTGTTAATTTGGTGTATTTAGAACCTATAAAACTAGAAAATCGAATTGGGTTAACATTGGAGGTGCTGAAAAACACACAGTTTTTCTGGTTCTGGTGTGAGCCGTCAGGTGAGCACTTTGCTTCGTCGGGCGAGCGTTCGCTTGTGAGTCTTTGTCGGGCGAGACCAACGAGCAAGAGGGGGTTTTTTGTGACCATGATTATGTGATAGAGCGTTGGGCGAGCCATTTCCTTCGTCGGGCGAGCCATTTCCTTCGTCGGGCGAATGAGCTCTGTTTTACAAAAATTCTAAAATTCATAACTTTTGATCTGTAACTCCGTTTTATGTGTCGTTCAAAGCATTAGGAAGGTAACGAAATTATCTTTGTGATAGAATTAGAATTGCTAGCATTCAATGACTTAATTGTGATGTTATTGTGTGAATAACATGTAATTATGTGTTTATACGCGTATGACTTGGTGATTTGAGATTAATATAATGTTGGTATGTTGTATTTTATATGATTCATGATGTGTGTAGTGAATATATGCTATTCAGATGTTCTTTGTTGAGAATGATTATCTGATGCATGTTGTGCAACTTTTGGTGAATAACTTGTGAGTTGGATTATTGTGGTATGCGTATATTATTAAGATTGAGAGATGGTCTTAATTTTAATATGTTGTTGTTAAGTTGCACATGCATCATTTGTGTCAAGAGGCAATGTGTGCTAGTTCTCGCAGAGACTAGTGACTGTTCTCAAGCTCAGAGAGGGGGCTTGAAAGCTTAGAGAACGGGCTTTCGCAGGTTATCTGTCTGGGAGATGGACCAGGTATGTCCGGAAAGGATAACACAGTTGGTACCACATGCATGAGTTGCATTATGTTGTTGTCGAGTCACATACATATGATTGCGTGGATGTTATGTGATGATGTGATTTGTGAATAATTATGTGGATACTATTTTGAACTTTGTTGCATATTTGACTATGTAAAGTAGACTTGAGAAATCCTATTTACATGATTATGCAAGGTGTGGTGATTTCTTATGTATGCTATGCATTGCTTATTTTCACATATTTTTATGATAATGTGAATTCTCACCCTTCTTTTGGAATTATGTTCTATGCAACATTGCTCAGGTACCAAAGATAGTGGTGCTTCGGAGGAGGCTTATCTTGGAGGTTTAGATCTCTTGTAGTGTGTCTTGACTAGGTATTCATATTGTGCTCTGGTCAATGTAACACTTGGATTTTAATATCTTTGAATTGATGTTATGAGATATTGTTGTTACCCATATGTATTTCCTACTCGGGTATGTTATATTTTGATGTGTGGCCTTGGGCCAAGATATTATGATATGGTGGATGATGTAGGGGAATCATTCGAGTTACCATTTTTTAAAAGAGATAATTATTCTGTTCTCATTATGCATGTTTTGTGTTAAATTTTCAATTCCGTGTTACTTGTATGTGACCATTGCATGTTAAAATGATTGTTTTGTTGAAAAGTGTGTGTAATGCCCTCATGCGATGCATGCTTGTTTGCTCTGAATTATGCAAATGTATGCTTTATTTGAGTAGTATAGATTTTTGTGTATTACATTAACCTTGCTATTGATTATTGGATATGGAGTCATGATTCGCAGTGTGTTCACAATGTGTTCACAATATAATCAGACTACTTGGATCTCTTAACTAACTGTTATCAGTTACATGAGTGTGTTTAAGACCTCTTAGATGAATTGGGATGAGGTGTGTAAGCCTAAAAGTTGAGGGGTCATGAGTGAGGGATTTCTAGGTTGTTAATTTAACTCTGCTGACAAGTAGAGATGGGTTGCTAGTAGGAGACTCAAGGCTCTGGAGGGAAATTCTAATAGTTAGATACATAAATATTTCTTTCTCTTCTCATAGTGGATGTAGGGTTAAGGGTTTCTGTTCTTCTTCGTCCAATTGGAAAAAGACATCTCTCATTGGGATAAATGAGGATAATAGCCATACTAGTTTATTAAGGGCATTGCTAAAAAAGTGGGAACGAGTTTCATACTTTCCTGTGAGAGGATCTTTGGTTAGGGAACACCCCCTTATACACTAAGTTTCTTGATTTGTTCTTTAACTCTCTCCGGCTAGAAGTAATGATGGCTGAGTTAAAAGTGGTTATTAATGGGATCCTGACCTTTGTCCTTAGATGGGGGATATCCTTCTTCCTTAGAGAGTTGACCATTCTTGAGGAGTTTCATATCTTGCTTAGAGATATTACCCTTAACTGGACAATGATAAGTAGATTTCAAAGCACTCTACTGGTGGTTCTTTTTTTGTTCCCTCCGCTTACCTCATCTAAAGGGAGAGTTTGACCTCTTATAAGACCCTACTTTCACTTCTAAGTTATCTCTTTTGCCTTATTTGGGGTAGTTGAGCTTAGTCGAAGATATTTGTTTGTCCTTGGCAGTTATTGAAGGATAGATACTTTCTAGAGTTAACATGTTTAGAAGATGTGTATTATCTGATATTAGTGGACTCTCTTGTCCCTTCTACGGGTCTCCGATTGATACTTCTTCTTAGGGTGCTTTTGAGTCTTTTCTTTATCTAGGATGTAGGGTTAAGTATATGGATGGTTACCTTATGATTTGGCATACTGTTATCTGGCCTATTTGAAAAACTCAAAATGATGTTATTTTTAATGAAGTCACAATTACAACCAGAGTAATGGAAGAGAAAAGTTTATTTTTAGCTTGGAAATAGTTTTTGGGTAGGTCGAAGGAGAACTCTGACATCTTCATGGATTGACTTCAGAATCCTCTACCTACACCTATAGTGGATCGAGTGTTTGCCCTATTTCACAGTGTAGCGATGGATTTTCAATAAATCTTTTGCTGAGATCTTATTTGTTGATAGTGGATCTGGTTGGTTTGAGATCTAGCATGTGAGTAATGAGGTAGTTTTTTAATAGTAGTGATTTTGCTTCTATGTGACCCCTTATTTTTAGACTTCTTATTTCTTATCGTGTATCTATGTTTTTTTTCTAGTTACTGGACACTTTTTGTGCTTTATGTTTATTATTTTTGCAACTCGATTATCTTCATTATTAATGAAAATTTCTTTACCCACCTCCCTATGGGGGTCACCCCCAGCGAAAAATCCAATTTACCCCTGCTTCGGAAATGCATTTCCGAAGTATTTTTTTTTTTAAAAAAATTTTCATACTTCGGAAGTGCGTCTCCGAAAACACCAAATGGGGGGTGTTTTCAGAGATGCACTTCCGAAAACACTTTTTTTCAGATTTTGGGGGGTTTCGGAAATGAACTTCCGAATTATGCAAAAACTGTGTTTTTTTTATGTTTTTGGAAACTGTCTCGTATTTTTAATTAAAGGAAACTGGGAAATAAAATAAGCGACATATAAACAGAAAATACTAATATGATAAAAATAGTAATATATACAAACCGATCCGAATCCAAATAATAATAGTGTAAAAAAGATACAATCCGTGATAAAAAAAATAAACCCGACCACTACTAGGTATGCCTAACCCTCTCTCCCTGGGACTTCCTCTGCCGCCGCACGGCCCGCATCAGTGACGATCATCTCCATCACGGCGACTGCCTCTGGACCGCCCTGATGAACGACACCTCGATCCAACGCGTCCCGCCCAAGCATCTCTATCCGCTGGCAGATCGGCAGGAGATCAATGGCGTGGTCATCCTCGGCATGCTGGTTCTCTAGGATCTCCTCGTGTGCTGGCCTGGGAGCGCCGGGAGCGTCGGGTCTCAGCAGAGGATGTGACACCCGGTAGAACCATGTGACGTATCCCTCCACACTGTGCCAGTCCTGGGTGACACGAATGCGACGACACTCCTCCGGTACCATATGTTTCTCCCAATCCTCAAATATGGCAGTGAGCTGCACTCGGGTCACTGTGTCGGGAGCAGCCTCAAAAGGTGATCTGGGTATCATCTACACAAATCCGAACTGACGCATGCACCGCTCAGGGAGATACCGGACCATGATGCTGGCCCGGCATGTCAACCATCCAGAATATAAAGCAATGCCGTCAAAGGGGACAACCTGAGTGTAGTCGCTGAATGGCCTCTAGGTGACGTCGTCGTGCATCGTGCGGTCGAGGTACCCACGGTATGGTCCCACCGCATTGTTCCCCCTCTGGAGAACGTATCTGGCGGCCCTGGGCATGGCGTCCATGTACACAGGATCGATGTGAAAGCCGTGGATGCGGGAGAATTAAGAAATGATCCAACTCTGAAACACAAACACGATAATGTAACGTACCGTAAGTAAATACGAAACATAAATAAATACGAAACATAAGTAAATACGAAACATAAATAAATACGAAACAATTAAAATGAAACGTACCGTAAGTAGTGTGCAGGATCCGGTCAACTGCCTCGTCCTCCAGTTGGAGGCCTCATTCAGCTTCTGGTATAGATATGCCAGAGTAGCTGCCCCCCAGTTCCACTGGTGAACGGTAGTCAGGTCCATGAAGTAGCGGAGGTAGGTCACATCGACGTACCTTGCACTCTTGTCCACAAAGACTGCGGCGCCTACCACATGCATGTACCAGCACCGGAGAGCACAGCCACGGTGATACTGTGTAAATAGCTCGTCACCCGCCTCCTCGGCATCGGCCGCCGCGTCCAGGTGGTGCTCGAAATAGCGGCTCAGTATGGTGAACCGGATATGAGGTCCAGATGTCGTGATGCACTCGTAGTCAGCAGCTTCGGGCTCCATGCCCAAATAGAGCGCCATCCACTGAGTGGCTTCGACCATCTGGATCCGGGAGTGGGTGAACAGCGGACCCCTGATCGGCAGGTGGAGAAGACACTGCACGTCATGCAAGGTGATCGTCATCTCCCCAACCGGCAAGTGGAAAGAAGACGTCTCCTTGTGCCAGCGCTCCACAAAGGCCCCCTGCATGCTGTGGCTGATGGTGGTGTACCCCGTCATGCAGAGCCCACTAAGCCCTGAAGCTCTCACCGAGTCGTTAAACCACTCAGCAGTCGGTTTAAACAAACTGAAAATCTTCCGGGCGTGGTTCACCATTTTCAACGGCTCTCTCTCCTGTTACAAAAAAACAAATAAAAGCGTATGTTAAATAGACCGTTAAGAAAATATCGAATAAACGTCTAAATTATAAACGGTTAAATAATGTAGTCAGGCAAATTATCAAAAATACCTCTTCCTCCCAGATACGCCGAGCGACGTGATCGTGGTAGGTAATCAGCACGGAAGTCTCAATGGGCCCTCCCGGGTAGCTGCCCTCCTGCTCATCCTCCTCCCCGAGTGGAGGGTCAACATCCGGTACCCCCTCCGCCTCGTGGTATGGCACTGCCACCTCCTCCTCCTCCTCTCGCTGGCGGAAAGAAGATACCCGAGCCAGCCGACTCCTAGATCCAGATGTAGAGGTACCCTCGCCCATCTCCACGGGAACTCGCACACGTCGTCCTCGGCCCTTCCCTCGTCCCTGTGTCGACGCGAGCTGCGCCGCCGCCCGCTCGCATCTAGCCGACGCAGTCTATGTCTCTCTACCCTGTCTGATGCGTGCTGGTTGGTTGCCTGACATGTTCCTGAAAACAATTGAAATCGATTAATATGCGAGACAACAGAAAAATCTAAAAAAAATTGAAATTCTGATACACTTCGGAAGTTCATTTCTGAAATTGGGAATGAAGGTGTTTTCGGAAATGAACTTCCGAAACACCCCTGCGCAGAAGTTCTCTGCAACCTCCAATGGCAGACCCCAAAATCCTAAATCAAAACTACTTTTATGCCTACTAAACAACCTAATATCAGTACCAACCTATCTTAATGTGATTTTTTCAATCTCTAAACACCCTAATAGAGTAATGAATAATGGATCTAAAAATTGAAATAAAATGATAAACTTACCAATTAGTGTTTGAGATTATTTAGGTTGAGATTGGAAGAAGACTTTGGCAATCTATTTGACTTCACACTTGCTTGTTGCAGAAATTTTGAAAGAGGATGAGTTTGGAAGAAGATTAGGGCAAATGAATGGGGGAGGGGGCCTATTTTGCTTAATCTGCAAAACGCGCAGTATTTCGGAAATGAACTTCCGAAATGCTGTTTTCGGAAATGAACTTCCGAAATAAGACAATTTTTTCAAAAAAATGGCGCTTTCGGAGATGCATCTCCGAAAACACATTTTTCTTGCATTTCGAAAATGCATTTCCGAAGTCAGGGGTAGTTTGGGTTTTTCACCAGAGGTGACCTAGAAGGTTGGGAGGTGGCCAAAGAATTTTGCTTATTAATATGTCTTATTTTCCATTCAAATAAAAGTTAAATGGATCATCTATTAAAGTTGGTTATCTTCTAACTTTGGTTTGGGATAGACATGCTACTGCCAATGATTTAGTCTTCATTTGACATTTAATTCAACATAATAATCCCTGTAAAGAGAAAATTCTTCTAATTTTTGTGTCTCTAGATCCACTAGGATCCTCGTTTATGTATTGTCAAGATCATTCAGAGTCTTATTAACACTTTTGTTACTTGCAATGTTACGGTTGGTTTGTGGTATATGATTTATATATAGCTAGACTTATGCTTATTTTATTCAAAGAGATGGGATCTTTGATTCATATTGTTAGATCATTATAGGAAGGTTTAGAATTAAATTTTATGGTTTACACCATATGAAAATTATGAAATGATTTTTTGTTTTGTTTTGAGAAAGATAACTTTAATTAAGGAAATTATACTCCAACCAAGTTATAATATACATTTAAAATTTAAACAGACAATGACAATATAATTATAATATTTGTTATTGATTTATTTGATTTTATTAACAACATTTCAAAGTTTATGAAATTATAAAATGAAAAGAAAAAAAAAACAATATCATGGTGGTAGTACAAAACTCAAATAGCAACTCACTAATTATTATAGCATATGGAATATTGTAAATATTTTTTCCTACTTAAACAAGGCTTAAGTATTTTCTTGAGTCTAATTCTCAAACAAAAAATGGTTTTGGCTTTAAAACTTCACATATATTGTTAACGCACTTATAAAAAATAGGAATGAATTCGGAAATTTGTGGACAATCAGCATCGATTTTACATTCAACTTGTCCTGCTAGAAAACGAAATTAAAACGATTTACTAAAATGAAAAAAAATATATATAAATTAGAAAATTAAAATTAAAATTTTGAAAAGAAGAAAATAAAATATAGAAAGAAATAAAATTACCGTCACCACATTTTGCAACAAAAAATAGAGAAAGAAACAAAATTGTAACAAAAACAAATTTGAGAGTATTAGCCATCTTTTTCACTCTTTGCATGAACCAAAACAAAATATGATACGATCATTATATAGTTTGTAAAGTTCATGCAATATTAAAAACAATTAAATATTTTAGGTTCTTGTATTTGTCCCTTTTGCATGCATAGTAAATGTCTCTTAAGAAAATCAATGTGTTATGGATGCCTCTTTAGCACACTTAGTACATCAAGGGTTTGCTTATTATTAGAATTCATTATATTTTAATTAAACTTTCAACTTTTCATGACACAAAGGGAAAATGCTTTTTGAAGAAATTGTTGGACAACATTAAATTATAGTTATATGTACTGATAATGCACATGCAATATGAAAATGTAGTTACACGAAAGTTGATTATAGAAATTGGCTTCTAATTGATGCATTTGCAAATTTTTAATTTAAATTCTTCCCAAAATACAATATTGGTATACTAAATAATGTGACTAATTATTTTTTAATTATAAAAAAAAATTAAGTGGATTGTACTAATTGTTTTAGAATATATAATTACAAATAAGGCGATCGACAGATCCAACCAATCAAACGAAGGAAAAAATAAATAAAAACTTAGCAACACTTAAGATAATAGCTAAGCTATGTGCTGCCTAAATCTGGGCTTGATCTAACATCTAAATATCTAAGCATAGTGTTCTCAATAATATTGTAATCTATGCAGGGGTGGCCCTGAGCACGGGCTCGCGGGGCGGGAGCCCAGGGCCCCATAATTTTAGGGGCACCAAAATTTTATTTTATCCCTATATATATTAAAAGAGAATTTTCTATTACAAAAATACTTGCTAAAGAGAATATGAATTTGTAAATGCTAAGGACAGTGCTGAAAAGATTGAGAATGAAATAGAGATTGAATGTGTGTTTATTCCAAAATGTTATCTTAGTAGAAAATAACACTATGATGAAAATCCATCTCAATCCACACAACTGAATATTGAGTCTACTAAAGAGTCTTTTTGAAATCACTATTTCTTATGTATTGTAGATCAAACAATTAGCTAACTTGATAGAAGATTTGAGCAGTATAGCACATATGAAAATATTTTTGAATTCTTGTTTAGTATTGAAAGACTTAGATAATTATTTAGGAACTTGAAAGCATGTTGTAAACATCTTGAAACTTGTTTAAAATATGACGATTCTCTTGATCTTGATGTAAAATTTTGTTTGAAGAATTGAAAGTTACTAGAGAAGTTTTAACAGTTGAATCAAAATCAAGTTATATGATATTGAGTTCTTCAAAGACTTTTAATTGTTTTCCTAATGCATTCATAGATTATAGAGTAATATTGACTATTTCTATCAGTGTTGCATCTGCTGAAAGAAGTTTTCCTAAATTAAAATTATTAAAATCTTATTTGAGATCTACTATGTCACAAGATAAATTAAATAGTCTTGTGTTGATTTCAATTGAAAGTAATTTTTTGAAGAACCTTGATTATGAAAAAATTATTAACGATTTTGCAACAAAAAAGGCTAAGAGGATGATATTTAAATAATAAAGGTTTGGTCAATTTTTTTGTAGGAAAAAATACCGGATCAAGAAGAAGAATATTTAGTCTCTTTATAGTGGTTCATGTTTTGATGTAGTATAAACATTGATTCAAAGATTTATATTTCTATTCTTTTTGCATAGTGTCAAATGAAAATGTATTTTTTACCCAATTATTTCTCTTATCCTTATGTATTTATTGTTAAAAATTATAGGGCACCACTCTTTTCATTCGCCCAAGGCACTCAAATTCAAAGGACCGGCCCTGAATCTATGGTGCTCTCTCTTATCACCAAAGCAAATAGCAAGCATACACAATCACTACAAAAGCGCATTTAAAAATCAAAATCTCAGTTTGCGAACTTTTTTTTTAATTGTTTTTTTTTATAACCAATGAAATTTCATTAATAGGGCGGAGTACAAACCATACTCCCCTAATAATTACAAAATTAACTATTAAAAAAGTCGATAGGCCGATTACAACAGTGTATAATACAATAGACATTTGTCGGAATTCCTAAAACGTTTCATAACCATGACAAAAGTTTTACCATATGTACCACCTCACCAACTTGAATACCCACTGAATTGAAATAAATATCATTCCGCATATTTCAGAATGGCCAACAAGTGACTAACCACGTTACCAAACGCTTTCTCGCACAAACAACCCCAACCAGCCCCCTAGAAAATACCAATAAAGGCTCCACCAACTCTACAGAATTTCCTACATCACCTAACCACATATCAACCTCTTGCCAAACCAATTTCGAATAATAGCATTGTACCATCAAATGATCCAGCGACTCGATATTTGATAAACAAAAAAGACATACCTTCTCGTTATCATTCTCTATAATGCCTCTTTTAGCTAGTTAGTCCCTAGTCGCGATCTTGTTCTTTATGCACCGCCAACCAATTAAACACCTGAATTTTTTATAGAACCTTGGTTTTCCAAAAAACCCCCATAGCAATCGAGATGTCCCATTATGGGGAGCCAGAAAAAGCAGCTTCTGTAAACATTATATCCCGAGCTAACAATATACGCACCTTCCTCCGCTTTGAACCATTTGAAGTTATCCTCCACCCCAACCCTCACTCGAACTTCACACAAAATTGCTTTCGGCTCTTGATATTGTAATTTTTCTTCTTCTATTATGTTTAGCAGCAAATGCACTCCCAACTTCCACACTAACATACCATCAACAAATTCTCCCATACTTTGTACTGAAGAATCTTGGTTTAAGGCCATACTGAAAACTACCGGAAATAGCTCTTTAAACGGAATACCGCCACACCAATTATTCTACCAAAATTTAATAAATTTCCCTAAGCCTAAACAATACCCAATGCCACTCTAAAACCAGTCAAAATTTTCCCCCTCCGAATTAAAACTGACTATATCTCGCCACCAAATTGAAGCCTTCTTCACAGACTCCTTTGATACGCCCCCAAGAACGACCTCTTCCAAACACCCGTATCAATATTCTAACAATGGTCTCCATAATTCCTCTTTATCAATTGCAAATCAAAATCTCTTTTTTGCATTCATTCAGTTCATACTTCATGATAGTTTGGTATACTTGATACAAACCAATCTTTAAAATCGTGTTTGATTTTATCTATTGCAAATCAAAATCTCTGTTCGCCATCCTTTTTCTTTTACAATTATCTATTGCCTAGTTAAGTTCCTCAAACCAATCTTTAGAATTGTGTTTGATCTCCAATCAGTCCAAAACAAACTCCCAAATATTTCTAACTGTGTCACAATTAAACAGTTAAGAATTACTACGCCAAAAAAAGTTTTAGGCAGCGCCCCTTAGACAACGCTTTAGTTAAAAAAAAACACATGACTTATATATGAAAGCGTTGCTAAAAGGCACATTTTAGAAAGTGCTTTATTAAAGTGCTGCTAATTAATGAGACTAACTTTACTTGAATCAAATATAATATATGGACTACAAATATAATTAAACCTAGACAATTTAATTGGTTAGTAATTATTTAAAAAATAAGAGACAAAGTAACACTTTAAATATTTTAATTTTATTTATTATTTAAAAAGATTCTTATATATTACAGGTTAATTGACGTGCTCTTATTGTGTAAAATAATTTTACACAATTATCCGATTAAAAACCATCAATATTCTATATTATCTAATTTTATTTTATTTAACTCAAATGATATGTGATAATTAGATGAATGAATGTAAAATTCAAACTTTGACCATAATATTTAATTTATATTAATGTATTAATAAAATAAAATAATTAATATTTATAAACCAATAACTTAAAACAAAAAGTAATTTCATTATATCTTAATTTAGATAAATATATTAAATTGAATTAGAGTATATAAAGTAGCAAGCATTTTTATAACGAGAGATGAAAAAAATAAATATCAACGATGAAATTAATCAAAAGAGAAATTAATAGCCACATTTATATTTTAGTAAATAATTTTTAATTAATCTAATAATTGTTATATAACCTCTGATTTTCATTAATCTAACATTTTTATTTGAAATTATTTTTTAAAATAATTTTTTTACATAAAAAATTAATTAAAACCGTTAGATTAATAAAATTAAGAGTTCAGATTTTGAGTAATAAATATACATACATTCCGAGAGTACCGATCGACCCTCACCTTTGTAATATAAGAAAATTTTAGAAAAAATATATTTTATTCAATTATGGCAACATTGTCTTTTTATTATTCAAATTAGTATTACTTAGAATTATTAGGAAATATTTAAAAAAGAAGTTTATTTACCTTATAATATTTTTTATTATTATAATTTAAAATTTTCAATATTAATTTAATATAAAAATTATTTTTATATTTAAATAATTTTAAATATTTTTTCTGGGTTTCTAGATGAGGCCTAGAGATGGAATCGGAGAAGTAAAGTTCTACCTAATAATTTTTTTTTGTAATCAAGAAATAATATAAAATGGAGAACTAAGGGTTCTCCAACCCGATTACAAAGGAGCGCGGAAAAGCCCGACAAAAAGAAAAATTACACACCAATTACCCTTACGAAAGGAAGAAAGGCGGGTCCTTGCTAAATTCGTAAAAAGCGTAATTGGGATGAGTAATCTTCCCACAAAAAGACCATTTCCAAACCAAGAACTTGATGTTCCACACGGTGTTGTTAATGCTCCAAGCTTCCTTCCGAAAACGCACCCCATTTCTAAGCAACCAAAAAGACCAAGTTGTGGCAAGCCACACCACACCCAATTTACTATCTTTAATCTTTAGTAAGCGGAAAAACAAGTGCAACTCCATAAAATGCAGCAAACACTCATTTTCCAAAATACCCCCTCTACCAACCCAAAAAGTTATCTCATTCCAAATCTTTTTACCCACCAAACAACCAAAAAAAATGATCCCTATTTTCCGACTCAACACCGCATAGAACGCACTTAGAATTTTCAAGGGAAATAGTCATACCTCTATACACCAAACCGTCAATCGTTGGAAGCCTATCAAGAAAAAGTCTCCACCCAAAAGCCTTGATTTTAAACGGCACCTCCATTTTCCACAATACCCCAAAAGCATCGTCATATTTGTTTGGCGGACCGAACGGAAAATGAAGATTCAAATAAAAATTATAACAAGATGCTACCGAAAATTCCTTCGTCACTTCTTCGGTCCACACGACCACATCCTTGCCGTGTTTCCACCGTTGAAAAGATTCTAACCGGTTCCTCATTTTAAGCACATCCGCCTCTAAATAATTACCCACCAAATTTAAACCAAAATCACCCTATAACCACACACCTTCAAACCACCCCCATGCCCGCCACCGAAACTCCCTTCAAATTAGAGTTTAAATACAATTCCGGAAACTCCTCTTTCAAAGGAATCCCTTCCAACCAATTAGTTTCCCAAAATGGTGTATGGAACCTGTTGTGAATAATAAATCTACTATTTTCCACCTTAGGATCCAAAAGAAAAGAAGACCTTATTTTTACCAAATCTCTCCACCAAAAACAAGAAGAAGAAACAAAAAGATCAGAGGAGGAAGTGTTACTAACCTTCCCATCGACCAACAAAGAAGACGATAAGTCACCATACTGGGCTTTCAAGACATTAAGCCAAAGCGAATTTCGACCTTGTAATATTCGCCACTTCCACTTGTTAAGAAGAGAAATATTGAACAAAGCGATATCCTTTACTCCTCAGCCCCCTTTCTCCATGGGAAGAGATAAATCCTTTCACTTAACCCAATGAATCTTCCTTTTCTCCTCCATCCCCCCAAAGAAACTTACTTTGCATATTATTGAATTTCTTCACCACCTTCAAGGGCATCTTGTAGAAAGACATAGTAAAAATGGAGAGAGAACTAAGAACCGACTTCAAGAGAGTAATCCTTCCTCCTAAATTCAAGAAACGATTAGTCCATCCTTCCAACCGAGCCTTCGTCTTGTTCAAGAGAGGATCCAAAGTAGCTTCCCACCTAGGATTGTGACCAATTGGGATACCTAGAAAGAAAAACTTGTTATCCTCAACCTTGCACGACAAAAAAGTGAGACGCCGCTTCTAAGAATTGATAGTTAGAATTAATTCAATTTACTCTTGTGATAATTAATCCCGAGGCCCGACACAAGTTCAAAAGCCCTAAGAACCACCTTAATCGCCCGAATTTGCTTCCAACTACCATACCCTACTAATAAAGTGTCATCCGCAAATTGAAGGATGTCCACCCAACACGATGCTTTGATATCAAAACTTTGGAAATCCCATATCTCAATAGATTTTTGCACCAAGCCCGTAAGAGCTTCCGCCACCAAAACATAGAGAAAAGGAGAAAGGGGGTCTCCTTGTCTCAACCCTCTAAAAACACCGAATTCTTTAGATTGACTCCCATTCACAAGCACCAACATATCGCTCTTAAACACCAATAACTCCATCCACTTCATCCATCTCCTACCAAACCCCATTAATTTAAGCATAAATCTTAAGAAACTCCAACTCACCTTATCGTACGCCTTTTCGAAATCAACTTTGAAAAGAGTGCATTTACTACCCGCCTTTCTAGCATAATCAACCACCTCATTTGCAACAACCACCCCATCAGGCAATTGTCTACCGGGAACAAAAGCGGTTTGACAAGGTGAAATGATAGAGTTTAGCACTTTTTTAAGTCTCCCCACCAAAAGTTTAGAAACCATTTTATATATGCATCCCACCAAGCAAATGGGTCTATAATCATCCAATCCCAAAGGATTATATTTCTTTGGAATTAAAGTAAAAAAAGATGAGGTAATTACCTTTGATAAAGAACTCCCTCCAAAAAATAGTTGAAGAAATTGAAGAAATCTTCTTTAATGAAAGACCAACATTTTTTAATAAAAAGAAAGGAGTACCCGTCCGGCCCCGAACTTTTATCTCCACCACATTCCCACACCGCCTCTTTAATCTCACTTTGAAGAAAAGGTTTCTCAATATCCTCTGCCTCTTCCTTACTTAAAGATTTAAACTGAATACCCTCCAATATCGGTCTACTTTCTTCCGTTTCAACAAATTTCTCCTCGAAGTGCTTGAAAACCGTCTCCCTAACCTCCTTAACCGACTCCGCCAAACCTTCCGTAGAGAGAATCGGACCTAAATGATTGTTCCTTCTTCTTTGTTTCATAACCTTATGAAAAAACCCGCTATTGGAGTCTCCTTCCTTATTCCAAATCAATCTTGACTTTTGTAAGAGCATGTTTTCTTTTATTCTCAAATTCCTCCAAAACTTACTACACGCTTCCTTCCTAAACTCAATTGTGCTTTCGAAATTGGTATAATCATCGGAGGCTAATTTGTCATCGGCCAAATTCAACATGCATGCCCCGTCCTCCATCTCTAAATCGATTCTTCCAAATACCTCCTTGTTCCAACCTCTTAACTTATCTTTTAAGAGCCTTAGTTTTTCTTTTAAAACATAATCTCCTCTTCCTTCCACCTTCAAGCTTTTCCATTCGTTTTCCACAAAAGGAATAAAAGAATCAAAACTAAACCATTCATTGTTGAATTTAAATGGTTTTGGACCCCAATTCCTTTGATTCTTCATAATCCAAATGGGGCAATGGTCTGAAATATCCCTATCACTAATGAGTTGGCCCATCACCTCCCATCTAGTCAGAACTTCGTTCGATAAGATAAAGCGGTCGATTCTACTCATCGACTTCCCGTCCCCGCTAAACCAAGAGAACTTTTTCCCTTTACAAGGAATATCCACCAAAGCACTTTTGTCAATAAACTCCGCAAAAAGCTCTACTTATCTTTTATGCACGGACACCGCTCTCCCCTTCCTTTCTCTATTGTTTTTAATCGCATTAAAGTCCCCTCCCATAATCCATTCCCCATCCTTGAATGTCTCCTTCAACTCAAGCAACTTATTCCATAACACAATATTTTTGTTCAATGCACACGGCGAGTACACATTTAACACGTAATAAAAATTATTCTCCCAACAAGCTTTTATTCCCAAGTAACCCTCTCCTTTAAAGCTATTCAAGACCTCCACTTTATCATTCCATAAAATGAGTAATCCTCCCGACCTACCTAAAGAATTGGAATAAGAAAATCCCACATCTGGAGAATACCAAAAAGACTTTGCCAAATTATCATCCATGTTGACTACCTTAGTTTCTTGTATTAAAAACACATCCATATTACCTTTTTTTATCAAAGAACTAATCCTCCTTCTTTTGAGTGCATTCACTCCCCCCTAATATTCATGGAACCAATAATCATTGAACACCTTCTTTTTTCTCCTTCCTTACTTCCCCTTTCTTTCCTCCCCCTTGCTCCAAATTATCAATCCTACTAATAAGATTACTCCTCCCCTCTACATCTACTACACCTAGCGCAACAATAGCCGAACACAATTTTCCTCCAATATCAACATCCATAAGTCTCCATTGTCTCCCGTTATTTCTACAAATATCGGATTCTTCCTTTTGATCGCCGTAACAAACCGAATGAAGCCCACTGTTGATGCTAATGTTTACCTCCATGGAATTCTTCCCAAATTGTCCTTTGCAAGGACTCAAAGCTATACCCTTCCTGCCCTGGGAAAAATTACCACAGTCTAACATTAGCTTTTTTCTGCTTCCTCCCTTACCTAATCCCGCCATATCATTCACTAATTTCAGCCTCAATTTCTTTCTAACCTTCGCCCCTGATTTTGCCTCAGCAATGGCGAGAGAACAGCCAACCCTTCTGGAAATCTCGTCCGATCCGCAGCTAGAACTAAGAACATTTGGGCCTGCAAGCTGCGTTGCTGCAATATTCGCTACCTGACCATCATAAGCATTGTTTATGATCTTTAGTAATGCATTATCAAATTCCCCTGTTTCACTAATTACATGAACCGACCCAGAATTTCCAGCTATACACTCCTCGTTATGCCTCTGCACCTTTAGGTCCTCGGCTGCCTCGAGGCTTGAAGCGCTTAAATTCTTCACGCCTTCCTCCCTAATCAAGTTATCCGAAAATTGGTCTATACTATCCTCAGAATTGTTAGTGTTCCGGTCTAAGTCCCTAAAGCTGTTATCGTCGTTCCAAAAATCCTCCTATTTAGAGGATGAGACAGCAGTAGAGGGGGGTTTAGAGATACCTGTGGAATAGTTGGAATGGCCCCAAGAATCCTCCCTAATTGTTAAGCTGAAAGTCTTCCCATCAATGTTATCAATGACAGATTCAGGGGTATAGGACGACAGCTGCACCTTAACTAAAATCCTAGCTACGTCAAAGGCGCGACCCTTTGCCATTCTTTCGTCAATGCACACAAAAGAACCCCACGATTATGCCAATGCCACAAAAAACTCAGAATGCCAAGCATGTACCGGTAAACCATGTTAGAACAAGATTTGTTCTGATCAATATTCTTAGTTTTAATGATAACAAGGATATGAATTTTGTGTGAGATAATGTGGTACTCTAAAACATTGCAATTTCCCTTTTAGGAAATATATAAAGAGTATGCACAAATCAGCGCTCAGAAGCTTTGTCTCAGAAGGTTCAGCATGCAACATCAGAACATGGTCTGGCAAGACATCAGAAGATGGTCAAGGCAGAATCAGAACATGGGTCTATGGAAGCATCAGAAGAACTTGAGATCAGAAGCAGAAGCACTGAAGTTCTCATGGTATCACGCTCAGAAGCACTTCAAGGTCAGAAGACAAGAAGATGCTATGCACCAAGCTGTTTGACTCTGATGATATTCAAATGTTGTATACACAAACACCAGATCAGAAGAAAGTACAGGTGGCAGGCTACGCTGACTGACAAAAGGAACGTTGGAAGCTATTAAAGGCAACGTCAGTAGACACAGCATGCGCAAGGCTCGAGGTAGTTGACAAAAGAGTGAAACATTAAATGCAATGCTGTACGGAATACGCAAAGCATTAAATGCTCCCAACGGTCATCTTCTCAAGTGCCTATAAATATGAAGTTCTGATGAGAAGCAAGGTCGACGATTTGCTAACAATTAACTTGCTGAAACGCTGTTCAAACTCAAAGCTCAGAAACTTCATCTTCATCAAAGCTCACTACATTGCTGTTGTAATATATTAGTGAGATTAAGCTTAAACGTTAAGAGAAATATCACTGTTGTGATTATAGCTTTTCAGAAGCATTTGTAATACTCTTAGAATTGATTACATTAATTTGTAAGTAACTAGAGTGATCAAGTGTTGATCAGGATACTCTAGGAAGTCTTAGCTTGTGTCTAAGCAGTTGTAATTAGAGTGATCACGTGGTGGTCAGGATACTCTAAGAAAGTCTTAGCTTGTGTCTAAGCATTTGTTCCTAGAGTGATCAGGTTGTGATCAGGATACTCTAGAAGACTTAGTCGTGGGCTAAGTGGAAAACCATTGTAATATGTTACGATTAGTGTATTAAATCCTCAGGTGAGGTAAATCACTCCGTGGGGGTGGACTGGAGTAGTTTAGTTAACAAAGAACCAGGATAAAAATAACTGTGCAAATTGTTTTTATCTTACGAGTTTTTAAGACTACACTTATTTAAACCCCCCCCCCCCCACCCTTCTAAGTGTTTTTCCATCCTTCAATTGGCATCAGAGCGCCGGTTCTAAGGTGCAAGCACTTAACCGTGTTTAGAAAAGATTCAGGAAGAGAAAAACGCTTCAGTAAAAGATGGCTGGTGAAATTCCAACAAATACATCTGCATCTACATCTGGCTCTGCTGAGCAATACAATGGTAACAATGGTTATACTAGACCACCAGTATTTGATGGTGAAAACTTTGAATACTGGAAAGATAAACTGGAAAGTTACTTTCTTGGTCTAGATGGTGAATTATGGGATCTTCTGATGGATGGTTACAAACATCCTGTTAAAACTACTGGTGTAAGGCTCACAAGAAGCGAAATGACTGATGATCAAAAGAAAGAATTCAAAAATCATCACAAATGCAGGACTGTTTTGCTGAATGCTATCTCTCATGCTGAGTATGAGAAGATATCTAACAGGGAAACGGCTCATGACATATATGAGTCCTTGAAAATGACTCATGAAGGAAATGCTCAAGTCAAGGAGACCAAAGCTCTTGCACTAATCCAGAAGTACGAAGCCTTCAAGATGGAGGATGATGAAGACATTGAGAAGATGTTTTCAAGATTTCAAACTCTGACTGCTGGATTAAGAGTTCTGGACAAAGGCTACACCAAGGCTGATCATGTAAAGAAGATCATCAGAAGTTTGCCCAGAAGATGGGGCCCAATGGTGACTGCATTCAAGATTGCGAAGAATCTGAATGAAGTTTCTTTGGAAGAGCTGATCAGTGCCCTGAGGAGTCATGAGATTGAACTGTACGCAAACGAGCCTCAAAAGAAAGGTAAGTCTATTGCTTTAAAATCAAATGTTAAAAAATGCACTAACGCTTTTCAGGCTAGAGAAGAAGATCCTGAAGAATCAGAATCTAAAGAAGAAGATGAACTGTCCATGATCTCCAGAAGGGTAAACCAACTCTGGAAGAGCAAGCAAAGGAAGTTCAGAAGCTTCAGAAGTTCAAAGAGATTTGAACGAGGAGAATCTTCTGGTGACAGAAGATCTGACAAGAAGAAGGCTGTCTGCTATGAGTGCAATGAGCCTGGACATTACAAGAACGAGTGTCCAAAACTTCAGAAGGAGAATCCCAAGAAGAAGTTTCATAAGAAGAAAGGTCTTATGGCAACATGGGATGATTCTAAATCAGAATCAGAATCAGACTCTGAAGGAGAGCAAGCCAACTTCGCGCTGATGGCTACAGAAAATGATGGATCAGAATCTACATCAGAATCAGATTCTGAAGAGGTATTTTCTAAACTATCTAGAGAAGAGTTAGTTTCTAGTTTAACAGAACTTCTGGAACTCAAGGCTCATCTTAGTATCAAATACAAAAAGCTGAAAAAGCAGTTTGAATTTGAAACTAAGAAGCTGGAATTGGAAAACTCTGAACTGAAGGAAAAAGTTTTAAATCTATCCAAAGATAGTGGATCTCCTTCTGAAACAGAAAAATCCATTCCTAGCATGAATCATATTCTGAAAGAATATGACTCGAGCTTCAGAAAGTTCTTATCTAGAAGTATTGGCAGAAGTCATCTTGCTTCTATGATATATGGTGTTTCTGGAAACAGAAGGTTTGGTTTTGGCTATGAGGGTGATACCTCACATAAATTTGAACCTGTTGATGATCTGAAGATCACATACAAGCCATTGTATGATCAATTCAAATATGACCATGCACATGATATTAGGCTCACTTCACATGCACAGAAGTTTAACACTGTTCACACCAAGAAGCTTGTGACACATCCTAAGAAATATCATGCTGACAAACCTAAAGAATATCATGTTGTTCCTCCTGTTAAATATTATGCTAAACCCAAGTTCAATAAGAACTTGAGGAGAACTAACAAGAAAGGACCCAAGAAATTGTGGGTCACTAAGGAGAAGATAATTTCTGTTGCAGATATCCTTGGCGGAAAAGAGGACAAAAAGCAAAATGTCATGGTACCTAGACTCTGGGTGCTCGCGACACATGACGGGAAGAAGGTCTACATTCCAAGACCTGGTGCTTAAGCCAGGTGGAGAAGTCAAGTTTGGAGGAGATCAGAAGGGCAAAATCATTGGTTCTGGAACCATAAGTCTTGGTAACTCTCCTTCCATAACTAATGTACTTCTTGTAGAAGGATTAACGCATAACTTATTGTCCATAAGTCAATTAAGTGACAATGGTTATGATATAATCTTCAATCAAAAGTCTTGCAAGGCTGTAAGTCAGAAGGATGGCTCAATCTTATTTACAGACAAGAGAAAGAACAACATTTATAAGACAGATCTTCAGGATCTTAAGAATCAGAAGGTGACTTGTCTTATGTCTATTTCTGAAGAGCAATGGGTCTGGCATAGAAGATTAGGACATGCTAGTTTGAGAAAGATTTCTCAGATTAACAAACTAAATCTTGTCAGAGGACTCCCTAATCTGAAATACAAATCAGATGCTCTTTGTGAAGCATGTCAGAAGGGCAAGTTTTCCAAACCTGCATTCAAGTCTAAGAATGTTGTCTCTTCCTTAAGGCCGTTAGACCTCTTGCACATTGATCTGTTTGGCCCAGTCAAAACAGCATCTGTCAAAGGGAAGAAATATGGATTAGTCATCGTTGATGATTATAGCCGCTGGACATGGGTAAAGTTCTTGAAACACAGGGATGAGTCTCATTCAGTGTTCTTTGAATTCTGCACTCAGACCCAAACTGAGAAGGAGTGTAAAATCATAAAGGTCAGAAGTGATCATGGTGGCGAATTTGAGAACAGATTCTTTGAGGAGTTCTTCAAAGAAAATGGTATTGCCCATGATTTCTCTTGTACTAGAACTCCACAACAAAATGGAGTTGTAGAGCGAAAGAATAGGACTATACAAGAAATGGCCAGAACCATGATCAATGAAACCAATATGGCTAAGCATTTCTGGGCAGAAGCAATAAACACTGCGTGTTATATTCAGAATAGAATCTCTATCAGACCTATTCTAAATAAGACTACTTATGAATTGTGGAAGAACAGAAAGCCAAACATTTCATATTTCCATCCTTTTGGATGTGTATGTTTTATTCTGAATACTAAAGATCATCTTGGTAAGTTTGATTCTAAAGCACAAAAGTGTTTCCTTCTTGGATATTCTGAACGCTCTAAAGGCTACAGAGTATACAATACTGAAACATTGATTGTAGAAGAATCAATCAATATCAGGTTTGATGATAAGCTTGGTCTTGAAAAACCAAAGCAGTTTGAGAATTTTGCAGATTTTGATATTGATATATCAGAAGTAGTAGAACCAAGAAGCAAAGCTGCAGAAGCTGATAGTCTCAGAAGCAATGGATCAGAAGATCAAGTTGCTGCATCTTTAGAGAATCTCAGGATTTCTGAAGAGCCAACAGTCAGAAGATCACCTAGACTTGCATCAGCTCATTCAGAAGATGTGATCCTTGGGAAGAAAGATGATCCTATCAGAACAAGATCATTTCTAAAGAATGACAATCAGAAGCAGTGATCAGAATCAGAAGGCGTAAAGTCTATTCAAAAAATTTACAGCTGTCATCTATTATCTGATGGTGAACACGTGTATGTACGGTTAGTACAAAGCGTGCAGTTGAAAAGACGCCGACCTAGGTAACTGTGTTAATCATTTCATTTACCATGTTCTCTCACCTAACGTCACTTATCATTTAATGTAAATTGATTTCTCTTGATTCTGTAACTGTTCATTTTCTAATCTTATTGCATTTTTTTAATCCGTCTCTATATATTCTTTTCAAATCATCTCATATATCTTTTTCGCTCCTTGTCTCTCTTTCTTCTTCTTGCATACTCTCTTTTGAAAACTTCTTAGTCGCTTCTAAAACCCTAACCGAAAACCCAGAATTTGTTCTTCCTAGTGGTTCATTCTATTTCAATGGCTGCTTCTTCATCTCAAAATTTTGGTTCATCTACTCCTCTCCATATTCAAGATGAAGAAAATCAGGAACTCACTCCAGTCGTTGCGTGCTCCATTCCTAAGGATAAATTAGAAGTTCTATGTGAACTCATGGTTGATTTTGATAACATTGAAGAACACCAATTTCATCTCCAAGAAGATATAATTTTTCAAGGATGGACTTCGTTGTTCGCTGAGTTCTGTGGACCAGTCTACCCAGATCTTATCAAGGAATTCTGGGTACATGCAGTTGTCGCCCCCAAATCAATCTTGTCTTTCGTCCATGGAAAGTTTGTGGTAGTGACTGAGAATATACTAAGGATGACGTTTGATCTGAGAAACCCTGAGGGAGCTTTTGAAATCGATCAAAGGGTAAATTGGAAAGATGTTTTATCCACCCTCTACCCAGACATAAATGAAACAAAGAATGTCAAGGACATGAGAGATCTCTACAAAATCTGGACCAAGATTCTTCTTGGGTGTTTCTATCACAGGAAAGGGACACATGCTTCTGACTTCGTCAACAATGAGCAAAAATACATTCTGTATTGCATTGCCACTAAGAAGAAGGTTGATGCTATCTACATTATCTTCAACCATATGTGGAAGGCTGTGAAGGAGTCCAGAAATGCCTTCAGAGAAAAAAGTTGTACCATCATTCCGTTTGGTAGAATTATCTCAAATCTTTTGGTTCATTCCAAGATTGTCGAGGACCTGGAATCTGAAGGTATTATCAAAGACCTTGCTGTCACCTCTGGGGCCTGCCTGAATGCTTTCACGTTAAAGAAGATGAAAGTGATTAAGGCTATCATTAAGACTCCCCAACCTCTTGCTGGAACAAGAATCAGAAGAAAACCCGTTCTAGCTGAATTTGGAACTTTCTTCAATAGTGAGGTACCAAAAGTCAGAACTAGGTATCTGAAGTCACAAAAAGAGGATAAAAGTCTTAAAGATCAAGAGAAAGGTGCTCCAATTAAAGTAAATCGCAAGAAGGAAGAAAGGACCAAAAGAAAGTTTGATCATCCTTCTGTTAATCGAGTGAAGGTTGTTCAGAAAGTTGCTGCTACCACTGAGAAAGAAGTGGTCCCAGAAGAAGTCATTACAAAGGTTGTTAAGGCTGTTTCTGTTGATTTTGAGAAGAAAAAGAAGGAAGCTGAGAAAAAGAAGAAGAAGTCAAATAACAATGTTGAGATTGTTGAAGTTGTTGAGAAGGAGAAATCCAGAAAAAGGAAGCTAATAATTCAAGACTCCGATGAAGAAATTGATGTTCAAGAACCTTTGAATCAGCAGGAAGTTCTGGTGAGCGTCAGAAGGAAAGAGATCTCTAGCGGCAAAACAAAGATTGTTGAAGAGCCGAAGAGTAAGAAACAGAAGAAGACTGAGGATGTGGTCAAAGCTATTCAGAAAGCATCCAAAGGTATATGTATTTCTGAACCTGATTCTACTCCTGCTGGTATTTCAGAAATTGCACCAATAGCGGTTACCCTTATCCCTGAACCAGAAAAAGCCCCATCAGAATCACCTATAAATGTCCATGTTCTTACACCTCCATCTTCTCCTGTAACCATTCCTTCTTCTCCACCCACCATCAATCCTATTTTGGATATACCACCTCTTCAAACTCTCTTTCCACCTCACTCAAATATCTCCATCTCTCAACCTCCTCCTCATGCCAACTTTGAACACATTCCTTCCACCTCTCAAAACAACCATAGTGGTTCTGATCTTCCAACCTCTGTATCACATGAGCAACTGCTCCGTGACTGCAACTACACTCCAAAGCCTCGGCCTGAAGCTGAACTGGTTGTGTTAGAATCTGACAATGAAGCAGAATCTTCTTATAGGCTGGATAGAGAACCTCAACCATATTTCATCCCCAACCATGGCTTTTCAAAAACCAAAATAAAATCCCGCCTTGTCTACCCTATTGGTGTAATTTTTGAAAAAGTAAAGAGGAATCTCAGAAGTATCTTTGATACCCTAAGAATTGCTGAAAGTTCTGGCTTGAGTGACGTCGCTATGAGGAAGTTCTGGAGGATCTTACGCAGAGAATCAGATGCTCTGTTTTTAGAACTTCAGGAAGCCTGTGTAGAAGCTGCTCCACGACCTCGTGGAATTATGAGAAATTATGAAGATTTCTGGTTTGCTCGTCTCGGAGGGAGATATACCCTGGAAGAGAAGCACTTTGTGGATGAATTGGAAGAAGCAAGACTGGCTGCTGCATTGGAAGTTAACCCTTGCAGGGAGATTGTGGTCTGGATACCTCAATATCCTGTTCTGCTCGGAGATTTCAAGACTCTCTTTGAATTTTTGAGGGAAAACCCTTCTAAGGAAGACCCAAGCTTGGTCATTCCAGAAGTTGTTGACCCACCAGAAGTTAAAGGTCCTTCTGCACCCAGGAATCTAGGTGCCATTCTTCAGGCACTTGAGAATGGAGATTCTGAGATTCCAGCTGCAGAATATGAAGATGCTTCTATGCAAGAAGCAGATGTAGAAGATCATGTTGCTGAATCAGTTCCTGTTCAGAAAATCCCTGCAAATGATCTATCAATGGAAGCTACAGATCACAATGCCATCCCGTTGGATAGAAGCTGTGAAGCCTCTTCTGATGAACCTTCCCGTCTTGCAAGGACTCTGAAAGTTCTTCAGAAGAACCAGGATGAGCAAAGCTCAGTCAATGCTGAGTTTAGAGCTTTCATAGAGAAGCAGAATGAGCATAACAATGGGGTTCAAGAGATGCTGGCCAAGATCTTGTCGAGGCTAGGGTCATCTTAGATTGAGTCTTAGTTGTTTTGTTTTTGCTTTTGCTGCATCTGTTTTGTGCATCTTCTCTTCCTTATCTTCTTGTACTTCTGTACTTTTGTCTGCTTGAACTTCAATGAAAATTATCTTTTTCTTCCATGTGTTTCTTTTTGTTTTTATCTGAATCTTTTATGTTTTTGATGATATGACAAAAAGGGGGAGAAATATGTGATAAATGATTTGATTTAATCAGTTGCTTTACTAACAGAACTTGCAAAGTTCTATGTTTTTAAGTTGTGTTGTTGCAGGAACTGAAGATCAACATAAGAAGCAACAAGATGATGAAAAGCAACTCTTTAGAGAATCAAGATCTTGGATTCATGAAGCAAGATGAGTGCTATGAAGCTTCAGAATCAGAAGCAAGAAGGAAGAATGTTCAGACATTCTGATGATAGAATATGATCTGAAACATTATGTCTATGTGTTTTGACACATACCATATGGCTCTGATACATATTATGTGTTATGAAACATATTCTATGATCTGACTCATTCATGCTGACTTTTGTCGTTTAGTTTTGTTCTGTAACATTTTAGGATGTAGAGATGCTCTGATGATGCTCTGGTACATTCAACAATGTTCTGATACAATCTAGCATGAAGTGATGTAAGAAGAAATTCAAGCTCTGAAGCTGTCCCAATGGAAGCAAGAATCAGAAGCTGTGGATGTTCTGAAGATCTAAAGAAATTCAAGTTCTGAAGCTGTCCGATGGAAGCAGAAATCAGAAGCTGGGAATGTTCTGAAGATCAAAGAAATTCAAGTTCTGAAGCTGTCCGATGGAAGCAGAAATCAGAAGCTGGGAATGTTCTGAAGATCAAAGAAATTCAAGTTCTGAAGCTGTCCGATGGAAGCAGGAATCAGAAGCGGTGAATGTTCTGAGGATCTAAAGAAATTCAATGTTCTGAAGCTGTCCTATGGAAGCAGAAATCAGAAGTCATGAATGTTCTGAAGATCAAGCACTGTGAACGTCTCTACTGAAATACTCAGGGAAGTCTTTTATTATTAAAATTCTTCTAGTATTAATTTCAGGGGGAGATTATTCATCTCAGGGGGAGATTGTTAATCTCAGGGGGAGACATACTCACATGCTTATGCTATAGCTGTGTAAATTGTCTTTAGCCGTCTGCTCTTTCTGATCGCAAATTCATATCATTTATATATGTTTTTGTCATCATCAAAAAGGGGGAGATTGTTAGAACAAGATTTGTTCTGATCAATATTCTTAGTTTTAATGATAACAAGGATATGAATTTTGTGTGAGATAATGTGGTACTCTAATACATTGCAATTTCCCTTTCAGGAAATATATAAAGAGTATGCACAAATCAGCGCTCAGAAGCTTTGTCTCAGAAGGTTCAGCATGCAACATCAGAACATGGTCTGGCAAGACATCAGAAGATGGTCAAGGTAGAATCAGAACATGGGTCTATGGAAGCATCAGAAGAACTTGAGATCAGAAGCAGAAGCATTGAAGTTCTCATGGTATCACGCTTAGAAGCACTTCAAGGTCAGAAGACAAGAAGATGCTATGCACCAAGCTGTTTGACTCTGATGATATTCAAACGTTGTATACACAAACACCAGATCAGAAGAAAGTACAGGTGGCAGGCTACACTGACTGAAAAAAGGAACGTTGGAAGCTATTAAAGGCAACGTCAGTAGACCCAGCGTGCGCAAGGCTCGAGGTAGTTGACAAAAGAGTGAAACATTAAATGCAATGTTGTACGGAATACGCAAAGCATTAAATGCTCCCAACGGTCATCTTCTCAAGTGCCTATAAATATGAAGTTCTGATGAGAAGCAAGGTTGACGATTTTCTAACAATTAACTTGCTGAAACGCTGTTCAAACTCAAAGCTCAGAAACTTCATCTTCATTAAAGCTCACTACATTGCTGTTGTAATATATTAGTAAGATTAAGCTTAAACGTTAAGAGAAATATCACTGTTGTGATTATAGCTTTTCAGAAGCATTTGTAATACTCTTAGAATTGATTACATTAATTTGTAAGTAACTAGAGTGATCAAGTGTTGATCAGGATACTCTAGGAAGTCTTAGCTTGTGTCTAAGCAGTTGTAATTAGAGTGATCACGTGGTGGTCAGGATACTCTAAGAAAGTCTTAGCTTGTGTCTAAGCATTTGTTCCTAGAGTGATCAGGTTGTGATCAGGATACTCTAGAAGACTTAGTCGTGGGCTAAATGGAAAACCATTGTAATCTGTTACGATTAGTGGATTAAATCCTCAGGTGAGGTAAATCACTCCATAGGGGTGGACTGGAGTTGTTTAGTTAACAACGAACCAGGATAAAAATAACTGTGCAAATTGTTTTTATCTTACGAGTTTTTAAGACTACACTTATTCAAACCCCCCCCTTCTAAGTGTTTTTCTATCCTTCAAACCATACACTCGCAGCAACACCTCACTGTATTCATCGATCATGTCCTCCTCCCACTTCCTGACATCACTGAACCAACTCCTCCACCAGTCCTGCCCCTCCCCTATTAGGTCCTGAATAAAACCCTCTTCAGATTTCTCAAGTAAGCAAACATTACCTCCCATCGGAGTTGCTTTAACTGCAAACACGCCTTCCATATCCATATAGGTTTGGATGTTGTAAGTTGTTCCCGGTATAGCCACTCTCCCTACAAAAGCCTTGTTGAACCTCCTTCTGTGGTTTTCCAAGGATTTGAAACAGACCACCTTTGCCGCTGCTGCCCCCTCGTCAGTGTTCTTCCTGTCCTTCATTGTGCTTCCCTCAACGACATTGGTGTAAGATCGATTGAACATCTTCAGATCTCCACATCTTCTGTTTTCCCCCTTCAGGAACTGCGGATGCTGGAAACCTCCATTTTTTGCATTGTGTTGCCCACCCGGATGTCTCTCATAACCCCCTTGGTTCCTCTCAAAACGTGGTAGATTAACGTGTAGCTTCTTCTCCCCTATCACCACATTGTCCAATCGCACCGCAAGCAACCGTCCGTCAGCCACCTCCACAAATCTGGCGAAGCCAAAACGTTTTCCAAATTTGTTCCTTCTAGGCGAAATTGCCACCTCAATCACATTCCCAATACACCCGAAAAGATCGAACAAATCTTTCGCACAAGTCGCTTCTGGAAATTCCGAAATGTAAAACGAAGTCACCTCCTTAGATTGAATGGGCAAATTTCGTTTCCAGCCACCCATCGGAAAAGCATCCCATCTAAGTTTAACCTCCCCTGCCTGACGATAGTGAGTAACTTTCTTCCAACCATTCTCCTGCTGAACAAACCTCTGATCCCTCATCCGGTAGAAAACGCAGAATACGCCCTAACCCCTAGTGATAGGAGATTAGAGCAGAGAACCACGAAAACCCTATTATCACCAACAAAGAAACCGAAAAAACAAAGCACAGCTAAAAATCCCGTGCTGAAAAAGACCGCGCTAAGAACAACAACCGGCGAACCCTAAAAACCCTAAATCGATATCGAACAGTACCTTCTCAACTCTACCTAATAATATTAACATTTGTATGAGTTACGATTTCTAGAGAATTGTATTTTTAAATTTGTTTATGTTAATGCATTGTTAATGCTCTGTTCTGTATTATTGTCTTATTGGCATCCATGCTTGGCTAAAACATAATAGCAGCTGAATGTAATATATTGTACTCTTGCAAATATTAAAAAGAACAAAAACAGGTACTGAAACAAGATGTTACAAGGAATGTCATGACATTAACCATGACATCGCGCCTGCAGAACTGAGGAAGGAAGATTCAGTTTTGGTCTTAAAAGATACAGAATATTATGTAATCCTATGTGGCGTAGTTTTAAAGGTTGAAGAATCAAATCAGAATATTGAAGAATCAAATCTAAGATTGAAATTTCAGCAGTTACTAATTTAGGAGATAAATTAGGTAACTTATGATTAAAAGGCCTTGTTTGTAGCAGAAGAAAGCTGCTGATTTGTAACAGCAAGGAGTGCTGCGATTTTAAGCCCAAGTCCAACTGGATCAGGTTATATATAGGAATCTTTGTAGCCTTGTAAACCTAACGATCATAATGTAGTCATTAGGGTTTGTTGTTTAAGTGAATCACCCAGGTTGTGGGATGGTCACTGATTTGTGCCTCGAAGCCTGTAGGTAAGAGGTTTACTTTATTCACTCAGAAGCTGTGAAGCAATGAGTGAAGATTGTGTTCTTGGAACTACTCCATTATGTATATTTAAGTTGTTGGTGATTAAGCTGTCGATGCAGTGGCTGAGTTGCTGACTGCTAGACATCATTGCTATGATTGGGAGTGGAATGGAGATATTCCATATCTAGGAAGAACCTAGGTAGAAGGGTCATTGGGTAGTGATTAAGTGAGGAGTTGTAAACTGGGAGTTTAGCTCTGAATTGATACTGCTAATAGTAGACTTCATCCCTGGCTTGGTATGCCCCCAGAGTAGGTTGATTGAACCGAACTGGGTGAACAATTCTGTTGTGTTGTTTATGTTTCTGCATTGTTTATTTGTAAGTTCAGTTTGGATGTTATAACATCGTGCATGACATCAGTGTGTGATTTAATGACTGTGCTAACACAAAATCTCTGCTAAGCAGATTTGTTAATGGTAACTGAACTGATATGGGATCCCAACACTTCCAGACTTCTGGATGTTAGATGTAATAAATAATTGAGGGATCTGTATGTACTGCCTCAGCCAAGCTGATGACAGACCAGATGTCACAACATCGTATATGACATCTGGGGTCTGTCTTACCAGAATTTCAATTGGTATCAGAGCAGGCATCCTGTCTGTTTCTGGATGAGATCCATGGGAGATACTTTCTGGTTGTTGGAGGTAGTTGATTTTTTGAACTTTCATCTTCATATTGAATGGTCCCTAGGTGTGGAAGACTGGACCAAACTGACCATAACAGGTGTATTCTCTTGGCAAGGGAAGATGGTGTTACTGATATCCAAATGATTCATGCAGATGTGAAGAATTTGGGATGTTTTATTCAGCATATAGCAGGGTACAGAGAAGAAGATTGTCAAAACCTTCATGCGGGAGTGAAGTTAATGATAAGGTATTCTTTGTGCTTATCTATTTCCTTCTGGTCAGAATATTGGTTAGGTCTTGTTGTGTTGCTTGAAAAAGAAGCAAGCATATTGTTGGATTGTTCA
The DNA here is from genome assembly GCF_029867415.1 of Vicia villosa. Classification (NCBI taxonomy): domain Eukaryota; kingdom Viridiplantae; phylum Streptophyta; class Magnoliopsida; order Fabales; family Fabaceae; genus Vicia; species Vicia villosa. Next base: position 211,734,731 of record NC_081182.1, on the reverse strand, counting down.
GCTGCAATTCTTGGATGTCATGCTTACAACTGGTTCTGGGAGTAAGCATTGTGTAATCTCTGTTGATATATGGCTGTTTTCTGCTGCATAGCATCTGAGGCATAATCCTATCTTTGAAAGAAGATCTCTAGGGTTATATGGTTTTCAACAGAATTTGTAGCAGATTGTTTTCAACTTTAGTACAAGTGTCAAAGATACTTGAGATCTTTTCTCAAGTCCACTCATAAAGGCATGGTTATTGAGGTTGAAGAGGTTCAAATGATCAGTGCTCCTCATATTCATCTGCAAAGTTGTTTGATGATCTTCAAAATTGTCAAGAATTGTGTGTTCCAAGAAGAAGGAACTGGTGGCATACTGGTATGCAGCTACCAGTTGAAGAACAGGTGCTCTGGTGCTAAACTTATGTAGTGTGAGTACATTTGTTTGGAACCTACTCCTGATCTGGAAGAGGAGACATCTGCTTTTTGTGTTGATTGGTCAGAATACAATCAACTGAACCTTCCATCCCAAATGTCAGTTTAGTTCAGGCATAAGCTTATGGGAGTTGGAAGTAGAGCTCAGTGCAAGTGAAAGGATTCATTCAGGTTTTCTTTTCAAGACCTCTATGAAAATTCAAGATGAGCTTATATCTGGTATGTTCTTTTGGTCAAAGGAACCAGATGTGTGAATTGTTTTCTTAATCATAGAACAGTTAGTGGTGAAAACTGAATACTGTGTATCGTGCATAGTGAAATATGGTTTTGAATATTGTGTGATGATTCAAGGGAGTCAGATTACTGTGTGGAATCTGAGGGAATCTGTTCCAGAAACCTTGTTGAGGGAATCTCTTCATGGAGTACAGATTGTGGCATCCACTATCTCAAAGTCAGAAGAGAAGTCTGAAGAAAAGCTTATTGAGATATGGCATATATTATCCCTTAATCATGACTGATGTGTAGCTGAGCTGATGGTGTTGGTCGTGCTTTATTTGTCTTTCCCCATGTGTCATACAGGAGATGTTGAATGAGAAATCTAAAGAGTCTAAATGAATGATGTCATAACAAATGTTGTAACATCATTTTCAAGAAGAATGCTTTCATGTATGAAGAAGAGATCATTTAGAAGGACCTGGTGTGAGCAGCAAATTCTATCTGAGTGACAAATAGGTGCTCTGATGAGAGACTTAGTACTTATTGGATGTACAGCCTGAATACAGATTCATATACTCTGTCGGGAGCTAAGTATGTGTATGAAGTGTCCATGGTCTGATTATAGCTCTGTGTTATCTTCAATTAAGCATTAAGAAAGGCAATGGTTGACTGGTGAGTTGATTCAAGAAGAAGAAACATATAGGAGATGGTGAGTATCTTGATGGAAGCTGGATATTTACATCAACTATGTGGTAGAAGAAGAAGAAGATGTATGTGATGCTTTGTTTTGTATGTTACATCACAACACTTGAAGACACCAGTAAAGATTAGGTTCAGACCTATCTGTTGAAGAGATGTTCAAGAGCTATTTAGAAGTTCCTTCTATTTCAAGGTTCATGAAGTGGCAGTCTGGATCTTGTGAAGCAAGCAAACCAAGGATTCCAAATTTGGAAAGTGTGGCAGTTCCAAATGGAGAATACTTCAGGTTAAGGACAATTATTCAAAACATCCTTATGTTGTAATTCTCAGGGGGAGTATGAAGAATGACAAGACATCAATCAGTGTAGGTGGTGGAACACTCAGAGATATTGATGAGATTTCAAGTCTGATAAACTAACTTCTTGCGTGATGTCACAACATCACTATATCTTGTTGGTTTGGAAAATTATCTAGAATCTGGTATGTGAAGGATGAAGAAGCAACATTAAGTCTGAAGTGACCGTTCTAACTTAATGTGGATTAGAATGAGCAGACTTTGATTTTGGTAATGGTAACATGTTCTGGCAATTCATGTTTACCTTCATGATGAAGACTTCAGTAGTGAGTATGACTATGAAGAACAGAAGTTTGGTGAAATGATCAACATAGTTGTGGATAAAAAGGATTCTTCTAATTCTAATTGGAGAATATGTTAATCATTATGAGAAACATCATATCAAGGAGGATTTCAAATTATCTTGGCAGACCATGATCAGAGTGCAACTTGGTAGGGTTATGATCAACAAGTGGAAGAAGTGGCAGTTCTTTATGTTGAGTTTGTGGCAACCTTTCTATGGAAGCATCAAGTGTCAAAGGGTTATTTGTTAATTATTTCAGGTGGAGATAAGGTGGTAGACTCGAATCTGTTGAAGAAAGAGAAGTGGAGTTAGTTGAATGTACTGAACTGTTCAACTGTATCTTAATGTTATACAAGATGTTATAACATCTAAATTCTGATGTGAGTATCTTTTGTAAAGGAGTTACTTTGTAATAGTGAAGTGTGTCAGCTAGTTAGTTGGGCAGAGGGTGCTCTCTTGAAGATATGAAGATGCGTCTTATATTTTCCATTCATCATTACAAGTTTTCCTGCATGAAGCACTAACTATCTCAAATAGGGGGAGTGTCTTCTTAGTTCAAGATATAATTCTAGAAAATTATCTTGGTCTTTATACTCTATCATCATAATGAAGGTGGTCCAAGTCAGCAGGAGCCTTTTCAACTTAGTTAGAGGAAGTTTCCTATGAAAAGGTTTATTTAACAAGATGTATCATTACAGTCAGTTTTTCTGGGAATGGTTGAATCTAACCATGTGCGTCTGGTATCCACAAATCTTGAACTGTTCTAGTGGCTGCATGTCAACAAGTGTTGGAAGGCTCTTCACAGCTGCAGTATACAGTCTCAAGGTGATCAGAACAACAGAAGTCTATGACTAGTGAGTCAGTAAAGGAGTAGGAGGTCTATTACGTGGTTCATAGGATGCTTTGTCAAAGTCTCTTAAAGAATCTTCAGCTATGTGCTTGAGGGGTGAAAGAGGGACAATGTCTGACAAGATGTCATGACATAGTTAAAGACATTGATGCTGCAAGGAAAAACTGCTTTGGAAAGAGTAATTGTTTGTAGAACTGTTTCCTAATTAATAGTTTGACCGTTGAACAAGACCAAAGACTATCGTTACTTCCTATGATTCTCCAATGGCTATAAATTAGCATCTTCGCAGCAAGCTTCAGATATCAAATCTCTCAAAGATGTGTTTCGTATGTGTTTGTGTTGGGTGCGTCCAGATTTGGTATTGCGATGGGTTCCTCTACCAAAATCTGCTCAGAATAACACAGGGTGGGGAAATCATGAACCTCTACCAATGGTGTTACAGCAATGACAATGAGCATGCATCTTCTTGTTCAGTCTTAGAGAAGGGAGGCTTTTTAGTTGTGATTTGTGATCTGAGTTATGAACACAATTGTGATTTGTGTTCTGAGTTACAAGGGCTAGTTCTTGAAGAACTACAGTGGCAAGAATTAGTTTTCGTATCTTCTTCCTCATGTGCAGGGGGAGTTACACGTTCTTCCATTGCATATTATGACATTGTATACATCTTTGTCATATTATGGCTAAAAAGGGGGAGAGAGGTTGATGCTGATTTTGCTACTGTCAAAAGAAACAAAGGAAGATTTGAAGACAGAAGTAGAAGCAGACTGAAGATGTTATGATGTGGTTCAGCCTAGGTATCCTGAAAGTTGAAGCAGCTGCTCTTGGAGTTAATGTGTATCTATTATTTATGTTTAGTTTTAGCCACAATAAGACAAAGGGGGAGATTGTTAATGCATTGTTAATGCTCTGTTCTGTATTATTGTCTTATTGGCATCCATGCTTGGCTAAAACATAATAGCAGCTGAATGTAATGTATTGTACTCTTGCAAATATTAAAAAGAACAAAAACAGGTACTGAAACAAGATGTTACAAGGAATGTCATGACATTAACCATGACATCGCGCCTGCAGAACTGAGGAAGGAAGATTCAGTTTTGGTCTTAAAAGATACAGAATATTATGTAATCCTATGTGGCGTAGTTTTAAAGGTTGAAGAATCAAATCAGAATATTGAAGAATCAAATCTAAGATTGAAATTTCAGCAGTTACTAATTTAGGAGATAAATTAGGTAACTTATGATTAAAAGGCCTTGTTTGTAGCAGAAGAAAGCTGCTGATTTGTAACAGCAAGGAGTGCTGCGATTTTAAGCCCAAGTCCAACTGGATCAGGTTATATATAGGAATCTTTGTAGCCTTGTAAACCTAACGATCATAATGTAGTCATTAGGGTTTGTTGTTTAAGTGAATCACCCAGGTTGTGGGATGGTCACTGATTTGTGCCTCGAAGCCTGTAGGTAAGAGGTTTACTTTATTCACTCAGAAGCTGTGAAGCAATGAGTGAAGATTGTGTTCTTGGAACTACTCCATTATGTATATTTAAGTTGTTGGTGATTAAGCTGTCGATGCAGTGGCTGAGTTGCTGACTGCTAGACATCATTGCTATGATTGGGAGTGGAATGGAGATATTCCATATCTAGGAAGAACCTAGGTAGAAGGGTCATTGGGTAGTGATTAAGTGAGGAGTTGTAAACTGGGAGTTTAGCTCTGAATTGATACTGCTAATAGTGGACTTCATCCCTGGCTTGGTATGCCCCCAGAGTAGGTTGATTGAACCGAACTGGGTGAACAATTCTGTTGTGTTGTTTATGTTTCTGCATTGTTTATTTGTAAGTTCAGTTTGGATGTCATAACATCGTGCATGACATCAGTGTGTGATTTAATGACTGTGCTAACACAAAATCTCTGCTAAGCAGATTTGTTAATGGTAACTGAACTGATATGGGATCCCAACACTTCCAGACTTCTGGATGTTAGATGTAATAAATAATTGAGGGATCTGTATGTACTGCCTCAGCCAAGCTGATGACAGACCAGATGTCACAACATCGTATATGACATCTGGGGTCTGTCTTACCAGAATTTCAGTTTATTATATGAAAAATATACAAATTTATTAATTAAAGTGTTTTCCTATGTTTTTATTAATATAAACCTTGATAATATTATATTATTATGAGAAAATATAATTATTCATTTTTAATGTTAATTCAACTTAATACTAGATATTTACCTATTTTTACCTATTAAACCTTGAATAAATTAAATGCTCTAATAAATTAAATTACGAGATTCTGGTGATTTCAATACTTCATGAAATACTATTGACCTCACCCATTCATCCTCCTTGGTTGCATCTCCATGGTTGCTATTTAATCTCATTATATATTCATAAAAACTTTACTACCTGATGGTAGAATACTGTGGACTATAAATACCACCCCTCTCCCTGTATTACATTTGCATAGCATGTTACATACTTTGGCAATTTCTTTAGACAAGAGATTTCATACTAATGAATATATATTATGTTGGATGATTTAGGGTTTGTTGATGCAACACAAGCTAACGCTACTCATGAAACCATTAAAGAAACTTAGAACAAGATAAAAACCATCTAAAGAAATCTTGGACAAACATGGCACACATGAAAGAGACTGAATATCTCACATCAAATATTCTAATAAAAATAAATAACGCTTAATTATTTATTTTTATAATTAAATAAGAATATCAAATCATAAAAATGAATGATATATAATTTCGTGATAATAAAAAAAAGTGTTAATTATGATAATAATTAAATTAATTGATTCTATTAATTGATTAATTTTTTTTTTGAAAATTCCAACCTATTTCCTCATTAAATACTTTTTTTTCTTATTTTTGTTAATTTTCATATTGAGATTCCAAGATTTAACTTCCGTAATACATTATTTTTCAATTTAATATTATTTTGACTCATGTGAAACGACACCATATATCATATTTTGACTGTGTTTGTTTTAAAATATTTATTTATTCTTTATAATTGATAGGTAAAATTTTATAACTAGAAATGATATTCATATATGACAAATGGAAAATACAATATTTTTATTGAATGACGTTCGAAAAAGTGATACATGCTAGTCTTCTAAGAAGAGATTATAAGTAGTCATTATAACTAGATAACAACAACACAAAATTACTACTCATTATTTGAGAATCCAGATTTTATTAACTAGAATATAAACTAAAGGTCTTGAAAGACTTATTCAATAGATAATACTAATTAATTCTCTAACTTAAGAGTTCGGTTGATGTCTTCTGCAATTGCTTCGGCATCTTTTTTGACACCAAACAAACCTTTCTTTGCTAGTCCTGCACAGTATAATCCACGATCTCCCTTCCAATGTTTTGGAAAAGGATTTTTAGGGAAGCCTTTTTCATTAAGAGCATATTTGTAATCCTTAAAAAAACAAAAAAAACAAAAAACAATTATTTTATAATTACACGGAGTATGAGAAAATGATGAATGAAAACCAAAGAAAAAAATAACAAAAATGTACCTTTAACCATCCATTAGCTACGCTTTTGTAGCCGGTAGCAAAAACAATGACATCAAACTCTTTCTCCACGTTGTTTTCAAAAATAACATTTTTCTTCTTAATTTCTTTTATACCCGAAGAAATAACCTTTATAGCTCCTTCTTTAATCTTTTCAACGGTTCCAACATCAATAACGGCAGATTTTCCTGTAATATTTTTGAGATATAAAGGTCCATCTTTCGGACGATAAATTCCGTATTTGGACAGATCACCATATGTTAGCTTAGCTTGAAGAGTGATGAATGTATCTGCAATCCAAACCGGAAAATATTGCACCAAATGCATCCCTGTACGAATCATATCTCTGGTGAAGACATGAAGCTGCAAAAAAAATTAAATTATTAATATCACAACAACATATATATAATTATCATTAAACTATTATTGGACCTAAGTTGCATGAATAAAAGTAAATAACGAAAATGTCTTTACCGGATTTCGAATGACAATAGAAGTGTTAGCACCCAAATTATGGAGATCATATGCAATCTCCATTCCTGAGTTACCACACCCAACAACCAAAACATCTTTTGATTTGTATTTTGAACCAGATTTGTAGTACTTAGAGTGTACCACCTCTCCTTCAAATTTTCCTAATCCAGGTACATTAGGAATAAAAGCTTCACTATTTTCACCTGAGGCAATCACAAGAAATTTTGCCCCATAAACTTCTAATGTACCTTCAAAGGTGTTTTTGGCCTCAATAATCCATTTGTTCCTAACTTCATCATACGTAGCAGACTCAACAACACGATAATAACGAGGTTTTATGTCAAAATGATCGACATATTGATCTATGTATTGAAGAAATTGATCTTTGGTTAAGTATGTTGGACTCGAGGTTGGATGAGACATGAGAGGTAAAGAGCAAAATTCACTAGCTAAATGGAGGTTTAAACGATCATAAGCATTTTTTCTCCAAAGAGAAGCATTACAATCTTCTTTCTCAAGAATAATATGAGAGATTGAGTTTTGGTTCAGTAAAGCTGAGATTGCTAGACCAGAAGGACCACCACCAACAATTACAACTGTGGATTCTTGCATATTGTTGTTGGTAATTTAAGACCTAAGTATCTTCAATATTTTTAAACAACAAGAAGTTGTAGAATTTATAAGCACGTAAGGAAGCTTAAGAAAATATTTTGATGCATTGGTACATGAATATAATAAAAAATTACTTTTTGTCCATAATATTGGAATTAGATAATTACTATATAAATTTTCATTTTATAAATTTTCTATATGAAAAATGTGTATATTCGATGTTTTTTCTCTCAATAAAGTGTATTCTTCATGCTAAAAATGGTATAGAATAAGGTGAGAATTTTACATACAAGGTTTATTTATGCGCATTTATATACGTGGCATAATACTTGTGATCGAATTTATCACGTTATATTGGCAAAATACATATGTTTGATTTTATCACATTATAAAAACGTCATTTTTGGAATAGTAATTTTTTTCCTTTAAAAACACTCTTTTATAAGTAATATCAATTTTATTATTATTTTGGTGGTATTACATTCTTTTAACATAATATCACGAAAATTATCACATTATATAAAAATGGTTATGTTTGGAATAGTAATTTTTTTCCTTTAAAAATACTCTTTTATAAGTAATATCGATTTCATTATTATTTTGGTGGTATTACATTCTTTAAAAATAATATTATAAAAATGCATGTCAGTCGAAAATACATTATTTTAATATTGTATATTTGAAATTTTTAGAAGTATTCATGCATATTTTTTATAATTTTAAACATGTTTTTGATTTTATGCTTTTTCAATTTATTCATTTATTGTTTATTTGGAAGTAAATAATTATTTACTCAAAATATTATTTGAATTTAACTTATAACTTTAAATCAAATATAAAGGTATAGATGTTCGAAATATCTTGACTACCTTTGTAAATTTGAAAACCTTTGTAATTCTATGAATTGGTATTATTTTACCATATATATTAAATTACACCAATGGCTTTTATATTAAAAGGTAGCTTGATAGAATATTGACACTGATTATTACACTCATTTATAATCTTTGATTTGTTTTAAATCTAATGGCTTTTATATTAAAAGGTAGCTTGATATAATATTGACTTTTCTTACATAACTAAATAATTCCATAAATAGATATTCTATGCACTCTATAATTAATAAAATATTATTTCATAAATATATTTCATATAGATATAAATAGCCTAATTAAAATAATATCTATATATTAATAAATTAATCATTTTCTCAAGTGAATAATAAATTTCATATAATTAAAAAGAAATGTTTAATAATATATATTTTTTTAATAAAACGTGATTCTAAATATTTAAAAAAATATATATATGATTCTTAATAAAAATTAATTTCTTCTTATTTAAAAAAAAATTATTTATATATTAAATTATACTCTACTTACTTAAATAAATTAAAATGTATATCTATATATTAAAAAATTATTTCTATTCACAATTAAATTAAAATTAATACATTTTAATTTTTTTTTCTATTCACAATTAAATTATTTTATACTCATTATTATTTATAATTTTTTTTAATCATAATTATATTATTTTGCTCACATTATTTTGATATTATTTTATTATTGTTTCGTACAGTAGTTGCATTTTGATATTATTTTGTACTTATTGTTGTAATTTTCCATTTAATTTGATAAAAGTGTTACATTTTTAAATATATTAAGGAGTAAAATAAAATAATATCAAAATAACGAGTGCAAATAATTTAATTGTGATTAGAAGAAAATTATAATAAATAATAAATAATAAATTTATAATAATTTAATTGTGAATAGAATAAATTAAAATGTATATCTATATATTAAAAAATTATTTCTTTCTCTCAAGTTACTAATCAATTTAATTTACTTAAAAAAATGTTTAAAAAAATAAGAGTTTTGAATAAAAGTTGATTCTAAATATTTTTTAAGAAAAACATGATTCATAATAATTAAAGTTTTTCTTGTTAGTTTTAATAAATTTCATTTTGCATTTAAAAAAAAATTCAATTTACTTAAATTAAATTATGAGTTCCTAGTAATTAGACTCTATCATTTATTTTAAATAAATAGAATATAATATTATTTAAATGCAAAAATAAATTTATTTAAAAATAAGAAGAAATTAATTTTTATTAAGAATCATGATTATCTTAAAAAATATTTAGAATCATATTTTATTAAAAATAAAAATATTTTAAGCATTTCTTTTTAACTATAAGAAATTTATTAATCACTTGAGAAAAATAATTTTTTATTATTATGTAGATATTATTTTAATTATACCGTACATATAATCATATATATGAAATATATTAGTGAAAGAAAATTTTATTAATTATAGAGTGCGTAGAATATCTTTATATAGAATTATTTAAATATGTGAGGAAAGTCAATATTTTATCAAGCTACCTTTTAATAGCCATTGGATTTAAAATAAATCAAAGGTTATAAATGAGTGTAATAACTAGTATAATTCATTGGTGTAATTTGATCCCTTTGTAAATATCTTGACTACCTTTGTAAATTTGAAAACCTTTGTAATTTTATGAATTGGTATTATTTTCCCATATATATATATATATATATATATATATATATATATATATATATATATATATATATATATATATATATGACCAAACAAACAAAAATACTAAGCTAAGAAAATAATTAAAAAAAACCCAAACATCCAACAAGAGAATAAACAAATAAAAATAATAGATGTTGCCAAACATAGTCACAATTAGTGCCGTCCAAATCAGGCCCTATTGAAGCAACCACCAAACTCCAAAAAACATGACTAGAAATTTAAAGAAGGCCGAAGACACTCATACCACTATTGGATCAGATGTATAATAGAGTTCCTAAGCCAGGCCGAAAAAATACAAGAGTTGTCCACTGATCAAACAATAAACCATTTATAAGCTAGGGGGTGACCATGTCGTTCCATGTCACCAATAAGCCTACAAATACTATATCATTTCAAGATTTCTAAATCGACCAGACCATAGCATGACAAATCATCAATAAATCCCCCTTATTCCTAGATACTCCACTAATAAAAAACATTGCAAAAATAGTCATAAGGCCTCCTGGTAAGGCTTCATACAATCCCTACCTACTAAAGATCCTATACCAAACTTAAGTAACTACCACACAGGACACAAAAAGGTAGGAGGACGTCTCAAGAGCTGCTAGACGAAAATGATAGGAGAAATGTCAGGGGAGCTCCCATTTTAAGTTTTCCCTCTCTATTAGGGATTTAATCCTAAATAAGTTTCCAATAGAAAAAATTGACTTTAAAGGAAGCCCAACTCCTCCAAATAAATGGGAGGACTAACTCAACATAAGTGATATGCATATCAAGAGGACAGTCACGAGCCATGAGGCAGGAAAAGACTGAAGATACGAAATATGAGCCATCCATAGAATGATACCACTTCCACACATCACACTCATAGGAAGGAATAAAATCCCTAACTACCAAGAGAATGTCATTAATAAAAATTAGCTCATGATTAAAGAGGAAAATATATTCTCCTTTAAGCTACTTTACTTAAACCTCCCCTTCCCACTTGGAAACCTCCCTAACAAAGTGATCACGCTAATCAAAAATTGAGAAGATCATCATAAATTAATATAACTATAAGGGGAGTGCTCCCTACTTTGGGGTCTCCCTAGAAAGAAGTGAAAATACCATATCCAAATTTCAAATGAAGTCTATGAATAAATCAATCGGAGGGGGTCCTTAGGTTTGTATCCAAGAAGAGTAACTCACCTCCCACAAGGAAAAAATGATCGAAGAGAACCAAGTCTCCCAACCAAGTTAGGAGAAGTTGGAACTGGAGGATAGAAAAACACTTAGAAATAGGGGGTTTGAATAAGTGTGACTTTAAAAACTCTTAAGATAAAAACAATTGCACAATGATTTTTATCCTGGTTCGTTGTTATAGAAACAACTCCAGTCCACCCCCTTAGAGTGATTTACCTCACCCGAGGATTTAATCCACTAATCAATCTTGATTACAATGGTTTTCCACTTAGATACCCTCTAAGTCTTCTAGAGTATACTGATCACACCTTGATCACTCTAGGAACCTTTTACAAATTAATGTAAAACAAATTCTTACAAGAGTATTGAAATGCTTCTTAATAAGCTATAATAACAACTGTGATATTTCTCTTAAATTCTAAGCTTAAATCTCACTAAGATATTACAAATGTAGTGAGGTTGAAGATGAAGTTCGTAAGACTTTGATTCAGCAGCGTTCAAGGTTGTTTGTACAGAGTTGTTCGCGTAAGTGTTGTCACCTTGCTTCTGATCAGAATTTCACTATTTATAGGCGTTTTGAGAAGATGACCGTTGGGAGCAATTAATGCATTGTGTGATCCGTACAGCTTTGCATTTAATGTTTCACTCTTTTGTCAACTACCTCGAGCCTTGCTTTTCCTGCTTTAACTGACTTTGCCTTTAATAGATTCTAACGTTCCTTTTGTCAGTCAGCGTAGCCTGTCATCTTGTACTTTCTTCTGATCTGATGTTTGTAGATACAACATTTGAATTAATCAGAGTCAAACAGCTTGGTGCAGAGCATCTTCTTGTCTTCTGACTTTGAAGTGCTTCTAGCGTGATACCATAAGAACTTCAGTGCTTCTGCTTCTGAACTCAAGTTCTTCTGATGCTTCATAGACCATGTTCTGATTCTGCTTGACCATCTTATGATGTCTTGCGAGAGCATGTTCTGATGTTGCATACTTGAACCTTCTGAGTCAGTGCTTCTTGCGTTGAATTGTGCATACTCTTTATATATTTCCTGAAATGGAAAATGCATAGGATTAGAGTACCACATTGTCTTATACAAAATTCATATATAGTGTTATCATCAAAACTAAGAATATTGATCAGAACAATTCTTGTTCTATCAATCTCCCCCTTTTTGATGATGACAAAAATATATATAATTGATATGAATTTGTAATCAGAATATCAGATGACTAAAGAAAATTACACAGTTATAGCATGAGCATATAAACATAGTGTGTGAATATGTCTCCCCCTGAGATTAACAATCTCCCCCTGAAATAAATACAAGAATAATTTATAAATAAAAGACTTCCCTGAGTATTTTCTATTTCAGTCGAGACGATCACATTTGCCTAGAATTTCATAACATTCAGAGCTTCTGCTTCTTGCTTCCATATGACAGCTTCAGAGATTTGAATTTCTTCTTGAATCATAGCATGCTTAAGTGTATCAGAACAATCTTAAATATATTAGAGCATCATCAGAGCATCTTTACATCCTGAAATGTTTCAGAGCAATGCTTTAATATATAAAAAATATCAGAGCAAACTTTGATAAGTTCTTAACAAGAATCTGTTATCAGAGCATATGAGAGATAAGAATGTATTAGAGCATATTCAGCCACGAGAATATCAGAACATTCTTCCTTCTTGCTTCTTATCTTGAAGCTTCACAGCACTAAGCTTGCTTCAAATTCAAAAAACATGCTTCTTTACAGAATTGCGTTTCCCCATGTATTTGCTTCTCATGTTGAGCTTTTTCAGAATATCTTCAATCCTGTAAAAAATCTATAAGACATGGAACTTGCAAATATTGTTAGGAATGTTGAGACTTACTCCCAGCAACTGATATAATAAATCAAATAAATTATCATGTTTCTCCCCCTTTTTGTCATAACATCAAAAAGCATTTAAAAGATTCAGATGAAAAAAATATGAGTGAAGAAGATAATATTTCATTGATTCAACAAAATATCAGAAGATACAAAAAGAATAGAAGCAGATGCAAGAAACAAATGCAAGAAATAGGAAAATAACTAAGACCAAGACACAATACGACTAGCCTAGCCTAGAAACTATTTTGTCCAGAAGGTTTTGAATCTCAGAAGTGCTTTCAGTCTGCGTCTTCATGAAAGAGCGAAACTCATTGTGAGTATCTTCATGCTTATCCAAGCGAGAAGCTAGATTAGCTTGATTCTTTTGAAGAGCCTTCATGGCGTTCACCAGAACAGAAGGTTCATCAGAAGAAGCTTCACAGCTATCATTCAATGGAGTAGCATGCTCAACAGCAACATCAATCATGAGAACATCATCTTGATTTTCATGAACAGGAAGTTTATCAGCAGGATGATTCTCAGCATCTTGAGTCTCATCATCAGCTTCTGACATAGAAGCATCTTCAGCATATTATGGAGCAGGGATATCAGAATCTTCATTCTCAAGAGCCTGAAGGATCTTAGCCAGATTCCTTGGAGGTGTAGGAGCAGCAAATTCTACTGGGTATTCAACAGCTGGATATACCATATCTGGTGCTTTCTCTGAGGGATTCCCCCTTAGATCAATTAGAAGTTCTGATTCTGTTATTACTAACGTTTCATTATCTAAGTTGATTCAGAAGTTCTTTTAAAGCAAAACAACTGTCACCAGCTTTCCATATGTTGAACACGTGTTCACTCTATTTGGACAAGCACGCGTGCAGTTGAGGAGACGCCGCCCTAGGTAATTGTGCAAATCATTTCAAATATTACATTATCTCTCCTAACGTCATTTCTCATTAAATGCAATTGATTCTATGTTTTTCTGTAATCATATTCATTCAAACACACATTGCATTTCATTTCAATCCGTCCCTATATAAACTCATCTTCATAACAATTCATCTCTTTACATTCTCTCTCTTCATTCATTATCTTTTTCGTTCATCTCTCTCTTCTTTCTCTTTGTTGCATAAACCCTAGTTCTAAACCGAATCTCAGAATCTCTTCATGCTTTCATCCTCAAGTTCACAACCTAAAATATCTTCAGCAAATCTTGTTCAACGCAAATTTGGGTATAGTCCTCTGAAGACCTGTTCCATTCCGAATGGAGAACTGGAAGTTTTGGCTGAAACAATGGTGGATTTTGAAAGTCTGTTGGAACATGGTTTCAACGTCAAAGATACAATGTTGATTCAAGGTTGGTCAAACTACTTTGAGAGATTGGTTGGACCAGTTTATCCTCACTTGGTGATGGATTTCTGGACGCATGCAACAGTTACTCCAACTGCTATCATCTCCTTTGTTCTAAGGCATGAAGTCGTTGTAACTGAGAAGATGATTAGAAAGCTATATGGTCTTGATGATTCAGAAGGAATCACATGTGCTCTCCCTGGTAGAGTTGATTGGGAGAAAGTTGATAAGGAATTATCTGCCTTCAGAGCTTCACCAAATCAAACTACTTCGTTGAAGCCCTTCTATAGAGTATGGGCTGGCATTCTTCTGGGAACTCTTTATCATAGAAAGAGATCTATTACTGCTACGTATGTGAATGAGGATCAGAAGTATTCACTTTTCTGCATTGGAAATGGCACTAAGGTTAATCTCTCTAACATTCTATTTCAACATTTGAAGACAAATATTGAAGAATCAAGAGATGAAGAACATAAGAAGTTTCCTGACTTCAAGAAGAACACTATTCCTCTTGCTAGAATGATCTCAGATATTCTGGTAGAGAGTGACTTGATGGATGCTCTGAGAGCTGTTGGTACGCCCAAGTTCTTCAATGTCATTCAAGGACATATTCTGAATGCCTTTGTGTAGCAACCTACCCTAAAAATTAAGCTTTAGAGTCGCCACCTATTCTACCAAGGCGAATAGGAAACCCTACGCAGTTAAGAGATCGGGGTAAGATTATTATAATCGGGTCGAGGGAAGGTGTTAGGCACCCTTAACCCTTTCCTAAGGTTTTATGTTCAAAGTAAAAGTTTATGGCTAAATATTAAGATTTAATAGCTAAGGAAATTTATAGGGGAAAAAGTGAGATTTGAACTGAATTGAGGTTTTTGGGGAAGGGGACTCGCCTTGTTGCCAAGTGCCTACGTATCTCCTTATGGAGAATCAGAGTCAACGTAGTTCGGGCACAGGGTTGTACGCCTTTGAATTTGACTTGATATGGTTTGAAGGCTTTTTGAATGGCCTATCGTAGTTTTTGAAATGCGAAGTTCGAAGGTATTTTGAATTACCTTATCGTAGATTTGAAAATCGCAGTATTGAAGAGATGAAAAATCCGTAGTGTCGTGGTTTAGTATGTTTTGGATGTTTGGGCGTACAACCCTGATTTAATATGTCACCGTTAGTTGCGATGATCAATAGGTTTGATCATTATAGTTAACGGATTGAATGAAGTATTGCTGGTTGCTCTGATCGATGGATTCGATCGTCGCGGGCAGCAAATAAAATGTATTTTAAATTATGCGTTTTATCGTTTTATCATTTTATCTCTCGTCATTGCGACTAATATATTTAGTCGGGTATAGGAGAGAATTAAACTAGAATTAATTACGTTATTAATAAATAAATTAAATTGATCAAAGTTATTTCTCGCCTAATGCGACTAATAGGTATAGTCGGTTCGGGGAGAAAATCAAATTAAATCATAAAAAAAAACAATTAAACAATAAAGATTTTTACAAAATTAATTAATTAAGTTTTATTTTGATTTTATGTAAGGGGTGTATCACTTAACTAAGGAGCAATTCGAGGGGTGTTAAAAGCACTGGGCCAGACCCAATTATGTTTTGGCTCGTTGTGATTTAGTGTAACGAGAATGCAAGGTTGTGGTGGGTGATTAGATCTGGGAACGTTGGATTTGGATCTAATCCAATCAGACGGTTTGCATGTGTCATTGGGGGAGGGTACATATCAAGTGGCCATGGAAGGGCCACTTATCATCAACCTGCGAGGTTTCAAACCAGCTACAAAATGGGATTTCTCCCGATTCTCTCCTCTTTTCCTTTTCTTTTTCTCTCTCTTCTCTTCCTCTCTCTATTCGTTCTCTCCTCTCTCTTCACGCATTTACCCAGTAAAGCCCCAAAAACATAAGAACAGCCACCGCACTCCAGAACCCGATGAAGATAACATGATCCTCATCGTCCCAACCTCCATCTTCAACACTACCCAGAACCCACCCCTATAGCCACCGCCTACCGCCCTCAGAGCCACCGTTAAGCCCAGTTTTCCGGTTGAATATCAACCGAAAAACTCATATATTCAAACGTGAAAACCCATAAATACAGAAATCTTCAACCCTAACCTAACCCTCTCAAATACAAGAACCCTAACCCCCAAATCAAACCCAGATTCAACCCCACACACAACAACAAGCATGAAAATTTGAAAAGATCCTAAGCTAAGAGACGAACTCGGTTACCTTGTGGTCTTGTATTCTGGAACGTGTATGCTCCTCTCCCCTAATCCTTCTCTTTTCTGTTTGCAGGTGAAGATGAAGATTTACGCTTAGGGTTTATTCACGGCGCAAGGATTCTCCTCCAGTAAAATTATTCATCCCCTTTTCTGTTTTTGTTCCTCTGATTTATAGTTAGGGTTTTGTTTTAGATTTAGAAAGATTAGATTAGATTCAATTAGGTTTTTAGTTATTTGATTCGCTTGAAATTGATTCCTTTCAGATTGTAATCTTGTGATTGATTTCTGTTTAATAAAATTATATTTGATTTACGTTTTACTGATTCATGAAGATTTGATCAGTGGGCCTGGGCAAGGGAAATTGATTTAGGGTTTGATGTTTGGTTGGATGGAGGGTGCGGCGGCCGTTGAGGAGAAGATGAACAGGGTTTTTCCACAACCCTAGTTGACCTTGGTCAACGCCCAAACGTATCTGCTTGTTTTTTTCAATAATTAAAGAATAAAAATATTTAACTAATAATAATTTTAGTAATATATATTTTAACCAAATCAATTAAATATTATTTTTTTTATATTGATATTTTGCAATATGATTAACAAGTCTCTCTTTTTCCCTCTTTTTTCCGAAAATATATATGTAAGTTTTTTTAGAAAACAAGGTTTTTTCTTTTAAAATGGGCTCAGATTTAATTGGGCTTATCACACACTCCCCCTATTTTGAATATACCCCCTCTCTTTTTTTATTTAAAAGTTAATAAACCTAAATAATAATAGTATATAATTTAAACCCATAACTACAAAAGTTATATAATAGACCTTATAAAAAAATAAATTGATAACGATGTTAGTTAGTAACAATCATAATATTATTTGATAAGAATAATAGAAGTGATTAAATAAGGAGAAACAAATGGGCCCAAAACGAATTGGATCTCCAATATTTGCTATTCACACCAATTTATAAGGGAATTTTATAAGAGATCGAGTTTAATAATAGGTATATTAAACCCTATGACTCCTAATTTTTAATGCCCTTAATCAATTGATAGATGTAAATTATGTCGGGTAAATTTTGGGGTATGACAACTTCCCCTATTTAATTACCTTGGATTAAATGGCGTGAGAATACGTAGGTCTCACGCCTTTCGGATCGAAGAGTTATTAAATAATGGAAGACCCCTAAATTTACCTTGTGCTCGAGTGCGAGACAAAAGAATCGTCCTGCTAAAGCCTGAGTCTTACATAGCGAGGACTTGCAGTTAGTTGTGTGATCAACTTGCTATTATTGCTAGCAAGCTTTCGCAGTTTGTGAACCCCACTTACTATAGTTCTAGTAAGTTTCCGTAGTTTGCTGCGTAGAAAGTAGTTACCTTGCTAGGGTGCTAGCAAGGGTTTGCAGTTCGTAGGTAACCCAATTACTATAGACCTAGTAAGTCGTCGCGGTTGGTATACCCACTCCCGATCGTAGTTTGAGTAAGCTTATCGTAGATGGCAGGGCCTACTTACTATAGTTCTAGTAAGTCGTCGCGGTCGGCCGTACCTGCTCACTATCGTAGTTTCAGCAAGTTTATCGTAGATGGTGTGGCCCACTTACTATAGCTCTAGTAAGTCGTCGTGGTCGGCCGTACCTACTTACTATCGTAGTTGGAGTAAGCCTATCGTAGATGATGTGGCCCACTTACTATTGTGCTAGTAAGTCGTCGCAGTTAGCCATACCTGCTTACTATCGTAGTTGGGGTAAGCTTAATGTAGATGGTGTGGTCCACTTACTATTGTGCTAGTGAGTCGTCGCAGTTAGCCATACCTGCTTACTATCGTAGTTTTGATTAATCCCAAAAGGATTACTTGCCATAGCCCTAGCTAGCTCACCTGGACCAATTGGATTTACTCGCCCTGGTATGGACAAGCTTACCTGCATAGAAGACTGCTTTGCAAATGCTTATGCATTATGCGTATGCTTACGATCTTGTTGTTTGTATAATGTATATGTATGAATGTTTACACACGTTAATGTTGCGTGTATGCAAATGAGTATGTATGATAACCCTAACGCCTTATCACCCATTGCCTTTTGTTTAACCCTTTTGAAATGTTCGTGAATCCTTGTTCGGATTGCACTTGAATGATCCATTGATATTATCCTTTATGAAAGAGTTGTGGTAGATCAGAATGATCGCAGCGTAGGACGTATGTAGCCTTCCAGAGATTTCGTAGTTTTATCCTATTGCTTTTGTATTGAAAATTTGTAAGTTTCTCATATTAAATCCAAGTTAAAGCTTATGAAAACAATTTATCCTTTGCAAATGGTATTGAAATGAGAGAGAAAGTGTAGTATGCAAGAAAAGAAACTTTTATTGATATTGCCTTAAATTGGCGAGTGTACAAAAATGCGAGAAAAGAGAATGACAAATAGAAATGATATTAATATTGCCGTTGCTCCTTTGTTATCGAGGGTCCCAGTAATCCTTTGACCTCAGAACTAAATGATTGCACGAATCTTTATCCTTCGTAGTTTGCCTTTGGCTTATAGCCATTAATCATGCCTTTGCTAGGCGTAATACTTCTTGACCGCATCAGAGTTGATTGGGTGCGGTAGCTCATCCCCATCCATTGTAGTGAGAACCAATGCTCCTCCTGAGAACACCGTTTTTACAATATATGGACCTTCGTAGTTAGGTGTCCATTTTCCACGGGCGTCAAGTCGAGGTAGTAGAATTTTCTTGAGGACAATGTCACCTTCTTTGTAAGTTCGAGGACGGACCTTTTTATCGAACGCCTTTTTCATCCTTTTCTGATAGAGTTGCGCATGACACAAAGCCGTCAGTCGCTTTTCTTCAACGAGATTAAGCTGATCAAAACGAGTTTTTACTACCCATTCTGATTCTTCTAACTTTGTGTCAGCTAGGACTCTTAATGAAGGAATCTCCACTTCGATAGGGAGGACTGCTTCCATACCATAAACTAGGGAGAATGGGGTTGCCCCTGTGGATGTGCGCACCGAGGTTCTGTAACCGTGTAGGGCGATGGGAAGCATTTCGTGCCAATCCTTGTATGTTTTCACCATCTTTTGTATTATCTTTTTGATATTCTTATTTGCAGCCTCGACAGCGCCATTCATCTTAGGCCTGTATGGTGAAGAATTGTGGTGTTCGATTTTGAACTCCTCGCACAGCTCCTTCATCATATTGTTGTTTAAATTCGACCCATTGTCAGTGGTAATCCTACTTGGAACCCCATACCGACATATGATGTTATGCTTGATGAACTGGGTGACCACTTGTCTCGTCACGTTGGTGTAGGAAGCAGCTTCGACCCATTTAGTGAAATAATCTATGGCAACCAATATGAATCGGTGTCCATTAGAAGCTTTCGGTTCGATCATCCCTATCATGTCAATCCCCCACATTGCAAATGGCCACGGTGAACTCAGAACATTTAATGGGTTTGGCGGTACATGTACTTTGTCAGCGTATATTTGGCATTTGTGATATGTTCTTGCGTATTGGAAACAGTCAGCTTCCATTGTTAACCAGTAGTACCCTGCTCATAATATTTTTCTCGCCATTGAGTTTCCATTTGCATGAGTTCCGAAGGTCCCTTCGTGTACTTCTCTGATAATCTCCTTGGCCTCATTTTTATCCACACACCTTAATAACACCGAGTCGTAGTTCCGTTTGTATAGGATATTTCCGCTCAGGAAGAACTTAGCTGCCAATCTCCTTAGTGTCTTTTTATCAATCGTAGAGGCGTTCTTCGAGTATTCTTGCTTTTCCAGGTACCCTTTGATATCATGGTACCATGATTTGTCATCAGACTGCTCCTCGATTGTGAGACAATAAGCAGGCTCATCAAAGTGTCTAACCGTTATCTGTGGTTCATGGTTTGGCCAGGTCACTTTGAACATAGAGGAAAGTGTTGCCAACGCATCAGCCATTTGATTTTCTTCCCTTGGGATATGAGTAAAAGTGATTGTCTCAAACTCAGCCATTAACTCCAATACAAGGTCTCGATATGGGATTAGCTTTGCATCTCGAGTATCCCATTCTTTATTGACTTGGTGGATTACCAGTGCTAAATCCCCATACACCTCAAGTAGTTTAATTCTTAGGTCAATCGCAGCTTCTAACCCCAATATGCATGCTTCGTATTCTGCAATGTTGTTGGTGCAGTCAAAGCATAGTCTCGCTGTTAAGGGTAAGTGCCGATTGTCAGGGGATGTCAATACTGCCCCTATACCATGTCCTAGTGCATTTGAAGCACCGTCAAACATAAGTGTCCATACTGCCCCTGGTTCAGGTCCTTCGTCGGGTCCTGGTATTTCGTAATCCCTTAACACCATAATATCCTCGTCAGGGAAGTCGAACTTCATAGACTGATATTCTTCGATGGGTTGGTGAGCAAGATGTTCTGCCAGTACACTCATTTTTATCGCCTTTTGAGTGACATATTGTATGTCGTATTCTGACAGTAACATTTGCCATCTTGCTATTCTTCCGGTGAGAGCCTGTTTTTCGAACACGTATTTCAAGGGATCCATCCTCGATATCAGCCATGTGGAATGGTTCAGTATATATTGCCTTAGACGTTTGGAGGCCCATGCTAGGGCACAACATGTCTTTTCCAATGGTGAATACCGAGATTCACAATCCGTAAATTTCTTGCTAAGATAGTGAATAGCGTGTTCTTTTCTGCCCGTTTCATCCTATTGGCCCAGTACACATCCCATAGATCTTTCGAGAACTGTGAGGTACATGATCAGTGGTCTCCCTGGTACGGGAGGCAGGAGTATCGGTGGTTCTTGCAAGTAACTCTTTATAGTTTTGAAGGCTACTTGACAATTGTCATTCCATTTGATTGGTTGATCTTTCCTGAGCAGCTTGAATATAGGCTCACATGTGGCCGTCAGATGTGAAATAAACCTTAAGATGTAATTCAATCGACCCAAGAACCCACGAACCTATTTTTCTGTCCTTGGAACAGGCATTGCTTGTTTAGCCTTCACCTTGTCGGGATCTACCTCTATGCCTCGTTGGCTCACAATGAATCCCAACAGCTTTCCTGACCTTACGCCAAATGTACACTTGTTCGGGTTTAACCTCAGCTTGAACTTCTTTAAGCGCTCGAACAACTTCTGCAGGTGTTTGATATGCTCTTCTTCTGTGCGAGACTTGGAAATCATATCGTCTACATACACTTCGACCTCCTTGTGAATCATGTCATGGAACAGTGTGACCATGTCTCTTTGATATGTTGCCCCTGCATTTCGTAATCCAAAGGGAATTACCTTGTAGCAAAAGGTGCCCCAGGATGTCATGAAGGTTGTCTTCTCCATGTCTTCGGGAGCCATTTTTATTTGATTATATCCGGAGAACCCATCCATGATGGAAAAAACCGAAGCTTGTGCTGTATTATCCACCAAGACATCTATGTGTGGTAGTGGAAAGTCGTCTTTCGGACATGCTTTGTTTAGATCCCTGTAATCCACACATGCGTACCTTCCCGTCTTTCTTAGGAACTGGCACTATGTTGGCAATCCATGGTGGATAGTCAACCACAGAAAGAAACCCGGCGTCGAACTGTTTGAGCACCTCTTCTCTGAGTTTGCTATCCATATCCGGTCGAACCCTTCTGCGCTTTTGCCTGACAGGTGCACATCTTTCTTTGAGTGGTAACCTATGTACAACGATATCAATATCCAACCCCGGCATGTCACGATATGACCAAGCAAATATCTGTGCATACTCGTGGAGGAGCTTGATTAGCGTCGCTTTCACGTCCTCGTTCAGTGTTGCCCCAATCTTGATGTTCTTGGGTTCTTCGTCTGTACCCAAGTTTATGGTTTCAATGGCTTCCTGAGGAGGGAGCATGCTTTTGAATTCCTTGTCCATTAACCTTGACAACTCTTCCGGAAGTTCATCGTCTTCCTCATCCCCTTCCTCGGACTGATTAGCGAGAGCCTCGAGTTTGTATAGAGTTTCAGCAGTATTATTATCGGTAGTGTTGGAAGGTGATCTGCACATGTTTTATGTTTTGCTTTTAGTATGCAGATATGGATGTGCTTTTTTTGTGCAAGAAGTTTATTTGTCATTTTGAAAGAAAAGAAATAAATGCGAGAAAAGACAATGTTTTCAATACCAAATGCGAAGACCATTTTATTAATAAACTTTAAATTTTGAAAGTAAATGGGGCCCTTACAAACCAACTTTATGCTTCGGGCGAGGCATGAGCGTTATTGTTTTTCTTTATTTTGAAACGGAAATAAAACACAAAAGCAAATTACTTTGAAATATAAACTATCTCCGGTATCTCCAGGCTTGTCCAATTCTGAAGCTGCTCTCCTGGTCTGACCCTTCGGATGAAATTGGACGTTCCTTCCTTAGAATCCTTGTTGGATACCGTAGTCACATGTTCATACCCGCCTGTCACAAAAGTCTGCATGATCGGGGGGAATTGTTGTTCCTCCTTCATAGTGCTTGTGATCTTTGATGGTTGCTATCCCAGCCCTAGGCGATCCTTTTTCTCTAAGACCTCTGGTACTTTGCCCCAGCCTTCCACATTCAGGTCTTGTCAATCTCTCCAGGATGTTACCGTCCTTCGCACCTTCTCCACAGGTAGTGTGACAGCAGTTGCAATCTCTAGTGCTTGGAATGCAGTTTCTAGTGCTCCTTCCCCAACTTCAATGTACCTGTATGAATCCAGGTTGCTGACAAATATATCTTCTTCTCCAATGATGGTTACTATGGAATTCCCATCCACGAATTTTATTTTCTGATGGAGAGTGGAGGTGACTGCCCCTGCTGCATGAATCCAAGGACGCCCTAGTAGGCAGGTGTAAGTTGGTTCAATCTCCATCACTTGGAAATTGATGCAGAAAGTATGAGGACCAACTATAACAGGAAGGTCTACTTCTCCAAACACTGGACTTTGTGATCCATCAAAGGCTTTAACCACTAGACGGCTTGGCCTGACAACAAGACCTTCCAAGGCTATCTTGCCGAGAGTAGCTTTTGGCATCACGTTTAGTGATGAACCTGTGTCGATCAGAACTCTGGCCAGATGAGCCTTTCCACATTGTATAGAGATATGTAAGGCTTTGTTGTGCTCCTTTCCCTGTGGAGGTAACTCATGATCACTGAAACCCGGGCATGCCCCAGCAGTTAGATTATCCACCATTCCATCAAACTGATTGACTATGATGTCTTTAGTTACATGGGCGGCATTCAGAATCTTCATCAAGGCGTCTCGATGCCTCTCAGAGTGTACCAGTAATGATAAGAGCGATATATTAGGTGATGTTTGTTGTAACTGATCCACCACCCTATAGTCACTCTTCTTGATTAAAGCAAGAAACTCCTCAGCATCCTTATTAGTAGCTTCTTTACCCTTAGGGTCAGCCTCGTTATTTGGTCTCATAACAGCTTGATCACTAGATTGTGTCAAGTCTTCATTTGGCTTTGGTTGCGCCAGTGCAGCTTTGAATATGCGACCGCTACGAGTCATGCCCCCAGGTCCAACGATGCTTGACACAGCAGGATTGGTGCCAGAATTGTACTCCCAAGGCACCGCATTCATTTTGTCCAAAGGATATGGATCTTTGATCGGGATGAACCTAGTATTCTCTTGCGTAGGTATCATCAATGGTGATTTGGCACAGGGGATGATTAACGGCTTCCTTGCCCCTTGACTTGGTATTATCAATGGCTCGTTCCTATCCACCATAGGTACATATTCTTCCTCAGAATGTTCTTTCAGTTGAATCAATCCTTGATCCATGAGTCGTTGCAGAGTGTCTTTAAAAGCCTCGCTGTGTTCTAAGATGAACCCCTTTATAAGTAGATACCTCTTAAGTGCATCTATGGGGGAGTTTCTTTATTGAACCAACTCTTGCTCAGTAACGACCTCAATTGCATTGACTGCGCCATCATGGTGAGGCATAGGGTTTGTTTTCACATTAGGTTTGTCGAAGGCGATTGCCCCTGACTCTATCAGATCCTGAACTATGTGTTTGAAAGCCCAACATTTCTCCAATGTGTGTCCGGGAGAGTTGGCGTGATATTCGGACCTTTAATTAGCTTTGTAGTTGGGTGTAGCCTTGCCTGGAAGAGGATGTGCCAATGGTTTGATTTCTACCAAGGACTCACTTATCAAATATCCCAGTATCTCCTTTTTGGAAGTAGGCAAAGGATCGAATCTCCTTTGATGACTTTGAAACCGGTTCTGTTGCGGTGGGAATGACATGGGAGGTCTGGGTTCTTGATGCACCACTGCATTAGTTTCCCCTTCCTTCTTCTTTGTGAAGGTGGGAGTGAGCCTCTTTGACTGATAATATCTAGATGATGCTCCTTGTATCTTCCCATTTTTAATTCCGTTCTCGATCCTTTCACCGATAACCACTAAGTTTGAAAATCCTGAAGATACGCTTCCGACCATTTTGTCGTAGTATGGTCCTTGCAAAGTAGCCATAAACATGTCTACCAGCTCTTTCTCCATCAGAGGAGGTTGGACTCGGGAAGCCATTTCCTTCCACCTTTGGCATACTCCTTGAATGATTCCTCCTTTTTCTGTAACAAATTTTGAAGTTGCATCCGGTTAGGTGCCATGTCCAGATTGTACTTGTATTGCTTTAGGAATGTATTAGCAAGGTCGTTCCAGCTTCGGATATACGTCTTTTCCAATTGCATGTACCATTCGACAGATGCTCCACTTAAACTATCTTGGAAGAAGTGTATCATCAGCTTTTGATCATGAGCATAGGTAGCCATTTTTCGCACATACATGCGTAAGTGATTCCTGGGACATGTGAGCCCTTTGTATTTTTCAAAGTTGGGCACCTTGAACATGTGTGGAATAGTCAGATCTGGGACTAGACTCATTTCAAAAGTATCCACATCGAAGGCATCATACCCTTCTACAGCCTTTAGTCTCTCTTCTAGCGCCTTGATTTGTCCGCTATCCTTAGAATCCTCCCTGGAGTTAGGGGAAGTCAGCTTGTTTTGGGGTGCTTGGTTTGTGTCTTCCGCGTACCCATACTGTAGATCCAAGTAATCTTCATCCTTAGGAGGATTGTTGACAGGGATGCGAACTGTGCGGGACACCCGTTCCTTCTGAGTAGTAGGGATAAATCCTTCCTGAGAAGCCTCTCCTTCCTCATGGGTTGTGATGACTCTTTTAGAGGAGTGAGCATTTGCTTTGTGAGGGTCAAAGCCTCGAACATATCCCAACAATGGGTTGCCATCGTTCGGTATTTCCTCATATTGATCCTGAACTTCCTTAGCCTTGTCTTGCTTGTCCTTGAGATCTTTCATGAAGCTCAGCATTTGTGTCATTCCTCCCTTGATTTCTTCCACAGTACCTTTCAATTGAGTCACTTCTTCGTGAAGGGCGGTTTGATTCTGCTCTAGTTGTTCCATCGCTTTCTTCTTTTGAGCTCTTTTTTGGTAGGGCGGTATGGTTGCAATGGCGTGACTGGAGATAAAGACAATTTTTTTCTTTTTAATGTTTTGCAAAAGTAAAATGATATGCGTACTATGAATGCTATGTTTATGCTATGCTCATGTCTTATCCACATTACTATTATAATATATTATATATTTTATATATATATATATATATATATATATATATTATTTTTTCTTCTTTTATTTAGTAGAACCCTTTCTTTTTTTTTGAATAATCCTTTTTGGTGAATAATTGCGAAGAAATTGAATAATGCGGAAATAAACACACTTTATTAATTCAAAAATACTTGAAAGAAAGTACAATTTAACTTGTTCATATTGCAAAAGGAATTAAACAACAAAAGAAATTAGACTTCCAAATTAATAAATAAAAAACTATAAATGACTAAGAACGTCTATGAATGTCCTCCTTGAATTTGTCCACCATGTGTCTACAAAGCTCCATAAATTCCTTCACTACTTCGGGAAGGATGATGGGAGAAGATTCCGCTCTCTCCAAACTCTTCGGAATGTCTTGGATTAAATCATTACACAAGAAGACTAGCTTATCATAATTATCACGACATTTCTCATAATCTTCAAGCATCTTGGGAACCATGCTCACATGCTCATTTTCCGTAGAAACAATTGTGTATTGTCTTTTCCAATAATCCCCTTCATCCCTTGCTGCGTCATATATCTCCCTTTGCCTTATGAATACTTGCCTAAGCGATGCCATAGCTTGAAGTGCTCTATTGTACTCACCGGTGCACTGTAAAAGTGCTTCTTCCGTAGTCAATCTTCTTGTGCGCTCTTCTTGTCCAGAATTGCGAGCTTCTTGAAGATCATATTTAAGATTCCTTATTTCTACCTCTTGATCATTAGTCCTATCGGTTAATTCAAAGACTACAGCTTCTAGATTTTTTTCGGATTCCACTTTGTCATGGGAAGCCTTTTCATAACGCCTCCTCCACCTTGCAATTCTACACCCGCTTGTTCCAACCTTTCATTGTGTGCAATTAAATCAAAGTTAGCACTTAGAACTCCTTCAGTTGCACGTTTTCCTTTATTCCTTTGTCTATCATTCTCTTCGTTAGCGGCTTGAAGCTCTTGGCTCTTCTCCTTAAGATCGAAGCGTAGTTGGCTCTTTTCGTTGGAAAGTCGATGTATGTCAAGCCTCTAGGTCAGCCTTGATTCCTTCTATCTCTTCGATGGATAGAGAAACAGGATTAGGAGAATCGGGCTTGTATGCGGGATCCACAACAAAAGGAAGCAAAATCTTTCCAACTCTCTCTTGAACCCATTTAGTGTAAGGTTCCTTAGCAATGATATTTTTTGGTCCATAATTCTTTGTTTGAACATGCTTCCAAGCTTGAATTATTTTCTTTAATGTTCTTGGATTTCCTTTCCCATCGTCATGCAAAATTAATTCTTCCAGTTGTTGATCGGAAGGCTCACAATCCATAGAATGACCCAATTGGCGCAATGCTAACACGGGGTTATAATTAATACAACCCAAAGTTCCCATTAAAGGCACATTGTTGAATTCTCCACATTTGTAAATAATTCTTTCAGAATTCAATTTTCTTGCAAACCAAAAGATAGAATCCACTTTGAGAGACCTTAATTTCTGAGACCATTCATGCCTAGTCAAATCTTTGATCAAGTAGTTGGCTTTGTAAAGATGAGAAGTCAACCAAGAATACAATAAATGAACACAACAGAATATCGTTTCCCTTTTCTTTTCATATCGATCATGGATAGTATAATAAATATTAGAAAGAATAATAGGAGTTGGATCCTCATTTGAATTTCTGAAGGAGGTAAAAACATGAATAGCAGCATCATCAACATACTCCGCCTTATTAGGCAACAAAATAACACCAAAAATCAAGAGAGCTAGAAAATGTCCACAAATGTCCCATTGTTTCTTTTGAGCATAAGACATAGCTTGAGCTTCTAAATAAGTTCTCTTAATTCCTTGTATTTTACCATCAGTCTTGTAATTAGCCTATAAATCCACAGCGGGCACTTCTAAATAAGCTTACTTCAGGTAGAGTCGATTTTCCAGTGGTTTGGTTATATATAAACTTTCAAGTTTCGTCCATAACCCTGAATGCAGCATTAACGGCAACGGAGAAGACGACTATGATCGAGAAGGCACACAACACAATTTTGTTGAGCCTTGGTGAGAACCAGTAGGACTTTCATCTTCAAGCGCCACAGACCAAAATCATTCACTCCGGTGAATTTTTCAATCTCATACTTTGTTGAAGGGATATTCTCCACGCTCACCGCACCAATTTGTTGTGAATTCAATGCCAAGAACAAAGTATAATGCAAGGGAAGAATAAAGAACAAGAAAGAAGAAGAACACAAGTTTTGGTTATAACTGCTATTCTTTTTACTTTCTCTTAGAAAACAAGATTACAAGTTTACAAGAATAACAAATAACCTCTCTCACCCTAAATCAGGATTTGCAGCGTTGCAATGAAGAGAGACTAGTATGCTATTTATAATAAAACCTAACATACTACCTAATGGGCTTTTTCCACAAGGCCTATTATACAAGCCAACTTAAGAAACAAGCTAACTTAACAAATTAGGGTTTAAACACTAAAACCTAATTTAACATGCTAACAACCCTAGCATCTTCGACACCTGCATGCTAGACCCATCTTCGACTACAGCATGCACACTTCGACACCAGCATGTGAACAACCTTTGACTTCATGCTTAACCCTGTCGAACTGTCGAACCAAGAAACTACCCTTCGACCATACTAGAGTTCGATCCAATATCTCACATATTGGCTAAGTTCCACATACATAATTGAAGAATTAACATCCCATTTTCGCTATTTTCCCATCCGATTTTGTTGAAACTAAGAATAGCTCCGGAAAATTCACTGCGAATCGATTAGGACCAATCCAAAAATGATTCCTGAATTCAATCTTCAAATCGTTAAATAGCTTGCATGAAACTTACATATTAATCAAATTTTGATTCAAAGTTGCAGAGGTACTGGTTGTGCAAAGGTCTGACCACCACAAGGAATGCTTGGTTTTACGAGGGATCACTGAATTACGAAGAAGCTTGTTATTCAAATCCCCATATCTGAATGACAAAAAGCTCAGCTCAAAGTTTATTCTTTGACTTGCAAGTACTCAACATTTGTAATAATTTTTAATATGAAAGAGCTCGATTTTATTTCTGTTTGAGACCTCCAAATATATTAGGATGATCCTTTATGATATGCTTGGCAAGATCATAGAAAAAATTCTAACTAAAAACATGTGATTTATATATGCGCTATAAAACCTTTGCACTCATGAATAAAAAAAATAAAACTCAAATGCTTTTTATTTATGGGAAAACTATCTATGATTATAACCATGATGATTTATTCCATAGGTTGCCAGGTTCTACTAATTTTGTTAAGTTTTTTTTTTCTCTGTCATCCCTTATATTTGTAGATCTTTATTATTATTATTATTATTATTATTATTATTATTTAAATATTCTTAATTTTTATAAGGTCGGATGACGAGCTACATCTCGAGATTTTTATGGGGCCATAATGGCAAGTTTTGTGCCCACCTTGAATTCTATTCGCCGGGTCCTCGAAAAGTAATTTGAAAAGACAGACGTTACAGTATTATGAGGTTGACCAACGGACGATCGTCTGTTATAATTTTTGTAGCGCCGGAACGTTTCAGGGTTTTAACACTCATAAACCTTGTATAATTGAGATTTTTTGTATATCTAAAGAGGGACAAGGCTGCATTATAAATAGGACAATATATCTTAGTAAAAAGAACATAAAAAAGCCGACGAGAAAATCTTAGACCACCAGTAATGGTGGTCATTCATCCCTTTCAAAAACACGAATCTTCTCTATTTTACCTAAACATTTACGGTTCTTCCTGACTAGCATAAGAACTGCCCCCATTGATATTTTTCCCAAGAACACTATTATATTTACAAGATATTGCAAGTGATTTTTTATTTGTTTAGGTGCTAACATAGTATAAAAATTAGTTTATAATAACAAAGAGATGCCTTTTCACCTCCAAATTTTAATTTTATATATAAATATACCAAAATAAATTTTATTAGTAACCAAGCCACATTATTTTTTATTAATATACTTTTTTTTGAGGAATCAAATTAGAAATTTGTAAAAACATTAATGAGAAGACACTTTCTATATAGTAAGTGGTCGTAGAAATCCTAATCTATTTTGTATAGCTATGCAAATCAAATAATGTAGAAGAAACCACACTATATAATACAAAATATTGTTCCAATTCCTTATGAACAAACGATTTTATATAAAGAAATCATACAGAATTTTAAACTTATACATACAAATACTGTCTCTCAACCGTACATTATTGATATGAATAACTTGAACATAGTTGAACAATTTTCTAAAAAATCATGTCCCTCTTCTATCACCAAAGGATGAAAAGTTACTAAAAAAAATAGATCTAAAAATTATAAATTATTCGTATGTTACCCCCTTTACTAAATATGCTTATGAGACATTTATTTAGTGTAAAAGGGACAATTAAAATATATTATGTAATTTAGTGTTATAAATATTTAAATATTTTAAGCATTGCATTATATTTACACACTATAAATTGATTAAATCTCATCCTATTTGTAAAATAAAAAGAGAGCAGAATTATGACTAAAATTCTCGAGTTTGTTTATGTTATAACTTTATTTCTGTCCATATTCCTTATTTCAATGGAAGCTAGAAGTAAATCATTTTCACCATTTAAATATTTAGTTTTTTATGTTGTAAATTTTAAACTATTTTTTTTTATGTATTTTAATTCTATCTTTTTATTCAATTTTTTACTATAGCGACTCGTTCATGTGAAACCGATGAAGATAGTCCATCCCTAAAGCTGCAAATCATTTATAAGTGCATTAGCAATATCTGTACAATGTTTAGAGAGAAGCCACAAACACCATAGTTGTAAAGAAGAATTATTTCTTAAAGTATCATATATATATATATATATATATATATATATATATATATATATATATATATATATATATATATATATATATATATATATATATATATATATATATATATATATATATATATATATATAGGGGACGACTCAAGTGAGAACACTTGGTTATTATGAGAAATGAGAACAATGAATCACGACCATTAAATGTTGATTTGTTGATTTTAATGAACTGGATTGGTTTCTCTTTCTATGTTGAT
The DNA here is from genome assembly GCF_029867415.1 of Vicia villosa. Lineage (NCBI taxonomy): Eukaryota > Viridiplantae > Streptophyta > Magnoliopsida > Fabales > Fabaceae > Vicia > Vicia villosa. The sequence goes on along the minus strand of NC_081182.1, from coordinate 211,703,403 downwards.
TTAAAATAAATATTAAGGATCATAGAAAAAGAAACCAATCCAATCATTAAAATCAAAAAATCAAAATTTAATGGCCGTAATTCATTATTCTCATTTCTCATAATAACCAAGTGTTCTCACTTGAGTCGTCCCCTATATATATATATATATATATATATATATATATATATATATATATATATATATATATATATATATATATATAGAATATTTCATGAGTTATGAGTATCCGTTAAGATTTATGCTTCTGATCAATCATAAATGTAATTTTTTTTTTTAATCAAGAAATAATATAAAACGGAGAACTAAGGGTTCTCCAACCCGATTATAAAGGAGCGCGGGAAAGTCCGACAAAAAAAAAATTACACACCAATTACCCTTACGAATGAAAGAAAAGCGGATCCTTGCTAAATTCGTAAAAAAACATAAATGTAATTGATGATTATGTTCTTTCAAAGAAGAGTTTATTTCTTGTAGGAATATCCGAAAAGATACATCCACGCCAAATAGACACATCTCATGAGCTAAGTAGAAAATATTATGATCAAAATATTTGACACAAAGTCAGGACACATAGTGCATGACCAACTTATTTGAGAGAAAATATTATGATCAAATTTATCAAAATGTTATGTTTCCTTTGTCACTGTGTCACCAATTTAGGCTTGCCACTAAATCATTTTTGTTAAAATTATAATATCTTTAACGTTTAAAATGAAAAAAGAAAGCAATTTACTTCGGAACCTATTGCATTAATTTAATGTAATTTTTCTTACACTTTTTCATTCCTCTTTAAAAATTGTGTATCATTTTATTTATTTCTTCTAAAACAAAGTTATTGATTCTAATAATTATAAAATGATAGTTTAGATTATATGAGATATAAAAACTTACCCATCCGACTTATGAAGTATTTTGGAAAATGGATTTGTGGGGTTTAGTGTAATACCCTAAATCTAGGGTAAAAAATTTCTTTCTTCGTAACATAACGTAAAATATAAGAATATGAGATAAGAGTATCACACCAATGAAATGAAATGCTCAACTTTTTATTTGAAATAGAAATTAATATTCAAAACATAATCAAAGATATGATTATTCGGTTTAAGACAAAGTAGAGAACATATAAAAACAATCATAACTCCGATATTACAATATCAGAGCTATTATTTCAAAATAAACTTATAGCTGACTTAAGGTCTGATGAAACATAATATTAAAGCAAGCAGTCGAAGTGGTCATATACACCATCTTTCATAAAAAACAGCAACAATCACTCCTCAATGTCAACGTGAGAATAATCTACATAGGATTTCACATAGAGAAACACTGAAAATAAAAAGAGTGAAAATACATTCTAAAAAGTTACATGGTGTGAGAATTGGATCGAACTCTAGTTGGTCGAAGGGTAGCTTCTAGTTCGACATAGATTGTGTCGAAGACCTACATATTATAGTCGAAGTGTGTTCCAGTATGTGGGTGAGGAAATGCTAGGGTTGTTAGTATTTCAAATTGGGCCTCTTTGTTATGTCCAATTGTTTAAGTTAGCTTGTACCCTAAGTTGGCTTGTAATGAGTATTTGTGAAAAAGCCTATTAGTTTAGTATGTTAGGTTTTATTATAAATAACATACTAGTCTCTCATCATTGCACACAACAAATTCTAATTTAGGGTGAGAGGGTTATTTGTTATTCTTGTAACTTGTAATTTTGATTAAAGAGAAAGGAAAGATTAGCTGTTATAACCAATCATTGTTGTTCTTCTTATTTATCATCTTTGTTTTCACTGTGTTCCCCATTATACTTTGTTCTTGACATCGTTTTTCACAACTAATGGTATAATAATAATAATAATAAGGATAGCATTTAACATACATGTACATCATTCACAATTAATCAAGCTCACACAATATCACAAAACGTATACGAGAATAATTATGCAATGCTCATCTTCTCCATTCCCATGCATGTGATACCATCATCAAATTCAAATTTATTTTACTAAAATCCTAAAATAACCGATATTTAAGGCTAACACTAAATGCAATCTTCTATCCGAACCTCTAAACCACAATTTTACACCGCTATGTAAGGCTAACGCGGATTCTTGCGAACTTAATAACATTGTCAAATAGGCTAAAATAACCGACTCTTTTGAACATAAACATAATCAACATTGGTTCTTATCGAACATAAATGTAATCAACATCGGTTTTTATCAAACCTAAACATAATCAACGTCGGTTCTTATCAAACCTTAATATAATCAACACCAGCTTATATTGAATCTAAACATAATCAGACACCAAATCAAAACTATTGAACTTCACGAACAAGGAATAATATGGAAAGAATAAGATATAAAACATTAAACAAGATGCAACAAAAATTTTACATAGCATACATTTGGTCATTCAATTTGTGCAATAATATTCCTATAAAAAAAATCCTGAATCATGTCTTTTACTAATCGTACCTCAACTTTGAATAATTATTTAAAATATTAAATGAAGTTGGAATCAAGCAAATGAACATGTTTTGGAAAGCTTAAAATGTATATTTTAATATTATGATTTTTTATTTTTGAACTTAAGATTTCAATTGATATAGTTTAATCGAACAATATGAATTGGTTCAGACACCGGACATAATGTTTTGTCAGACTTGTAACTAGTATTTTTCCTACTGATCTTATGAAATGAGATACTTATTAAGTCTATAATGTAGTTAATTTTTCCTATTTTCTTATGGTATAAAGTTTACTCTTAAAGAACTTGTATAGAGTTAGTTATATCAAAATACCAACATTATGTCAAATAAATGTGCTACAGAGTTCCCAAAACAAAACATTAGTTGAACTTGCAGCCCAGTTTCTAAGCTTTGCTACAACAAAATTGATCAAAATCAATTAGTCTATCTCGTGCTTTTTTTTTTGAATAAAATAAGAGGAGTAAATATTCTCTATAAAATATGTTCTACCTTCCACACCACCAAAATTTCCAAAAAGACCTTCACCTACAAGTTCTTTTTGTGGAAGATCAAAGCTCCCGCTAAAGTTCTTTTTTTCGGTTGGAGAGCTATTCATAATAGAATTGCAACTAAAGATCTTTTATTTAAGAGGGGTATTTAGGTGGATAATAATGAGCTTCTTTGAGTTTTCTGTTCGAAGGAGGAGGAATCTTTGAAGCATTTATTCAGAGAATGAGAAATAGCGCCGGGTATATGGAGGAGGGTGTTTGTTTGGATAAGCCATATTTCAGAGGTGTCTTTTGAGGATTTTGTCGGGTTTTTCTTCCATTGTGAGAAAATGAAAACTTTGTCCTAAAGGACCATTGTGGAGGTGATTTGTGTAACACCCCAATTCTACCAAAAAATATAATGCAAGAAATATCAGAGTATTTAAAATTTCAAACAACAAATTGGAGTATCACATATCAACATAAAACTTCAACTTGTATTTCATTCAACAATGATACATAGCATTCGAATAACAGTCAACTATCAGCTTTATTCAACTCAAACAACTTGGAAGTATAACAAGTACTTCATAGTATTCAACTTGGATTCAACGGTTATAATAACAACAATAAAACATTAACAACATAGAACAACAATGTAAATAACCCCCCGAGTGCTATGTATCAGAGCGACACACCAACTGGACTCGATGAAGCAACAAACTTCCACAACTATACTTGAGTACCTGCCCATTTCCCATGGTAGGGGAAACATCAACAGTAAGGATGAGATATCAAACTATATAAATAGGATCATGATAAATCATATATTAGGTAAAGAATATAGATGAATCACCGCCTCACACAACATCAACATAAACAGCACAAAGAACATCATCAATGAATAGTCATGATACCAACATATAAACATATTCAACAAGTCATCATATAACCATCGTCAAGAAGTCAACACATGGGCACCTTCAACAAGTCAACATATAAGCATCTTCAACAAGTCAACATATAAGCGTCATTATCAATATATATAAGCATTTTCAACAAGTCAACATACAAGCATCTATATCGTCATATAAGCATCGCAATGCATAATCAACAACTCCAACCAACAACAACGGATAACGACTCAAATGCGACTCAACTGTGCATATGCATGTGGTACCAATCAGAGCTTCAGCCCCCGTCACCAATTGCCCAATTCAGAGGCACAAGGCATAAGCCTTCGTCACTAG